>NC_080384.1:6558987-6895954 GCF_014773155.1 Arachis stenosperma
ATTATGTTTTGGATTATATTTATTTTGCTTTGGAGAGAATATTTATACTTATATTTTTAATGAAAATTTGGTTTATAATTATATTTATTAGATATTTATAATTACAAAGACTTTAATGTTTGTGAATATAAAAAATATAATTTTTTATGCCATTAGAAATTATAAATTTATTAATATGGTTGTGAAATTATATATATTACTTAGTAGTTAATAGTAAAAAAAAAAGAGGAGCTTTGGCGGGCTAAGCCCGCCAGCCCGCAGTTAGGCGGGGCGGGCTAGGATTCTAGGACCGCCTCACTAGGCGGGGCGGGGCGGGCTTCTGGCGGGGCGGGGCGGGGCGGGGCGGGCTTCCCCGCTTGCCACCCCTAGTTAACTCCTCAAATTCTTCTTCTTCAAGAGTCTCTTACACCACAACATCCACTGAGTCCAACCTTATACATTCTCCCAATGAGTCTTGTGGGTAACTCATGGCTTTGAACACATTGAATATCATTTTCTCCTCATGTAGTCTGAGGACAAGTTAACCCTTTTGGACATCAATGATGGCTCTGGCAGTGGCTAAGAATGGCATTCCCAAGATGATAGAGGTCTTGGCTCCTTCCTCCATATCCAATACTACGAAGTCTGCTGGAAAGATAAAGTCTCCTACCTTCACCAACAAGTCTTCTACTATTCCGTGAGGAAACTTGAATGACTGATCTGCTAGTTGCAGGGCCATTCTTGTTGGTTTGGCCTCCTCAATCCTCATTTTTCGCATCATTGCTAAGGACATTAGATTTATGTTTGCTCCTAGATCACATAAAGCCTTCTCCACTGTGATTTCCCCTATGATACAAGGGATTTGGATACTCCTAGGATCCTTCAATTTTTGGGGCAATTTGTGCTGGATGATGGCACTGCTTTCTTCAGTGAGTACCACAGTTTCATTGTTCTTCCAGCTTCTCTTCTTGGTCATCAATTCCTTCAAGAACTTGGCATAGAGTGACATTTGCTCTATTACTTCAGCAAAGGGTATGTTGATCTGTAGTTTCTTGAAAATTTCCAAGAATCTTGAGAATTAGTTGTCCTCTCCTTTCTTCTTTAATTACTGGGGGTATGGGACTTTTGGAAAGCATGGTTTCAGCGCTTCTCCCTCTTGATGTGACTCAGGAGTGGAGACTTACATTTCCTCTTGTCCCTTTTCTTTTTCATCCGAAGTCTTCTCTTGCAGTTTCTTATAGGTCTCCCGCAATTCCTTTCCATTTCTAAGGGTGATAGCCTGACACTCATTCCTTGGAGTTGAGTGTTGCTGTAAATGTTGTGGGTAGGGGCTTGCTTGAATAAGTAGCCAATTTGTGTTTCAAGTTTCTTGATGGCAGCATCCTGATTCTGCATTTTGGATCGCACCTCTTCCACTGTCTTGAATTTCCTTATATATACTTTCAAGTAGAGTCTCAATTTTGGAGAGTCTATCCTTGGTTAGTGATGGTGGATTGACGTTAGGTGGTTGAGAAGGGTGATTAGGTGGGTGTTGATAGGATCTCTGTGAGGTATGTTGGTGAGTTGCATTGTTGTTGGAATTGTGGTTGTGGCGTCTCTGGTCTTGGCCTTGGTCTTGTTGGTTTCCCCACCCGAAATTACTATGGTTTCTCCAACCAGAATTGTAAGTTTTGGAGTATGGATCTCTATTTGGGTGAGTTTCCAACATAGTTGGCTTGTTCCCAATCACCTTCTTCTCCTGCATTCACTCCTTCTTAAGCTGGTGATAAAGTGATGACTGCTGCAACTTGGTTTTCTTCCACCTTCTTGGTAAGATCTGCTAGATGCTTGGTGATCATCTTATTTTGAGCCAGCAATGCATCCATGTGGTTCAACTCCATTACTCCTCGAGTATTACTCCTTTCAGAAGCACAGAAGTAGTCATCCTCAGCGACAGTCTCAATGACATCTATGGCTTCTACAATGGTTTTCTTCTTGTTTATAGAGCCCCCTGATGAATGGTCTACGGCCTTCTTTGACTCATAAGAAAGACATTCATAGAAAATGTGAAGTTGAACCCATTCATTGAACATGTCTGGTGGGCACCTTCTTGTTAAGTCCTTAAACCTCCCACATGCCTCATAGAGAGTTTCACCATCTTGTTGCCTGAAAGTTTGTACCTCTGCTCTCAGCCTGTTAATTCTTTAGGGAGGGTAGAATCTTGCCAAAAATTTGTTCACCACATCTTTCCAATTTGTTAAGCTCTCCTTCGGAAAGGATTCCAGCCACTTAGATGATTTGTCCCTGAGTGAAAAAGGGAACAAAAGTAGTCTATAGACATCCAGATGAACACCATTAGACTTCACAGTATCACATATTCTCAGGAAGGTGGTTAGATGTTGATTGGGGTCTTCTTGGGCATTTCCTCCAAATGAGCAGTTGTTCTGAACAAGGGTGATGAGCTGGGATTTTAATTCAAAGTTGTTGGCATGTATGGTGGGCTTTTGGACGCTACTTCCATAATTTCCTGGGTTTGGATTGATGTAAGAGTCTAGAACTCTCCTCTCTTGCCCAGCATGATTCACATGTCCTTCTCTGGCATAGTTGTGAGCTTCTTCTTCATGATTGTTTTCCAAGTTCTCCTCCATATTTGTTTCAAAGTACTCTTCCTCTTCCTCAGTACCAACAACTCTTTTCCCTCTTGCTTCCCTCTTTAATCTACGGACAGTCCTCTCAGATTTGGAATCAAAGAAAGTTGAAGCTCCGCTTCTTCTCCCTATCATACAACTAACAGAGCACACAGCAATAAATAAAATGAAGTGATTATTCTTGTTAAAGTGACTGTTAGTGTGAGTGGTGCGAATTATCAAACATTTAGTGGGTTAGTGATCAGAATTGTAAGTAAATTCAAAGAAAAAGAAAACAACGAGGGGATAGGGGATGAGAAAGAAAATTAATTGAAACTAAAAGTAAATGACTAGGCAAATTAAACAATAAAAAGAAAATGCTCAATCTAGTGAACTTCCAACTTAATCATTGTCGATACAAAATCAATCTCCGGCAACAGCGCCATAAACTTGATGCACGAAAACTTGTCTCTCAACAAATTTCCCTTCGGCAAGTATACCGAATTGTCGTCAAGTAAAAACTCACAATAGAGTGAGGTCGAATCCCACAGGGATTGATTGGTCAAGAAACTTTAATTGGAAGAATGTGCTAGTTGAGCTAAACAGAAATTTAGTTGAGATTTGCAGAAAATTAAATGGCGAGAAAGTAAATTGCAGAAAATAAAGTGCAGAATCTTAAATGGGAATTTGGGGAAATGAACATGGAAATAAATGGCAGAAAGTAAAGAGAATTGGTAAAATCATGGATGGGGGATTCATTGGGCTTAGGAGATGTTGCATTCTTCGGATCAAGTTCATTCTCATCTCTTCCTCAATTAATGCATTCATTGATCTCCTTGGCAATCTTAAGTGATTGGATCCCAATTCTTTGGCAATCCAATTTCTCTAAGCTTGAACAATTTCCCAATTCCTTGATTTAATTGCTCATGAGAAGAGATAAAGTATGGTCACTGATTATACCATATGTATTTCCAAATCAAAGTGTTGGGAGGATTACATGTCACTATATCCGCCCAAACCCCAATTTGGTCCAACATGAGAAAGCATTTCAAGCATGATCTCCTCATCCCTTTTCCAAGGTTCAGAGGAGATCCAATTATGGAGAGTTTCTTTTCCAAGACAACTAACCAATTAAATTAAGATTGAAAGCTTTCTAGTAAATCAAGAGAAAAGAAAGAGGAAGAAGAATGAAAACTATAATTGATCCATCAAATTACAACAGAGCTCTCTAACCCAATGAGAGGGGTTTAGTTGTTCATAGCTCTGGAAATGGAAAATGCTAGGGAAGAGTACATGCTTAACAAAACTAGAAAATGCAGAAAGTAAATATACAGAGTGTAGTTCTCCAAAAGTGCCAAGCTTTTTCTATAGTTCAAAACTACTCCTATATATACTACTCTTCTTGATCTTTTAGTGAGTTCTTCAAGTCTTGGATATGGGCCTTAGATCTTGAGTTGAAGCAGTTACAATCTTCAGTGGGCTCAGCTTTGTCTGCAGAAAAGTGTGAGTTAGGCATGAGCGTTAGTTAGGACGTTAGTGGCGTTAACGTTAAGTGGAGATGTGGGTTCGGGAACGTTAGTGACAATCACCTTTTCCACTAACGTTCCAATCCAAAATGATCAACGTTAACTTCAATGTTAATGGCACTAACGTGACCACTAACGTTGCCTCTTGGTCCTTCGCAAACGTTATTGGAACTCACCTTTTCCAATAACGTTGCCTTTTTCCCCCTTTCCCTACGTTAGAGTTCACGTTAGTATAACTAACGTGACTCTTAACGTGGGCGTGCCTAAGCTTCGAGAGCATTAGTGACACTTACCTTTGTCACTAACGCTCCAAACGCCCCTCCTTCCCACGTTAGAGTTCACATTAATTAGATTAACGTGGCAACTAACGTGGTAGTGATTGCCATCTCCAACGTTAGTGACAATGGTGAGTCTCACTAACGTTGGCTTATCATGCTTAGCTCCACGTTATTCCTCACATTAGTGTTCTTAACGTGACCACTAACGTGGGCACTCTTGGGTTGGTCCAACGTTAGTGACTAAGGTGAGTGTCACTAACGTTGGTGATTGGTTCTTCATCCCACGTTAGAGTTCACGTTAATTGGATTAACGTGACTCTTAACGTGGCTTCATTGTGCCTTTGTGGAACGTTAGTGGTAATCACTTTTACCACTAACGTTGGAGCTCCTCTTCCTCCTCTACATTAGCTACCACGTTAATGTAGTTAACGTCGCAACTAACGTGGGCTATGATGGCTTCGAGGGTGTTATTGGCAATCACTTTTTCCATTAATGCTACAAGCTTGTCCCCATTCCACGTTAGTGGTCACGTTAATTAGATTAACCTGGCTGCTAATGTGGCTCCTTCTTGCTTCCTTTGTCCTGAAATCAAGCAATTAAAGTGCATCAAAGTTCTACTCCAAGTCATGAGATTATGCATCATCAATTATATCATTCAATTCCTGCCTAATCCTCATGAAATCATGTAAAGTTCACAATAATTGCTTGAATCAAGGTGTAAGTGTATTTTCATCCAAAACTTGCTTATTTACTAAGAAAATGCATGAAACTACCAAAAAACAGTAAAGAAAAGATCAGTGAAACTGGCCAAGATGCCCTGGCATCACTGAGTTAGGATAGGTGGCTGTCCCAGGAATCTTTTGAAATCTTGGAAGGCCTGCTCGCACTCCGTTGTCCATTCAAACCTCTTTTCCTTCCTTAGAGTGGCATAGAAGGGGAGAGATCTTATTGCTGATCCAGCTAGAAATCTGGACAAGGCTGCCAACCTTCCATTGAGTTATTGTACTTTTTTGACACAAGTCGGGCTCTTCATGTCGAGTATGGCCCGGCATTTATCCAGATTTGCCTCGATTCCTCTTTGTGTGAGCATAAAACCTAAGAATTTTCCATCTTCTACTGTGAAAGTGCATTTTGCAGGATTAAGTCGCATGCCATGCCTTCTTATAGTGTCGAATACTTGGGTGAGGTCGGACAGCAATGTCTTTTTACTTTGTGTCTTTATTAACATGTCGTCCACATATACTTCCAATATTTTTGCGATGTGATCCGTAAAGACCTTATTCATTAATCTCTAATAAGTAGCTCCCGCGTTTTTAAGTCCAAAAGGCATGATGATGTAGCAGTAGTTTGCTTTTGGGGTTAAGAATGAGGTTTTTTCTTGGTCGGGTGGATACATCGGGATTTGATTGTATCCCGAATATGCGTCCATAAACAAGAGGTATTTATATCCGGAGGAGGCATCCACCAAAGTTTCGATACTTGGGAGTGGATACAGATCTTTTGGGCAGACTTTGTTGAGATCAGTGTAGTCGGTGCACATCCGCCACTTCCCATTTGATTTTTTCACCAAGACAACATTAGCTAGCCATAGTGGGTATTTGACTTCTCTTATGAATCCTGCCTCCAGTAGAGCTTGTACCTGCTCTTTCACAGCTTGGGATCGTTCTGGTCTGAGCTTTTTACGTTTCTATTGTACTGGCCGAGATCCTGGATAGACTGCTGGCTTGTAACACATTAACTTGGGGTCTATGCCTGGCATGTCTGCAGCCTTCCATGCAAAGAAGTCGACGTTATCTCGTAAGAACTGTACGAGTGATTCTTTTATGTCTCCTTTTAGGATTGTACCGATATTGGTTGTTTTGTCCAGGATATCTCCGATCTGGACTAATTTTACTTCACCTTCGGGTTGTGGGCGGAGTTCTTCCCACCTCTGAGCTCCACCGAGTTCGATTGTGTGGAATTCTTCTCCTCTACCTCTGAGGTTTAAAATTTTGTTGTAGCAACGGCGTGCCGTCTTCTGGTCTACTTTTATTGTAGCTATTCCTTCTGCAGTTGGGAACTTCATGCATAGATGTGGAGTCGAGACTACTGCGCCGAGCTGATTCAATGTTGTCCGACCTATTAAGGCATTGTAGGCTGAACTTACGTCGACCACGATGTAGTCTATCTTGAGTGTTCTTGACTGGTTTCATTTTCCAAAGGTCGTGTATAGTGAGATGTATCCACGTGGTTGAACTGGGGTGTCTCCTAGTCCAAATAAGCTGTTCGGATATGCTCTGAGTTCTTTTTCTTCTAGGCCGAGTTTGTCGAAGGCAGTTTTGAATAAGATGTCGGTGGAGCTTCCTTGGGCTATCAGTGTGCGGTGGAGATTTACGTTTGCCAATACGATATTGATGACCATAGGATCATCGTGTCCTGAGATGATGCCGGATACGTCCTCTTTGGTAAAAGTAATTGTGGGGATGTCGGGTGTTTCCTCTCTTTCCTCGACATGATATACTTCTTTAAGATATCTTTTGCGAGATAATTTAGAGATCTCGCCTCCCGCAAATCCTCCGTGTATCATGTAGACGTGTCTCTCGGGTATACGAGGTGGTCGTTCTGCCTGTCTGACATCTTTATCCCTTCTTCTTTTTCTGGGATCGTCTGCTCGGCCCGCCAAATACCGATCTAATTTTCCTTCTCTTACCAGTTTTTCTATGATATTTTTTAGGTCGAAACATTCGTTGGTGGAATGTCCATAGATTCGATGATATTCACAATATTCTGCCCAATTTCCTCCTTCTTTTTTGCTTTTGAGTGGTCGAGTTGGAGGTATCTTTTCAGTATGGCATACTTCTTTGTAGACATCCACAAGGGATACCCGAAGAGGGGTATAATTGTGGTATTTTTTTATCTTTTCCCCATGTCGATCTTCTTTTTTCTTGGATTCATTATCCTTATCTCGAGAGGAGTAGGAGAATCCAGATTTTGAGGCATCTCCTCGTCGAAGGTTTTCCTCCATGTTGATATACTTCTCTGCTCGTTCTTGTACCTCATTTAGAGATGCGGGATACTTTTTCGATACGGATTGGCTAAAGGGCCCTTCTCATAGGCCATTGATGAGGCCCATGATGGCTGCTTCTATGGGTAGATGATGAGCGGATAATTTGTATGCTTTTTGGCATTGTTTTTAGTATGTTTTTAGTATCTTTTAGTTAGTTTTTAGTATATTTTTATTAGTTTTTAATTAAAATTCACTTTTCTGGACTTTACTATGAGTTTGTGTGTTTTTCTGTGATTTCAGGTATTTTCTGACTGAAATTGAGGGTCCTAAGCAAAAATCTGATCCAGAGACTGAAAAGGACTGATGCTGTTGGATTCTGACCTCCCTGCACTCGAAGTGGATTTTCTGGAGCTACAAAAGCCCAATTGGCGCGCTCTCAACGGCATTGGAAAGTAGACATCCTGGGCTTTCCAGCAATATATAATAGTCCATACTTTGCCCAAGATTTGATGGCCCAAACCGGCGCTCAAAGTCACCTACAGAAATTCCAGCGTTAAACGCCGGAACTGGAATAAAATTTGGAGTTAAACGCCCAAACTGGCATGAAAGCTGGCGTTTAACTCCAGAAAAGGTCTCTACACAAAATTCCTTCATTGCTCAGCCCAAGCACACACCAAGTGGGCCCGGAAGTGGATTTTTCTGTCATTTACTCAATTCTGTAAACCTTAGGACACTAGTTTACTACTTATAGGATCTTTTGACATTGTATCCGGACCTTATGACCTCATAACATTTTGTACACGTTTCTTTCCACAGTATGAGCCTCTAAACCCCATGGTTGGGGGTGAGGAGCTCTGCTGTGTCTTGATGGATTAATGCAATTACTACTGTTTCTTATTCAATCATGCTTGCTTCCATTCTAAGATAACACTTGTTCTTAATCCGGATGAATGTGATGATCCGTGACAATCATCATCATTCTCAACTATGAACACGTGCCTGACAACCACCTCTGTTCTATCTTAGATTGAGTAGTTATCTCTTAGGTTCTTTAATCGGAATCTTCGTGGTATAGGCAGGACCTGATGGCAGCATTCAAGAGAATCCGGAAGTCTAAACCTTGTCTGTGGTATTCTGAGTAGGATTCAATGATTGAATGACTGTGATGTGCTTCAAACCTGTAACCTACTGGGCGTTAGTGACAGACGCAAAAGAGGGATTCTATTCCGGTAGGGGGAACCAAACCGGTGATTGGCAGTACTGTGACAGAGTGCGTGCATTAGCTTTCACTGCGAGGATGGGAGGTAGCCATTGACAACGGTGAAACCCTACACGAGCTTGCCATGGAAGGAGACTTGCGTGTTTGATGAAGAAGACAGTAGGAAAGCAAGATGGAGCATCTCCAAACCTCACCTATTCTCCATTACTGCAAAACAAGTAACCATTTCATGTTCTTTTGCTTTCACAATCAATCAATCCTGATAATTTCTGATCTCCTGACTAAGATTTACAAGATAACCATAGCTTGCTTCAAGCCGACAATCTCCGTGGGATCGACCCTTGCTCACGCAAGTATTACTTGGACGACCCAGTGCACTTGCTGGTTAGTTGTGCGGATTGCAAAAGTGTTATTGCAATTTCGTGCACCAAGTTTTTGGCGCCGTTGCCGGGGATTGTTCGAGTTTGGACACTGACGGCTTATCTTGTTGCTTAGATTAGGACTGTTTTATTTTTGTTGGTTTAGAGTCTTTTAGTTGAGTCGAGTTTCATATTTTAAGTTTGGTGTCAATTGCATGCTGTTGTTTTTCTTGTGATTTTCGAATTTTTTTTTTCTTGTTCTTAGTCCCTTTTTGATTCACAAAAGTTCTAAGTTTGGTGTCCTCTTTGTGTTTTTCTCTTAAAATTTTCGAAAAAATTAGTGTTTGATTTCTAAAAATTTTAAGTTTGGTGTCTTTTTGCTGTTTTTCTCTTTCCTCTTTATAAAAATCAAATCTTTTTCATAAAAACCTTTCAATCATATCCTCTTAATTGCTGTTTTCAAAATCTTTTTCTTTACTAATTGATTTAGTTCTCAATTTGCTTTGATCTTATTTTATTTTTAATTTTCGAATTTTATTTTATTTTCCTTTTGTTTTATTTTATTTTATTTTAATTTTTTTCGGTTATTTCAAAAAAAAAATTAAAAATAAACAAAATTTACCTCTTTGCAATCATTCTCATTTCCCTTTTGTCCATTATGGACTTAAGTGGAATTAATCAGTCCAAGAGGACTCTGGGGTCTTATGCCAACCCCATTACAGCTGCATATGGGAATAGCATCTGTATACCTCCCATCAAAGCAAGCAGCTTTGAGCTAAATCCTCAACTCATTATCATAGTGCAGCAAAATTGCCAGTATTCCGGTCTTCCACAGGAAGAACCTACTGAGTTTCTGGCACAGTTCTTACAAATTGCTGACACAGTACATGATAAAGAGGTAGATCAGGATGTCTACAGACTATTACTGTTTCCATTTGCTGTAAAGATCAAGCTAAAGGTGGTTGAATAACCAACCTACAGCAAGCATAAAGACATGGAAACAGTTGTCAGACAAATTCCTGAATCACTTTTACCCTCCAAAGAGGATGACACAGCTAAGGCTGGACATCCAAGGCTTTAAACAAGAGGATAATGAATCCCTTTATAATGCCTGGGAGAGGTATAGAGGTATGCTAAGAAAATGTCCCTCTGAAATGTTTTCAGAGTGGGTACAGTTAGACATTTTCTACTATGGGCTTACAGAAAAAGCTCAGATGTCTTTAGACCACTCAGCTGATGGATCTATACACATGAGGAAGACAATTGAAGAAGCTCAAGAGCTTATAGACACTGTTGCTAGAAACCAATATTTGTACTCTAGCAATGAGTTCTCTTTAGAAAAGGAAGTCATGACAATAGTCACTGACTCTAATCCTCAAGAACAGATAATGGAGCTTAATCAACAACTACTCCTGATGACTGAACAGTTAGCAGAATTTAAAGAGATGCTCCATGAAACTAAAGTTGCTAATAAAAGCATAGAACTACAGTTGAATCAAGCAAAACAGCAAATATCTAAACAGATAACTGAGGAGTGTCAAGCAGTTCAATTGAGGAGTGGAAAGACCTTGAATAACACTGCTCAAAAGAGCAAAAAGCCAAACAAGGAACCATTGACAGACAACCAAACTACTGTTCAAAATCCCTCTGAGGACAATAGAGCCCAGAGAGGAATATTGGCGTTCAAACGCCAGAAAGGGAAGGAAAACTGGCGTTAAACGCCCATTCCTTGCCCAGTTCTGGCGTTCAAACGCCAGAAAAGGGGAAAAGTTGGCGTCAAACGCCCATTTTCCACCCAATTCTGGCGTCCAAACGCCAAGGGAGGATCAGACACCTGAGAGTGCTGACAGTAATCCCCCTAATAAGGCTTCTTCAACCACTTCTGTACAGAATAAACCTGCAGCATCTAAGGTTGAAGAATATCAAGCCAAGATGCCTTATCCTCAGAAACTCCGCAAAGCGGAACAGGATAAGCAATTTGCCCGCTTTGCAGACTATTTAAGGACTCTTGAAATAAAGATTCCTTTTGCAGAGGCACTTGAGCAAATACCTTCTTATGCTAAGTTCATGAAAGAGATCTTAAGTCATAAGAAGGACTGGAGAGAAACTGAAAAAGTGTTTCTCACTGAAGAATGCAGTGCAGTCATTCTAAAAAGCTTACCAGAAAAGCTTCAAGATCCTGGAAGCTTTCTGATACCATGCACATTGGAAGGCACTTACACCAAGATAGCCTTATGTGATCTTGGAGCAAGTATCAATTTAATACCTGCATCCACTATCAGAAAGCTTGGGTTGATTGGAGAAGTCAAACCAACCAGGATATGCCTCCAACTTGCTAATGGCTCCATTAAACACCCATCAGGCATAATAGAGGACATGATTGTCAAGGTTGGGCCATTGCCTTTCCAACTGACTTTGTGGTGCTGGAAATGGAGGAGCACAAAAGTGCAACTCTCATTCTAGGAAGACCTTTCCTAGCAACTGGACGAACTCTCATTGATGTACAAAAGGGGGAAGTAACCTGAGAGTCAATGAGGATGAGTTCAAGTTGAATGCTGTAAAAGCTATGCAGCATCCAGACACACCAGAGGACTGCATGGACGCTGACATTATTGACTCTCTGGTAGAAGAGATCAATATGGCTGAAAGCCTAGAATCAGAGCTTGAGGACATCTTCAAAGATGCTCAAACTGATCAGGAAGAGCCAGAGGAGCAAAGGAATTTTTGAAAATTCCTCAGGAGGAGGATAAGCCTCCTAAGCCTGAACTCAAACCACTACCATCATCCCTGAAATATGCATTTCTGGGAGAGGGTGAAACTTTTCCAGTGATTATAAGCTCTGCTTTAAATCCACAGGAAGAGGAAGCACTGATTAAAGTGCTAAGGACACACAAGACAGCTCTTGGGTGGTCCATAAGTGATCTCAAGGGTATTAGCCCAGCTAGATGCATGCACAAGATCCTGTTGGAGGATAATGCCAAACCAGTGGTTCAACCACAGAGGAGGCTAAATCCAGCCATGAAGGAGGTGGTGCAGAAAGAGGTCACTAAATTACTAGAGGCTGGGATTATTTATCCTATTTCAGATAGCCCCTGGGTGAGCCCTGTCCAAGTTGTTCCCAAAAAGGGAGGCATGACAGTGGTTCATAATGAAAAAAATGAACTGGTTCCTACAAGAACAGTCACAGGGTGGCGCATGTGTATTGACTACAGAAGGCTCAATACAGCCACCAGAAAGGATCATTTTCCTTTACCATTCATAGACCAAATGCTAGAAAGACTAGCTGGTCATGATTACTACTGCTTTTTGGATGGCTACTCAGGCTACAACCAAATTGCAGTAGATCCTCAAGACCAAGAGAAAACAGCATTCACATGCCCTTCTGGCGTGTTTGCCTATAGGAGAATGCCTTTTGGTCTGTGCAATGCACCTGCAACCTTTCAAAGGTGCATGCTCTCTATCTTCTCAGATATGGTAGAGAAATTTCTGGAAGTCTTCATGGATGACTTTTCAGTATATGGAGACTCATTTAGCTCCTGTCTTAACCACCTATCACTTGTCCTGAAAAGATGCCAAGAGACTAACCTGGTTTTAAACTGGGAGAAATGTCACTTTATGGTGACTGAAGGAATTGTCCTTGGGCACAAAATTTCAAGCAGGGGAATAGAGGTGGATAAGGCAAAGGTAGAGGTAATTGAAAAATTACCACCACCTGCCAATGTTAAGGCAATCAGAAGCTTTCTGGGGCATGCAGGATTCTATAGAAGGTTTATCAAGGATTTTTCGAAAATTGCTAAACCTTTGAGTAACCTGTTAGCTGCTGACACGCCATTTGTGTTTGACACACAGTGTTTGCAGGCATTTGAGACCCTGAAAGCTAAACTGGTCACAGCACCAGTCATCTCTGCACCAGATTGGGCATTACCATTTGAATTAATGTGTGATGCCAGTGATCATGCCATTGGTGCAGTGTTGGGACAAAGGCATAACAAACTTCTGCATGTCATTTATTATGCTAGCCGTGTTCTAAATGATGCACAGAAGAATTACACAACCACATAAAAAGAGTTACTTGCAGTGGTCTATGCCATTGACAAGTTTAGATCCTACCTAGTGGGATCAAAGGTGATTGTGTACACTGACCATGCTGCTCTTAAATACTTACTCACAAAGCAGGATTCAAAACCCAGGCTTATAAGATGGGTGTTGCTTCTGCAAGAGTTTGATATAGAAATAAGAGACAGAAAAGGGACAGAGAACCAAGTAGCTGATCATCTGTCCAGAATAGAACCAGTAGCTGGGGCGTCCCTCCCTTCTACTGAGATCTCTGAGACTTTCCCAGATGAGCAACTCTTTGCCATCCAGGAAGCTCCATGGTTTGCAGACATTGCAAATTATAAAGCTGTAAGGTTCATACCCAAGGAGTACAGCAGTGTGCAAAGAAAGAAATTAATTTCAGATGCCAAGTATTACCTTTGGGATGAACCATATCTCTTTAAGAGATGTGCTGACGGAGTGATCCGCAGATGTATACCCAGAGAAGAAGCACAAAGGATCCTATGGCACTGCCATGGATCACAGTATGGAGGGCATTTTGGAAGTGAGCGAACAGCCACTAAAGTTCTCCAGTGCGGCTTCTACTGGCCTACTCTCTATAAAGATTCCCGAGAGTTTGTGCGTAACTGTGACAGTTGCCAAAGAGCTGGTAACCTGCCTCACGGATATGCCATGCCTCAACAAGGGATATTAGAGATAGAACTGTTTGATGTATGGGGAATTGACTTCATGGGGCCATTCCCACCATCATACTCAAACACTTACATTCTGGTGGCAGTGGACTATGTATCTAAGTGGGTAGAAGCAATTGCTACACCCACTAATGATACCAAGACCGTGCTGAAATTCCTCCAGAAAAATATTTTCAGCAGGTTTGGCGTCCCCAGAGTGCTAATCAGTGATGGGGGCACTCATTTCTGCAATAAACAGCTATACTCTGCTATGGTTAAATATGGAATCAGCCATAAAGTGGCAACTCCGTATCATCCACAGACAAATGGGCAAGCTGAAGTCTCTAACAGAGAGCTAAAAAGAATCCTAGAACGGACTGTGATAGCCCGAAGAAAGGATTGGGCAAAGAGCTTGGATGATGCTCTGTGGGCATACAGAACAGCATTCAAGACTCCTATAGGCACCTCTCCATACCAACTGGTGTATGGGAAGGCCTGTCATTTGCCTGTGGAACTGGAACATAAAGCCTACTGGGCAACCAGATTCCTAAACATGGATGCACAGTTAGCTGGTGAGAAAAGACTGCTCCAGCTAAATGAGCTAGAGGAGTTCAGACTCAATGCCTTTGAAAATGCAAAAATTTATAAGGAAAAGGCAAAGAAGTGGCATGACAAGAGATTGTCAACCAGAGTCTTTGAGCCAGGACAGAAAGTTCTGCTCTTCAACTCTAGGCTCAGACTGTTTCCAGGAAAACTCAAATCCCGGTGGAGGGGTCCGTATGTGATTACAGGAGTGTCACCATATGGGTATGTTGAGCTTCAGGATATTGATTCTGATAGAAAGTTCATTGTAAATGGACAGAGAATCAAGCACTATCTTGAAGGAAATTTTGAGCAGGAATGCTCAAAACTGAGGCTTGAGTGATTCTCAGTAAAAGTCCAGCTAAAGACAGTAAAGAAGCGCTTGCTGGGAGGCAACCCAGTCATTAGAAAGTTGTATGAATTGTTCTTACAGAGGCAAGTATCAAAAATGAAGGAATTCACAGAGTTACAGAAGGATTCAGCTCAAAAAGCAGAGAAAATGAGCTTACTGGCGAAAAAACGCCAGTAAGGGGCATTTTGGGCGTTAAACGCCAGAATGGGCACCATTCTGGGCGTTTAACGCCAGTAATGGTACCATTTTGGGCGTTAAACGCCAGAATGGGCACCATTCTGGGCGTTTAACGCCAGGTGTGCTGCATCCTGGGCGTTTTGGAAAAACGCCCAGTGAGGAAGGATTTCTGGCGTTTAACGCCAGCCAGGGCACCTGGCTGGGCGTTAAACGCCCAAAAAGGGTAGCAAATGGGCGTTAAACGCCAGAATGGGTGCCATTCTGGGCGTTTAACGCCAGAAAGGTGGGGGGACCACATTTTTGTTTTCAACTCAAATTTTTTCAGACTTTCCTCTTTTTAACCATACTCTTCTACATAAATGCACTTCAAACCTTCATCATTCACTTTCAAATCTTCACAAATCAAAACCATTCTTCAAATCTATTTCAAATTAATCCCAAATCTTCTTCAAAAACTCACCCTTTTCTCAATTTCTTTCCATATCTTTTCAAATCTCTCTCTCTTTTTTCGAAAGCTCCACTCCCCACCTTTTAAATACACGTTTGGCTCCCTCATTCCACCACACCATTCGAATTTCCTCTTCCTCCCCCTCTCTTCTCTCTTTTATTTTGCTTGAGGACAAGCAAACCTCTAAGTTTGGTGTGCTTTTCCGTGATCACTAAGCCAAAATTCATCAATATCATGGCTCCTAAGGGAAAACAAACCAATTTAAGAGGCAAGAAAGAGAATAATCCAAAGAATCTTTGGAATGAAGAGAAGTTCTTAACCAAAGAACATGAAGACCATTATCATAAAATAATGGGTCTGAGGTCAGTGATCCCGGAAGTTAAAATTGATCTGAAAGAAGATGAATATCCGGGGATCCAAGAGCAAATTCAAAACAGAGGATGGGAAGTTCTAACCAATCCTGAGACAAAGGTTGGAAGGAACATGGTTCAGGAATTCTACTCAAATCTGTGGCTAACAGATAAGCAGAGAATGACTGGAACTGCTTACCATACCTACAGAACCATGGTCAGAGGGAAAGTTATATACTTCCATCTGGACAAATAAGAGAAATCTTCAAGTTGCCTCAACTGCAAGATGATCCTGATTCCTTTAATAGGAGGATGGTGAGAGTAGATAAGGGGTTGGATCAAGTTCTAGAGGACATATGCCTCCCTGGAACTAAGTGGATAACCAATTCTAAAGGTGTCCCAAACCAACTCAAGGGGAGACCTCAAACCAATTGCAAGAGGTTGGCTAGACTTTATTGGGCGTTCCATATTGCCCACTAGCAACCGTTCTGAGGTCACCATCAAGAGAGCAGTGATGATTCATTGCATTATGCTTGGAAAAGAAGTGGAGGTGCATCATGTGATTGCTTGTGAGATCTACACAATTGCAAATAAGAATTCCACTGAAGCCAAATTGGCTTATCCAAGCTTGATTTCCTTGCTCTGTAAAGAGGTTGGGGTGAAGATGGGAGTAGATGAGTTCATACCCATTGAACACCCAATCACCAAGAAGTCAATGGAAGGACAAGTGCAAGACAACTCCATCAAGAGGAGGGCGCAGGAATTCCTCCCTGAATTTCCAAGAATTGACTACTGGTCCAACCTAGAAGCATCTATTAACAAGTTGCAAGAGACTATGGAGCAACTGAAGGAAGAACAGCAGAATCAGAACTGCATGCTTTGCAAATTGCTGAAGGAACAAGAGAAGCAGGGGCGTGAAATTCAAGAGATGAAACGCCAAAAGCTCTCCTCTCAAGCTGAGGGAGCATCCACTTCTCAAAATCAAGGTTGTTGAGTCCTAACTCTGTGAACACCTATATCATTAGGAGCCTATTTTTTTTCGTTTTTGTTCTTGTTTTTCTATTTCTAGTCTCATCTTATATCTATATTTGAGTCTTGTTCTTAATTAATAAAATTAATAAAGTTTATGCCTTAAAGCTATGAATGTCCTATGAATCCATCACCTCTCTTAAAAGAAAAATGCTTTAATCACAAAAGAACAAGAAGTACAGGGTTTCGAAATTTATCTCTGAAACTAGTTGAATTAGTTTGATGTGGTGACAATGCTTTTTGTTTTCTGAATGAATGCTTGAACAGTGCATATGTCTGTTGAATTTGTTGTTTTTAAGAATGTTAAAATTGTTGGCTCTTGAAAGAATGAGGAGAAAAGAGAACTGTTATTGAGGATCTGAAAAATCATCAATTTGATTCTTGAAGCAAGAAAAAGCAGTTAATACAAAAAAAAAAGAAAAAAAAATATTTTCGAAAAAAAAAAAGAAAGAAAAAGAAAAAGAAAGGAAAAAAGAGAAGGAAATAAAGTTGTGATCCAAGGCAACAAGAGTGTGCTTAAGAACCCTGGACACCTCTAATTGGGGACTTTAGCAAAGCTGAGTCACAATCTAAAAAGGTTTACCCAATTATGTGTCTGTGGCATGTATGTATCCGGTGGTAATACTGGAAGACAGAGTGCTTTGGGCCACAGCCAAGACTCATACACTGGCTATGTTCAAGAATCAATATACTTAACTAGGAGAATCAATAACACTATCTGAGTTCTGAGTTCTTATAGATGCTAATCATTCTGAACTTCAAAGGATAGAGTGAGATGCCAAAACTGTTCGGAGGCAAAAAGCTACTAGTCCCGCTCATCTAATTGGAGCTATGTTTCTTTGATATTTTGGAGTCTACAGTATATTCTCTTCTTTTTATCCTATTTTGATTTTCAGTTGCTTGGGGACAAGCAACAATTTAAGTTTGGTGTTGTGATGAGCGGATAATTTGTATGCTTTTTGGCATTGTTTTTAGTATGTTTTTAGTATCTTTTAGTTAGTTTTTAGTATATTTTTATTAGTTTTTAATTAAAATTCACTTTTCTGGACTTTACTATGAGTTTGTGTGTTTTTCTGTGATTTCAGGTATTTTCTGACTGAAATTGAGGGTCCTGAGCAAAAATCTGATCCAGAGACTGAAAAGGACTGCAGATGCTGTTGGATTCTGACCTCCCTGCACTCGAAGTGGATTTTCTGGAGCTACAGAAGCCCAATTGGCGCGCTCTCAACGGCATTGGAAAGTAGACATCCTGGGCTTTCCAGCAATATATAATAGTCCATACTTTGCCCAAGATTTGATGGCCCAAACCGGCGCTCAAAGTCACCTACAGAAATTCCAGCGTTAAACGCCGGAACTGGAATAAAATTTGGAGTTAAACGCCCAAACTGGCATGAAAGCTGGCGTTTAACTCCAGAAAAGGTCTCTACACGAAATTCCTTCATTGCTCAGCCCAAGCACACACCAAGTGGGCCCGGAAGTGGATTTTTCTGTCATTTACTCAATTCTGTAAACCTTAGGACACTAGTTTACTACTTATAGGATCTTTTGACATTGTATCCGGACCTTATGACCTCATAACATTTTGTACACGTTTCTTTCCACAGTATGAGCCTCTAAACCCCATGGTTGGGGGTGAGGAGCTCTGCTGTGTCTTGATGGATTAATGCAATTACTACTGTTTCTTATTCAATCATGCTTGCTTCCATTCTAAGATAACACTTGTTCTTAATCCGGATGAATGTGATGATCCGTGACAATCATCATCATTCTCAACTATGAACATGTGCCTGACAACCACCTCTGTTCTATCTTAGATTGAGTAGTTATCTCTTAGGTTCTTTAATCGGAATCTTCGTGGTATAGGCAGGACCTGATGGCAGCATTCAAGAGAATCCGGAAGGTCTAAACCTTGTCTGTGGTATTCTGAGTAGGATTCAATGATTGAATGACTGTGATGTGCTTCAAACCTGTAACCTACTGGGCGTTAGTGACAGACGCAAAAGAGGGATTCTATTCCGGTAGGGGAGGGAACCAAACCGGTGATTGGCAGTACTGTGACAGAGTGCGTGCATTAGCTTTCACTGCGAGGATGGGAGGTAGCCATTGACAACGGTGAAACCCTACACGAGCTTGCCATGGAAGGAGACTTGCGTGTTTGATGAAGAAGACAGTAGGAAAGCAGAGATTCAGAAGATGGAGCATCTCCAAACCTCAACCTATTCTCCATTACTGCAAAACAAGTAACCATTTCATGTTCTTTTGCTTTTCACAATCAATCAATCCTGATAATTTCTGATCTCCTGACTAAGATTTACAAGATAACCATAGCTTGCTTCAAGCCGACAATCTCCGTGGGATCGACCCTTGCTCACGCAAGGTATTACTTGGACGACCCAGTGCACTTGCTGGTTAGTTGTGCGGGATTACAAAAGTGTTATTGCAATTTCGTGCACCAGTAGACTTTGTATGTCTAGACATGCCTTGTTGAATCTTTTCATGTAGCTGCGGAGACTTTTCTGATCTCTTTGTTTGATTCCTAATAGACTTGGGGCGTGCTTGGTTTTGTCTTTCTGGATAAAGAATCTGGCTAGAAACTTTTTGGTTTGGTCGTCGAAGCTTGAGATGGACCTTGGGAGTAGATTGTCGAACCAATTAATCGCCGTTTTGTTAAGGTAGTCGGGAAGGCTTTGCAGCGGACTGCGTCTGAGGCGTCAATGAGGTACATTCGACTCCTAAAATTACTGAGGTGTGGCTGGGATCTGTCGTGCCATCGTATAAAGCCATATCCGAGAGTTTAAAGTCTTTTGGGATTTTAGTCTTCATGATCTCCTTGGTAAATGGATCTTGGTCCTTGCGGGAGCTGTCCTCGTGAGTGGATCAAGTCGCTTTGGCTTTGAGATCGGCTTCGAATTTTAGGAGTTTGTCCTCCAATTTCGGGCGTCGCCTTATCTCCCTTTGTAGGTCCTTCCCAGCTTCTCGCTGATGTTGGGCTTCTTCCTCCAGTTGTTTTAAACGATCTTGAAGCGTCTCAAGGGCTCCCGGGTTTGGTGAATTCTTGTCTCCGTTAGGTTGCGGGATATCTTTTGGTGTAGTGTCCGCGTTTTTGTGCGGCGTTCTATCTTCTAGACCCGAATCGTGGTCGTTGTCATGGTCGTCCGCCATGGTGGTGGGATGACTTTCAGGTTCCCGGCAACGGCGCCAATGTTCCGAGGGTTACCTGAAACTGTAAGTCGATCTCGGATGAGATCTTCTGTACTGATCGGAGATGACGTGTCCGGCTGGTGCGTGGTGGCCGGAGCTGTCGTGTCCGACTTGTTGGACTGGCAATGCTGCTGATCCTTCGTCACCGAAGGGTGGTGGTACCTGCAAGGAACTCCGATGCTTAAGTTAGCAAGGGTATTAAGCAGGTTTTTGGTAGAATCAGAGTATGAGTTATACCTGGGTGCTCCAGTGTATTGATAATGGTGTAGAGCGACCTTCTTAGATAAGATAAGTTAGTTATCTTTATCTTATCTTATCTTATCTTTGATTGAGGTCATCTTGTCTTCAAGAAAACCGCCCTTATCTCTATAGGCTTGGGCTGCCTTTGGATTTGGGTCGTGTTCCTCCATTTGGGCCCTTTTTGGGCTTTTCCTGGTGATTTGGCTGAACTCTTTGAGGAGAGGTCGAATTGTCCTGACCTGGAGAGGTCGGTCGTCTTATCAGTAGAACATCATGGATCAGACTGCTCGACCCAGGATATGAACAGAAATCCTAAACACCGAGTGATCAGAGTGTATACACACCTATTGAGGGTTCAATTACTCAACTCTATGTTTCCATGCTTCTTATCATGCATTCTTGCAAGTTGCTTCGCTTTAATGAGTTGGATCAATTCTTTAGATTTTGGTTGCATTGGATTATCCCCTTGCTTTGCCCTAATTGTCTATACTTGCTTAGGAATTTGATTGTTTGTTTTCACCAATTTCATATAGATACTATAGATAGATATATAGGTATAGATAGTATTTACATACTTGCATGCATATGGATAGTTGCATTCAATAAATTGATTCAATAGTATTTTGTTCTTTAATAGAGCAAATTAATTCCACTTTTATATCATTCGATGCCGTGATATGGTTTGTGAGTGATTTCAGGTGTTTGAAGGCAAGAATGGATGGCCAAAAGTGGAAGAAGGCATGTACAAGGGAGAAAACATGAAGAAAACAAGGAAAAGCACACACAGCAAGGTGTGCGTGCGCACAAGCAAGCATGCGTACGCACAAGACCGCTTCAGCCAAGTGTGCGTGCGCACAAGCCAGCGTGCGTACGCACAAGAGAAAATTTCTATGCGTGCGTGCGCACAAGTACCCGTGCGTACACACAGGAGCCAAAACAACCAAGTGCGCACAGGTCCCTGCACGTGATTTTGTTAATGAAACACGTGCTGTGCATTTTCTGAGGGCTTTTGGCCCAAATTTTGAAGGCTGGGAGCTGAATTTGGAGTGCTATATAAGGGGAATTCAACACATATCAAAAGGGAGCTCACTTTTAATTAGGTAGTTGTAGTAGTATAGGAAGCTTTCATAGGAGTAGGAGTAGTGTAGCATTGCTCTTTTAGGGTTTAATTTTCATCTCCATTGTAGCATTTTATAGCAAGCTTTTCTTTTGGATTTTACTTCTCTAATTGTAAGTACTCTCAATTTCCTCTTCCATTATAGCACTTTTACCTTCATTTCATTTTGGTTCAAGTTACTTTGTTTATATTGCAATTTTGTGTTTCTTGAAGTTTTGATCAATGAATTTAATGTTCCTTGCTTCCTTTATGTTTGATTGCTTGTTTATGTTTAGTTTTGTCGATAGTTGGTTATAGTTTCACATTTTACATTGCAATTTTCCATGTGTTAATTTTATGCACACAAGGTGTTTATGAAAATGCCAACTCTAGATTTTGAGTAGATTTTCATACCTTAGCTTGTGGTTTGAGTTCCTAGGATACTAGAGTCATAATATCCGACATTTAGTGGTAATTCTTTGGGAGTTAGTTGGCTCTTGTTTCCATTGACGCTAGCCTTTTATCAACTAGTTTGGTAAGTTGGCTAGGACTTATGGATTAAGGTCAATTATGCTTGCTTGACTTACTCCTCGATGGTTGGGGTTGACTAGGCGAGACTAACTCATGACAATTATCATAGTTGTGGTTATGGCGATGATAGGATTCCTTGGATTCTCAATTCCCAAGTCAAGGCTCCTTATTGCATTTATAGCATTTTCACTAGTTTTGATCTTGTTTACCTTTGCTTGCATTAATTCACAATTTTGCTCATTTTTTAGTTCTTTGATTTCTTAGTTCTTTTAATCTTTAATTTCTTGCTTGAAACCCTTTTTTTCCTTAACAACCAAGGAAGTAACACTTCAATTACATCCTAGGAAAGAACGATCCGATGTTTATTTACTCTCGGTTTATATTGTGTTTTGAAATTGACATTTGATTAAGAGAGTTTATTGTTGGTTTAAACTATACTACCAACGAATTGATTCTTGCTTTTGATCGATTCTAAACCGACAAAAGTTCTCTTATCACATTCTTCAGCCTTTCTATTATGTTTCTTTGTCTTCTGTGAATAGTGGTGGCATGGAAGAATGTCGTATTTTTGTCCCTTCATCACAGCCATTTTAATCTAGACCGCTGTCCCCAAAACTTCTCCGATTGTCTCCATAATGTTACTATGTTCTCCTTTAGAAGTTGCATCCTACTTTGGTTCTCCTCTCTGAAGTCCAAACCCTGTAGCTTTTTCTTCTTCTTTCATTCTCTGGATCTCTCTATCCGCTCTTTTAAAGGTAATTTTACTCCACTTCAAAATGAATCATTATCATTGATATTTTTTACCTTTGATTATAAAGTACGTCTCTGCGCCTTTTGGCCCCCACTGATCCAAAAAAAATAAAAAATGTATACATGTTACATGATAGGTCATTAGGTTGTTATTAGGACAGGTACACATGTTACATGATAGGTCATTAGGTTTTGATTAGGATAAGTATACCTATACGAATATTTGATAATCGGATGCATTTGCTGGCTTCTCAGCAGATCTAACAAAATCAATATTGAAGATTACAGTTGCCCCATCTAAGCTGCCGCTCGTTTTACTTGCAAAGGTATGAGTTAATTTTATCACCCACTCCCTTAATAAATTGGAGATTTTCTGATTGTTAATGTCAAGCGCTTTGTTTCTTGTTCCTTCAAATAATAAATATAACACAGCCTTCGGTTCCTTCAAAGAAATTAACTCTTAAAAATTGGCAGAAATGGCCATTGTGTCTGGAGAAACATTTAGAAAGGATCTTCTTGATAACAGCAGTTTTCTGAGAAACCCAAAACAGGTGTGCAAAATCTTTTTATCACAAGCATGTTTAGGACCTAAAAAGGAACACAAAACAAGTCGTAATTGTCATAAGTTGGGCCACTCAATATCTTACAATTCACAAGTAGCAAAGGAGACAATCAAGTTTCATATCACCCATATGTACTACATAATTGTTATGACCAACTTACTCTTGCATACAGTTTTTTGGTGGTTTATCTTTTCGGCCTCTATAGTCCTATGTTTCAAATGATTTTGTACCCAAAAGTCAGCTAAATGTGGCAGTTCTACAGCCTAACAAAATCAGTCAATAATCAAAATAATGCACAAAATGCTAAGTAATCGGGTTTTACCAGTTAATGCATATGCCGTCAAGGAATTCATGCTTTTTATTAACCAATCTAGCTACTAGCTAAGTTCTCTTCAAATTTAAGTGTGTTGGCTGCTGTTAAAAGCATGTCCATTCCTCCATCTTTCTCCAATTCTCGTCCTTGTTTCCATTTCTTACCAAGCTTATACTTAGGCTTTGAAACATCTTCGCCAGTTCTAAAATTGAAATTCTCATATGTCTTTTTAGCCCGGCGTATTGCTTGGATCCCTGCATCGCATTTTCTGCAGAACCAGTTGCCTTTTGGAATGGTAGTCCGTTTAGGCTCCATGCAATCGATGTGGTATCCATGGTCGCAACCATCACAGAGAACAATCTTGTGATCATCTCGATCAACGAGGCAAACTCGACATAAACAAGAAGGGCAGTACCAACAGTGAGCATATGACTGGACCTGCTTAGTGGACAAACACCTTACATGATAGTATTTACTAGGGCATGAATTGTGACCGCATATCCGTACATCTTCTCCATCTACTTCCTCCCTACAAATTTTGCAATCAGGCAAGTTTCTTCTCCCTATGGACACCTCGATCCCATATGTACAATTTGAATTTTCCTCCAATTCATTGTGTGTTTCATCATTTGTAGGAATGCTCTCATCACCAACAATGTTGTTCAAGGACTTTGGGGCATTCAACCTTTCACACACCACACAATTATCATGTGGAGATCTTATTTCAATAGCAGTACAATTGGCACAGAACCAGCTTTTTTCAGGTAATTCCTTCAAAGCCGGCACGATACAAGATACATGGTACATCTCCTCACATGAATCACAAATCAAGGAGTCTGTCCCATCTGCCTTGCCTCCACAATGCCTGCAACTGCAGACTTTATCTGTAGCACAAACTTCTGTCTGCTGTGGTCTCATAACATTGTCCAATGCATAGTTATGGAACTGTTTGACAAGAATGCATGAAAAGCAATTCTCAAGACCAATCTAATAAATCTGAGGCAAAATCTTTAATCATATCAAGAGTGCATTTTGTAATGATTCAATAAAACGGCAACCACAGCAAAAAAATAAATAAATATAAGGGTCTGAATTTGTTGTGTAAAACAGATCATGTGCACCATTTGTAGTGAAAGCCAGCAAAATCTCCAAATCTAACAGCCAGGACTTTCAGACATTAAGTTTTAAAAATAAAAAAGTCCCTCACCGAGCTGCCTACAACAAATTCTTACTTACCTAAAGAAAAAGTGAACTACAATATTGAATATTATATTTCTTAGTCAAGAAATAATGTCCTCAGATACAAAAAAATCTACCTCAAAACAGAGAATTTTTTCTTTTCTTTGTCATTTTTTTTTTTTTTTTTGGTTCTATAAGTGTATAACATTAATTTAACAAAAACAATGGCATGTGCACAGGGTGTGTTGAAGATAGAGATCAGATTGACCCACAAGTCAATCAATCGGTTTAGTTATGAGTCAACCAAATTAAGAAATTCCTTTAATACAATTTAGCTACGTTAGGAAATTTGGTTATGGCAATCACTGGTTACCAATTCTGTTTTACCAACTCAGACTAATGAATAATAGCATGGTAATTCACTTTCATTCATACATTCTGCACAATCTAAGATTCATCATCTTCCTCACTGCAGAAGCATTTCTCATAAAACTACATGATACTCATGTTATGGAACTCTTCAACACCTTGGAAAGATAAACTTTGACGACATCTGTTACATACCTAGACAATTAGATATTAACGACCTAATTATAATTGAGTGAACTATGAAGGTGGGTTTTGTAACTAGCCTAGCTGGCGAGTGAGAGAGTGAGCATTGTGTCATGAGAGAGAGGTGGGAACCATAAAGGTCTGTCCAAAAGACACGATAAAAAACTAGCAATAAAGTCATGAGGGATAGCTTGCTTTATGTCCTTTTCTCCAATGGGTCTCTCCAAGAAGCAGCCTTTTCACGAGGGATAGCTGCCAATTTAAACTACAAAGGAATGATCTAGAATACATTTCCTCTAAATGTGTGTGTGTTTAACAAGCTAACCATCCCCACAAACCACCACTAAATTAAACTTTTCCTCTTTCTCCCAATAATAAGCACCTTATGAAAAAGCTTAGAATTCACATCCACTTCCATTCGAATTTGGCCTTTTGTCCCCAACTAATTCTTTAATCTTTATTTCAACAAAAGATCCTCAAACTCATTTAACTGGGAACCCTTCTCACAATCTTCACTAGAGATAAGACCTTCCTTACCTATCCTATTTAATGTCTCAATTTCTTTCAGAATTTCATCCTTTTTCACTATAAAATCATTTTTTGTTACAGCTATTATGCTTTAGGACAGTTGATTAATAACCAATACAAATGAATGTCATTGGCTTTTGTCAGAGTACAATAGGTGCAAGGGGAAAAGGATTGCCACTGCTTACTTTTTTCTTCAATGATTAGAAGGGGGTTCCACAACCTGGTGTGTGGAGGAACTCTATGCCAAAGTTGAGGGAGGCTTTGGGGAGCATTTGAATGTATATCAGTTAGTCCTGAAAGAGGCTAGATGTGCTTTGAGCTAAAACTCAATGCTCTATACTCTATTAGAGTTTGCTTCTTAACTTTTCCTTAGTTACTCTCCTTCCAAACTAGGTATTTTGCATGCATCTCTCAAACAGATGCTATTTTAAAAATGGAAATTGTAACCTATTCAGATAAATGCAATATTTTATTTTTAATTAAAGGACCAGGAATCCAGCTAAGTATTCTATCAGATGTGTAGATTAAACCTACTTTCACCAGATGCCACAGAAAAAAGAAACCCCCATAAAAAGTACCCAATAGAGGAAGATAGGAAGTCTAAGCTAGGCCTAGGCTTAGAGAGGAATAGCAGTAACTATTTTCTTCCAGCTAGGATAAAAGCTGCACTAGCTGTAGACATTGGAAGGTCCAAACTGTACCCATGGGGATTACCCGCAACTGGGACCCGTGAAATCCCCACAGGAACCCACCATAGAGACGGAGACAGGGGTAGAGGTATCAGCCCCATGGGGACCGGCAAAATCCCCGCAAATTGAAAATTTACTAAAATGCCCTCACTTATATATAAAAGTTGTAAGTTGTCTTCTTGGATATTTAACATCTGTATTAGATTAGGTTAAATTGTGTTTTGTGTTGCCTTATGTTAAACTTTATTGAACTTTTGAAGGATTGTGTTGGTTTTGTACTAAATTTGTTTAAAAAATTTTGAAGGTAACATGGAGGGGTATCCACTATCCCCTTGGCGACAATTAAACGGAGACCTGTGATGGAAATGGAGCGGGGATAGGGGGCATTTTTCATAAATGTAGATTGGGGGTGGGCGACGGGTACCCATTACTATCCCTACTCTTGTTTATAAACTGAAGTAACTCAATTGCAGACTTCAAAGAAATTCCTTTTCTGTCTTTTTGGTACTTGATGAGATATCATGCATTACCAGCTTATTAAATATTAAAATAAAATTATAATACTCCTATGTCATACCACTTGTTTTTGATCCTCAAATGAACTGTGTCCAGGAACTCCCACCTAAACAAAAAAATTAAGGTAAGCAAAAGGGATAAAAAAAAGCAGGAAGATAAGAATACTCAAAAGCAATTAAAGATGCTTTCCAATAGCGAAGGTTTTAGATTTACATGCTCTAAGTAATACGCTCTTGACAAGTTGGAAAGACTCTTTGCTATAGCAACAATCTCATTTCCAGTGTTTTCAAGCTTTCTCCAAACCTAACCATATCACAAAGATTAAACATATAATTAGACCCAGAAATTACATTCCCCAGTTATCTGCTCAGGGTCTACAGAAGACACTGAGAAGTTCAGTGTATCATTTGTAGATAAATTGCCATATTTACCATCAAATCATAAACTAAAGAAGAAAGATTTCACCTTGAAAAAGAAATGACAACACCATAGTTCAACTCAATGGTTGATATAAACAACATTGACAATAATTTAACAAAATATTAACACCAAACCAGATGCAAACCTACATCAAAATTAGCCAAGAAAAAAAAAGGAAGCAATCCAGCATTGTACAAATCCAGAACTATAGACTATCCTCAACCATGGCAACAATCAGACCAGATCCAGAAATTCCACGGATGAATTAATGTGAAACATTTAGGGCTGCTCGAGTTCTCTAACTTCTAATATATTATCATTCATAACACATGGCAATATTCTACAAGAAATATTGGCCACTACAAAAATGAGGAGACAGGCAATAACCTCATTCTTCTACCGTTTATGTAAATTGTATGTTTTTCTTGAGTGTAACATATAAATAACAAACGTGCTGACTGTTACTTTCAAGTAATTCACAATATATGTTTCTAATCTTTGTAACAAGATTCCATTGAGGATAAGTATATGATTAGATGACAGCACAATTCTATAGTATCATTTCAGAAAAATGCCTCTTTCAATCTATTAAAATCCAAAACTCTTAATGATTTTACCTAAAGTTCTTCTAGGTCTCCCTCTACCTATAGGTGTTGGACTATCATCCATCTAATTTACTCTCCTTAATAGGTCGTTTACAAGCCTTCTTTGCAAATGCTGAAAACCACCTACAAAAAATCTTTTACCATCTATTCCACAATAAGTAACACATTTGATTTTAATTCACTCATTCCTAATCACATGTGGTCAAATTACTTGTTCAATACATCATTTTCATCTAAGGAACATTAGTTTATTTTCATTGATTGCCCAACATTAAATCCTGTACATCACAAGTTCTATTACTGTGCAATATAACTTTTACTTCAATTTGATTGGTATTAAGTCATCAAGTAACATTATTTTTTAATTATCAAAAATGCATAAGATATTAAAAATGGATTGGATCCGTATGAGTATCACATTTTCCTTGGAAAAATTGCCTTTCATAAAAAAAAAAGGGAGGAACTTGTAACAACCAGTATCGAGAAAACAGAGAGGAAAATAATGCACCAGTGATAGAAAAGGGAAAATAGTCAGAAATAGGGACCAAAAAAGAGGGAAATGAAGTGGAATGGTGGATTCAGTGAGAATTCACCCTCTCCACTTAGTGTATTATTTGTTGGAGAAAAGGAAAAGAGTAAATAACAATAGTAGAGGGATGCAAGAGCCCAGCCTCTCTGCAAGCCTGAGTCCATTCTCCAAATTCTCAATGTCCTCCCTCATCATTAATCACTCCCTCAAATTTCCTCTCTCCCAACTGATCACTAACAAAATTAGATCTCAGACCCCTTCCACTACCCTTTTCATGTGCCAATTCTGTTACATTAGTAGGCCCCTCCTTACTCTCACTCTCTTTTCCGTTCTGCTGTAGCTATTAGGCAGAGGGGCTATTTTCCCTCTTTTAGTAATGGGCCCCTTAGAAAATTCTCTTTCCTCTGTTACACCTCCACGGTGAGTGATAGAAGGCTTCATAGTGCACAGCAAGGTTTTTGAGAAATCTTGTGAGATGTTAATTGGTAGAAGGATTGGAGTTCGTCGGATGTATTTACCAAAATAAGCCAATCCCTTCTTTGAAAGACCCGCAAGAAAATGTGCTGTTGATGTGAGTAAAGCTAATGCAACAGCAGTAAATATCCTAGTTTTGTAAAATTTTAACCATGAAGTTGGACATATTTAATAAGATTTACTACCATAATTCATAATTGTGGCCTAGAATAAGCTACAACAAATAAAATTATGATAGTCATTTCAGCACGTGCTTACTGGAGGCTGTTGATAATTTATTACAAACCAGTCATATCAGAATTATTATAAAAATAAATTCCATCGAAGAAGCTTCTAATTTACCTAAAGGCTTGCTTTTCTAAGCTTCAACTTTATCTTTTTAAAATAATCCCAAAACTGGGTTATATAAGAATGAGTCTAATGTGACCTCGAAAAGCTAGCTCAAGAGGTAATGGATGCCCCGGTATTTATAGGAGCAATCTTGGTTGTACCCTTCAATAACTTCAAACTTAACACACTCCCTCACACCCAAAATTGGATATTCAAGGCATGATGTTTGCACAGATGAACATCAGCAAGACAAAAAAACAAGATAGGCTCTAGTACCTTCTTAAGATTGTAGCCTTAACTCCACACCAAAAGCTAAATCAAGGAATACGGGATACCCATGTCTTTACTCTTATAAAGTCTATCTTGTTCAAATCCAAGATTAATATGGTTAATAACAGCTTAACTATTGCATTAGATAAGAGAAAATAACATGAAATAAGCGCAGCAAAATGTTTTGAAGAAATAACCACTAATAAATATTGAAAATTGAATTTCCAGTTAAACATGGTACCATGATGATAGAAAAGAACAAAAGAACGGTAATAGAGGAATGGAGAATTGTATTGTAGCAGCGTAGCCCATGTGATTTTAACCCTCTGTAGTATGAATGTTATTGAATTACCAAGAAAACAGAAAAGGAAAACATAGGTGATAGGATTTCAAGAGACTATCTCACTCCTGAAGTTCTGAGCCTAATTCTCAAGGATCTGAATACCTCAGTCAACACTTTCCATCACCTAAATACCTCTTATCTCTCCCCTACAGAATATATTTCCCCTCAACTACTTTGCCAGCTTAGCAGGTCAATTACAATACTGCCCTGTTATTCCCTAATTCTCCTTATGTATGCTTCCATATTTTAGCTTAATTGCCTACACTGTAGAATGATGTAGGTGCACCATACGCAACACATCTCCTTTAGGTTATTTCAAATGTCAGGATCAGTACAAATTTAAGCACTTCAGGTTCAGAGCATAGAAGTTGAAAGAGACATAAACAACAATAATAGCCATACTATCCAGATATTCAGCTGTCTAAATTTTTCAAACTTTCTCAAGCAAAATCATACAGCCATGCAAAATCTGTTAGTTGTATAGGTACTTAAATTTTACCTGTTGAAAATCTGACAAGAAAAGTGTGGGTGATTGTTCATAAGCTTCTTCTGTCATCCTTGAATTTATGACACTAAAGTCAACTACACTTTCAGGTTTCATTCCATGAAAATTTTCTAGTAGCACCTTACATAATGAACTGAATTTTTCAGAGGCTAAGATATTATGGAACACACGCTGACACTTCTTAGTAAGACCATTGCCATCTGATTCACTTGAACATCCACCATGCATGACATATGCATGCCCATTAGCTTCAAACTGTAACCTATGAGAGGAACAGTCGAAGTGTGACGAGCATTCTTGGCCATCTTTGTCAATTTTAGAAGTTTCCTGCAGAAAAATATGTTGATTTGCAAGATGGAAGAGACAAAAGTAATTTAATAGTGATATAAGCATGATATATGCAGTCCTAGACATAGAACAAACCATGTCGGTAATGGATTTTGGATTACTCATCAGTGCTTCCTTTATGCACCACTTTGTGCCACTGTTATCATTGCCTAATGAATGATATAAATGATTTAGTACAACATTCCCCCAATGTCCATTTGAATTATCTTTTGAAGTATTTCCTACAGCTATACCATATGGTTTCTTCACAGCCTGCATAAAAGGAAATCTTAAATTACAGCTTTGCAGAAGGGATGAAGATATTGTAAGTATTGCTCTTTAAATCATCTAAATTTTGTGAAGTAGGAATTCTACACAAGCCACCCCACCGCTCCACTAACTATTTTGTAAATTGCATTCATATCTAAATTCTAAGAGAAAAATAATGTGCTGGATTCATTTATCGTGTGTGTTCTCCACAACAATTTTGTCATTAACTTCACAAATCAACTAGCACTTACTGAAAGCTTTTTTCTTTAAAAGAAAAAGAGAAAGACTCGTTGTTTAAAAACAGCATGCTCATTGACAAATAAAATCAGACAACAGCAATTTTTTTTTCCTTCTCCTAAAACATTAGCCCTTCAGCAATAATGTCTCTTCTGCAACTCAGATTAACAAATCTTAGACTCACACACTAAGGGGCTGATAGGAACCACAGAAAATAGGCAAAGAGAAAAGATGTATGTGTATTTTTAAACACCAGTAGCACCCACAACTGATATCAGCTTAATATCAGCTTAGAAAGAAGATAACAGTATAGGAATTGCAAAAATGGAGAGAAACCCAATTCAGAGCATCGCAGCAGCTATGACTCTCCTAAGCCTATTTTGCAAAACGGTTGACTGACTATCCTTTTATGTTACTACCCTTTTAATAATAAATTCCTCACACACGTAAACACAAACACACACAACTTGTTACAATATTCGCATCATACACCTCACAAAATGGTTGACTGACTATCCTTTTACAATATCTGCATATTCAGGATGACTCACATTCCCCATGATTCCTACCTTCCCTAGCAGTGAGAGAACCACAAATAACATGTGAACATACTACTATTCTGGTCTTCGCATTCAAGACTTCTTTTCCTCAGTAGAACAAATATAAATAATTCCAAGTGGAATCTAACATTAAACTATTTACAGGAAAAATTATAAAAACAAATCCCTCAATATCAGCACTCTTGAAAATTTTCCAGTCTTATGCATGCCTAGTTGCTAGTGCCTACATAACCCTAAAATTCTAGCAGCTTGTGCATGACAATTCTACAAAATATCAGAAAACAAAACAATACATTAGATATAAAATCTCCTATGCCATATGATAAATGAAAACAGACAAATATCAAAGGCACACATGCAGCAAAAGATGTACAGGATACCTGTTCTGAAAAGTGACTTGCGGCTTCCACACACACTCTGCTTTCTTCCTGAGCTTTGCTTTCTGAACAACTCATCTTTACATGTTTCCGCCTCTTGTATGTCCGAAAACGCCCATCTGCAGTTGACACTCTGGTATTTACAGCTTCCTTCTTCGAATGCCTAATTTCTTTGCTCTCATCAGGACCACTCCCATCAACAATTACCACTCCATTATTTACAGCTTCGGAATACAAGCACCCCTCCATCCCTGCCGTACGTTCAGGGCTATCGGCATTGCTATTTCCATCCCCAGTTTCCATTGAGTAAGGAACCTTCACTTATGCAGAAAATTAGGGTTTCACAGGAAAGAGATCCAAATTACAAACAGATTTGTTCCTCTCCCACACCTCTCTCACAAGGTAATCAAAACACTGAAAATCCAAAAGAGCAAACCTTAATTAACACACAAGTAGTCGAAACGACGCTTAACTGAATAATAATGGAAACCGTTTAGCCCAAAATAATGAAAAAATGAATGCAACTTTGAGAACTAAAGCGCATGCTGTTTAGCACTCCGGGAAATTAAACGCAAATGAATCAATAGCAAGATGCTTTGGTGACACAAAATCTGGAAAAGAAATTGCACCAGAAAGAAAACTAAACACTTGGGCTAATCTTCTTTTTTTTCTTTCTTTAAGCTTCCAATGGATCGGTTACTGATAATGAATCAGAAGCACACAGAGAAGTGAAGCAATCAAGAGAAAAAAGAGTACCCAAACTAGCGGTAGCCGGTAAGTAATGCCTAAAGCGAGAAATCTGAAGATGAGGGGCGTTTGGTGAACTTTGCTGGCCAGCCTGCAGCAGCAGAAGAAGGAGCTATAAATTCTTATCTGGGAGAGTCTCTTTCTTACTCCTTTTTTTTTTTTTGAAAAAAAAAAACCGCAATTTCAAACTGAACCGTCTTTCTGTCTTTCACCGGTCATGGATTTTTCCAATATATTTTCTTACGAATGTATCTACTATCAACCGAACGACTGATTTTCTTTAGATACGGCAGAGATTAGGTTTCGATGTATAAATCCGTTATTGCATTGTATAGTCTTTTTCAAAATTTGAGTGGGGCAATTTGTAGATAGGGCTCTACATGGATTAGAAAATATTCGCATATCCGCGACATCCAATTTAAATTTTACCAATATTATTTTATTCGCACCATAATAGGATTGGATAGTGAATTTGGCAGTGATACGCGCGGACCCAATCCGTATATCTGCACATCATATAAATATCCTAGTTTTTAAATAAATTCTAATGTAATGTGACCTAACCCTAAATCCCGAATGTTACGGCGCTCCTCTCTTACTCTCTGGGCTCTCCTCTCAGACTTTTACTCTGACTTTCAGACTCTGGTTCTCCCTCTCCATTCTGACTGGCTCTACCTCATTCCATCACCGGCGTTAATTATCCATCACCGTCTTCTAAGTTCGTCGTTTCTTCCAGGCTCCAGCTGCACGATCGTCGCCTCCTCCATTGACGCGGTGGACGGCGGTCGCATTCTCCATACACGTTCTCCATAGGCCGCGTTCTCCATAGATTGCGTTTTTCACTAGTGCAGCGCTCACGGTTGGTGGTCTCCTCCAGTGGTGCGATCACCCCCTCCAGTAGTGAGGTCGTCTCCTCTAGCAGCTTGGTCTTCTCTTCCATCGGCAATGGTTGTCTCCCCAAGCGGCTTCATCAATTTGTCAGACCAGGCCTCCTTCGTCTCTATCGTCTTCGCTCTTCAACTTATCAAGTATTATAGGTAATTTAATTTTAATTTTTAAATTAAATATTATAGTATAGACAGAACAAATTCTAAGATATTTCGAAAACATTCTCTGTACATTCTTCAATTTTATATCTTTCTTTGACAAAGGAGAATCGTCCTGCCATTTTCTTACAGTTTTAAATTACTGTCAAAGATTTTCTTTTCTTTTTGAAAAAAATACAATGGCATTATATCATCTTTTGGCAAATCAAAACATGCTTTAAATTATTGGTCTATTTGATTTCGTTTCCAGTTGTCAAGTATTTTTCTTTACCTAACATGATAACATATACTAGTTTTGAAAGATTATTTTACAAGAATGAGAAATCAACTACTTGACATTGTAGTCAATTTCTACCAGATAAGCTATTTTCTAATGTATCATTGCTAGTGATAGTTTCACCAAACTCACCTGTAGATTGTAGTATTTGCTGAGTGACCTGCTATTTTTAACAAGTTTTACTAATTTTTCTCACTTACTATTTCTTAATAGGAATAAATGGTTGCTGATACAGTGTCAAATGAAAGAGATATGTCAATTGGAACTTGCTAAGTTGCTCTTTTACTGTGTTTTAGTATGCTGAGTATGATTTAGTATGCTTAATTGCTGAGTTGCTGTTTTAGTATATTTTGGTATGTTGAATTGCTAATTTAGTGTGTTGTTTTACCAAGTGTTATCATAAATTTTATGTTATCTTGTTTTTAATTTTTTATATTGTACTCCAACTTAGAACAATCAAACTTAGATCTTGTGCTATTATTATTTTTTTATTATTCAAGAGAACTTTTATTGATAATATTTTAAGAGTTAATAGGCCTAAACAAGTGAAAAAATGATTTTCTGGACATTTTTTTGCAAAAACAGCCAAACAAGGCCTTAAAACAAATTTCTGAATTATGTGGATATATCTGATATCCGATCCGACCTAAAAAAAATGCGGATACCATATCCGATCCGATCCAATGGGAGCAGTGCAGATTTGATAGAATTTTAGCGTATATCCCATCCGTGTGTAGCCCTATCTGTAGAGAGCAAATTGCTGTAGTAAAATTTCTTTTAATTTATCTTTAACAATACGTTGAGAATATATTGTATTATTCTATTTTTAAATATTTAAAAATACAACATAAACAATAACAAAAACAACAATAACAAAATCTTGTTCTACTAGGTGGGATCGGCTACATGAATCAAACGACACTATTGAGTATTATCATATATCATGTCTATAGAGAGACCGTTTAAATATAGATTTCGTTTGACCACCTCATGAATGACCTTCTTAGGTTTTTCTCTGCCTTTCACCCCTGGTCCATCTTCCATCTCATCCACCCTCATGACTGGGTATTCTTTCGGTCTTCTTCTCACATGTCCGAACAACCTGAGACGTGATTCTATAATATTTTTCCACAATTGATGGTACTCTAACTCTCTCTCTCTCTCTCTCTCTCTCTCTCTCTCTCTCTCTCTCTCTCTCTCTCTCTCTTATATCTTCATTCCTTATTCTATCCAATTGCGTATGATCACGCATCCATCTCGACATCTTCATCTCTGCCACAGTTAGCTTCTGTTTGTGCTCTGGTGCGGTATTTTATAACCCATAAACTAACCGGCAAGTGCACCGGGTCGTACCAAGTAATACCTTACGTGAGTAAGGGTCGATCCCACGAGGATTGATGGACTAAGCAACAATGGTTAAATGATTGGCTTAGTTAGACAAACAGAAAAGAGTATTTGGGTATTCAAAGAGCATTAAACAGTAAATTAAGAATTTCAGAAAGCAAGTAGCAATGAGTTGGGAATAAAATATAGAGAAAACAGTTAAGGCTTCAAAGTTATCTATTTTTTCGGATTCATTTTTCTTACTAACTATTTTAATCATGCAAGATTTAATTCATGGCAAATTATATGTGACTAGACCCTAATTCCTTAGACCTTCCTAGTCTTCTCTAAAATTCATTAACTGCCAATTTCTTGGTTAATTAATTCCAATTAGAAGGTGATGATCAAATTCCAGTTTATATGCCACAAGAATCCTAATTATCCAAAAATAAGGGAATTATATGTCACGTATCCCGTTAAATACAAACAATTAGAAATTCAGGATAATATGTTTTCAAGCTGTTGTTCAAGTAAAGAGCTTTTCCAAGTTTTACAAGAACTCAATTAGAACATGGGTCATACTTCCGTTCCACCCAAATTCATAAAATAAAGAACGAAAACAATTATTGAAATATAAATCAAAACATGAATTAAATTAGAAAGATCAAATGAATCAATCCATACAAATAGACAGAGCTCCTAACCTTAACAATGGAGGATTAGTTGCTCATGGTTCAGAGAAAAAACTAGGATTGTAAATTTGGAATAGAATAATGTTGGGTTGGAATAACCCTGTTGGCATTCCTTTTATAATTAATCCTAATTAATTTAAAATCTATCTAAAACTAAAAAATCTTTTCCTCAAAATAAGATTTGAATTTAAATTCGAATTCATTAACTAGTCTTTAGCTGATGGGTAGGGACCACTTATTTTGTCCATTCTGCAGCTTCTAATCTGTGTTTTCTGGGTTGGAAACTGGGTCAAAATAGCCCAGAAATCGCCTCTAGCATTTTTCTGCATTTTCTACACGTGGTGCATGTCACGCATACGCGTCAGTCACACGTACGCGTCACTGGTCTTCTTCGCAAGTCACGCGGACGCGTCGATCACACGTACGCGTCACTGAGCAGATCTTCAAATCACGCGTACGCGTCAGTCACGCGCACGCGTCGCCATGGAAAGCTCCAAATCACGCGTACGGGTCGCTCACGCATACGCGTCGCTCCTCGCTGTCATCTCCTTTGATTCTTGTGCTGCAGAAACTCCATCAAATTCCACCGAATGCTACCTAAAATAAACAAAATTGCAAAAGACTCAAAGTAGCATCCATATTGGCAAAAAGATAATTAATTCTTTATTAAACTCAACAAATTAGATGCAAATTCACTAGGAAAAGATAGGAAAGATGCTCACACATCACAACACCAAACTTGAATTGTTGCTTGTCCTCAAGCAACCAAAACTAATATAAGCTTAGGATGTAAATTTGCATGAGAATGAGAGTTCGATTAAGCTCATGTCTCTTCTTATAGTAGGGTTTACAACTGCAATCCTGAATAGTTTTGGCATCTCACTCTCCTTTGAATCAGAAGAATGTTACTGTCATCTGGAATTAGAATCCGGATAATATTATGAATTCTCTGATCTTTTGTAACTCAATTTAATCCTTGAACATAGCAATTTTTCTTTGGTGCTTTGCACTTTGAGCTTAGCCGTGACTTTAAATGTTTTGTCTCAAAGATTACTTGACACAGAAACACCACAAGTACTTAACTGGGGGACTCTCTTTGAGTCCTAATTTTTCTTTTAGTTACTCCCAGACAGTGGTGCTCAAAGCCTTTGGCATACTCTGTTAAACGCACTTGGTCTCGACTCTAAGTGTTTTGTCTCAAGGATTACTTGACATAATCACACTACAAGCATATGACTAGGGAAACAACTCTTTGAGCTTTTAATCATGCCTGACCTCCCTAGTCATTGATGCTCAGAGTCTTGGACCTTGCTTTTATTATTTATTTATTTATTTATTTATTTATTTATTTTTCTTTTGCTTCAAGGATTAATTTTTTTTATTTCAGAGAAGTGATAATAATTCTCTAAATTCCTATTCCTTATATATCAACATCCCTTGATTCAAATTCAAATATGCACCGTTCATATCATGCATTCAACAATCACAGAAAATACCACCACTTTTAAGTAAATAAGACAACTCTTAAAATTAACTCAATTTCTCATGCAATACATCACTTCTGTATTTTTTATTTGAATTCAAGTTCAGTGAGTAATACATGAGACATCTTTCAGAATTAAAGCACTTAATAGAAAACTAAACTAGAACCTATGAATCTACTACTAAAGGATCATGCACTAAACAAAACAAAGTAGCAGGAAACCGGAACATAACATAATAAAAGCGGGAGGGAAAAAAATGAAAGGAACCCAACCACCTTAGCTATCCTGAGCGGTCGTTTTATTCTTCAAGTTGTGCTCCTTTGTGAAGATGATTCACCTCCCTTAGTGCCATAAAAATAAACAGAAAAAACCCTTAAGCGAAGCGTCAACACTAAACTTAAAGGTTTGCTTGTCCTCAAGCAAAGAAGAACTGAAAATAAAAACAAATAGTGAGAGAAAAGAAGAATATAAAGACAAAAGAACAAGAGAGAATTAGGATTGGAAAAGAGAGAAAGAAAAGTAAAAACTGTGCGGCAAACAAGTGTAGTTGTGCGGCGCAGGCGACGCGTAAGCGTACAGCACGCTGGTGCACGAAATTGCAATAACACTTTTGCAATCCCGCACAACTAACCAGCAAGTGCACTGGGTCGTCCAAGTAATACCTTGCGTGAGCAAGGGTCGATCCCACGGAGATTGTCGGCTTGAAGCAAGCTATGGTTATCTTGTAAATCTTAGTCAGGATATCAGAAATTATCAGGATTGATTGTAGAAAGCGAAAGAACATGAAAAAGGTACTTGTTTTGCAGTAATGGAGAATAGGCTGAGGCTTTGGAGATGCTCCATCTTCCGAATCTCTGCTTTCCTACTGTCATCTTCATCAAACACGCAAGGCTCCTTCCATGGCAAGCTGTATGTAGGGTCTCACCATTGTCAGTGGCTACCTCCCATCCTCTCATTGGAAATACGTTCCTGATGCTCTGTCACAGCATAGGCTAACCATCTGTCGGTTCTCAATCAGGCCGGAATAGAATCCAATGATTCTTTTGCGTCTGTCACTAACGCCCCGCCTTCAGGAGTTTGAAGCACGTCACAGTCATTCAATCATTGAGTCCTACTCAGAATACCACAGACAAGGTTTAGACCTTCCGGACTCTCTTGAATGCCGCCATCAGTTCTAGCTTATACCACGAAGATTCCGATTAAAGAACCCAAGAGATATCTACTTAATCTAAGGTAGAACAGAGGTGGTTGTCAGGAACATGTTCATAGTTGAGAATGATGATGAGTGTCACGGATCATCACATTCATCCGGATTAAGAGCAAGTGATATCTTAGAATGGAAGCAAGCATGATTGAATAAGAAACAGTAGTAATTGCATTAATCCATCAAGACACAGCAGAGCTCCTCACCCCCAACCATGGGGTTTAGAGACTCATGCTGTGGAAGGTATACAAGAAACGTGTAAAAAATGTTATGAGGTCATAAGGTACGGATACAATGTCAAAAGATCCTATAAATAGTAAACTAGTGTCCTAAGGTTTACAGAAATGAGTAAATGACAGAAAAATCTACTTCCGGGCCCACTTGGTGTGTGCTTGGGCTAAGCATTGAAGCTTTTATGTATAGAGACGTTTTCTGGAGTTAAACGCCAGCTTTCATGCCAGTTTGGGCGTTTAACTCCAAATTCTATGCCAGTTCCGGCGTTTAACGCTGGAATTTCTGAGGCCGGATTGCTACGCAGGTTTGGGCCATCAAATCTTGGGCAAAGTATGGACTATTATATATTGCTGGAAAGCCCAGGATGTCTACTTTCCAATGCCGTTGAGAGCGCGCCATTTGGGCTTCTGTAGCTCCAGAAAATCCACTTCGAGTGCAGGGAGGTCAGAATCCAACAGCATCTGCAGTCCTTTTCCGTCTCTGGATCAGATTTTTGCTCAGAACCTTCAATTTCAGTCAGAAAATACCTGAAATCACAGAAAAACACACAAACTCATAGTAAAGTCCAGAAAAGTGAATTTTAACTAAAAACTAATAAAAATATAATAAAAACTAACTAAAAGATACTAAAAACATACTAAAAACAATGCCAAAAAGTGTATAAATTATCCGCTCATCACAACACCAAACTTAAATTGTTGCTTGTCCCCAAGCAACTGAAAATCAAAATAGGATAAAAAGAAGAGAATATACTATAGACTCCAAAACATCAAAGAAACACAGTTCCAATTAGATGAGCGGGACTAGTAACTTTTTGCCTCCGAACAGTTTTGGCATCTCACTCTATCCTTTGAAGTTTAGAATGATTGGCATCTATGAGAACTCAGAACTCAGATAGTGTTATTGATTCTCCTAGTTAAGTATGATGATTCTTGAACATAGCTAGTGTATGAGTCTTGGCTGTGGCCCAAAGCACTCTGTCTTCCAGTATTACCACCAGATACATACATGCCACAGACACATAATTGGGTGAACCTTTTTAGATTGTGACTCAGCTTTGCTAAAGTCCCCAATTAGAGGTGTCCAAGGTTCTTAAGCACACTCTTATTGCCTTGGATCACAACTTTATTCCTTTCTTTTTTTTTTCTCTTTTCTTTCTTCTTCTCTTTTTTTTTCGAATTTTTTTTTTCACTGCTTTTTCTTGCTTCAAGAATCAATTTGATGATTTTTCAGATCCTTAATAACAGTTCTCTTTCTCCTCATTCTTTCAAGAGCTAACAAATTTAACATTCTTAAAAACAACAAATTCAAAAGACATATGCACTGTTCAAGCATTCATTCAGAAAACAAAAAGTATTGTCACCACATCAAACTAATTCAACTAGTTTCAGAGATAAATTTCAAAATCCTGTACTTCTTGTTCTTTTGTGATTAAAGCATTTTTCATTTAAGAGAGGTGATGGATTCATAGGACATTCATAGCTTTAAGGCATAAACTTTAATTTTTATTAATTATGAATTAAGAACAAGACTCAGAAAATAAATATAAGATGAAACTAAAAATAGAGAAACAAAGACAAAGGCGAAAAAAATAGGTTCCTAATGATAGAGGTTTTCACAGAGTTAGGACTCAACAACCTTGATTTTGAGAAGTGGATGCTCCCTCAGCTTGAGAGGAGAGCTTTTGGCGTTTCATCTCTTGAATTTCACGCCCCTGCTTCTCTTGTTCCTTCGGCAATTTGCAGAGCATGCAGTTTTGATTCTGCTGTTCTTCCTTCAGTTGCTCCATAGTCTCTTGCAACTTGTTAATAGATGCTTCTAGGTTAGCCCAGTAGCCAATTTCAGGGAATTCAGGGAAGAACTCATGCGCCCTCCTTTTGATAGAGTTGTCTTGCACTTGTCCTTCCATTGACTTCTTGGTGATTGGATGTTCAATGGGTATGAACTCATCTACTCCCATCTTCACCCCAGTCTCTTTACAGAGCAAGGAGATCAAGCTTGGGTAAGCCAATTTGGCTTCAGTGGAATTTTTATTTGCAATTGTGTAGATCTCACAAGCAATCACATGATGCACCTCCACTTCTCTTCCAAGCATAATGCAATGAATCATCACTGCTCTCTTGATGGTGACCTCAGAACGGTTGCTAGTGGGCAATATGGAACGCCCAATAAAGTCTAGCCAACCTCTTGCAATTGGTTTGAGGTCTCCCCTCTTGAGTTGGTTTGGGACACCCTTTGAATTGGTTATCCACTTAGTTCCAGGGAGGCATATGTCCTCTAGAACTTGATCCAACCCTTTATCTACTCTCACCATCCTCCTATTAAAGGAGTCAGGATCATCTTGTAGTTGAGGCAACTTGAAGATTTCTCTTATTTTGTCCAGATGGAAGTACATAACTTTCTCTCTGACCATGGTTCTGTAGGTATGGTAAGCGGTTCCAGTCATTCTCTGCTTATCTGTCAGCCACAGATTAGAGTAGAATTCCTGAACCATGTTCCTTCCAACCTTTGTCTCAGGATTGGTTAGAACTTCCCAACCTCTGTTTTGAATTTGCTCTTGGATCCCCGGATATTCATCTTCTTTCAGATCAAATTTAACTTCCGGGATCACTGACCTCAGACCCATTATTTTGTGATAATGGTCTTCATGTTCTTTGGTTAAGAACTTCTCTTGATTCCAAAGATTCTTTGGATTAGTCTCTTTCTTTCCTCTTAAATTGGTTTGTTTTCCCTTAGGAGCCATGATCTTGATGAATCTTGGCTTAGTGATCACGGAAAAGCACACCAAACTTAGAGGTTTGCTTGTCCTCAAGCAAAAGAAAAGAGAGAAGAGAGGGGGAGGAAGAGAAAATTCGAATGGTGTGATGGAATGAGGGAGCCAAACGTGTATTTATAAGGTGGGGAGGGGAGTTTTCGAAAAAGAAGAGAGAAATTTGAAAGGAGATTTGAGAAGATATGGAAAGAAATTGAGAAAAGGGTGAAATTTTTTTGAACAATGTTTGTAATTGATTTGAAATAAATTTGAGGAATGGTTTTGATTTTGAAGATTTGAAAGTGAATGACGAATGATTGAAGTGTGATTTTGTAGAAAAGTATGGGTGAGAAAAGGAAAGTTTGAAAAAAAATTGAATTGAAAACAAAATTGTGGTCCCCCCACCAAGCTGGCGTTAAACGCCCAGAATGGCACCCATTCTGGCGTTTAACGCCCATTTGCTACCCTTTTTGGGCGTTTAACGCCCAGCCAGGTGCCCTGGCTGGCGTTAAACGCCAGAAATCCTTTGTCACTGGGCGTTTTTTCAGAACGCCCAGGATGCTGCACACCTGGCGTTAAACGCCCAGAATGGTGCCCATTCTGGCGTTTAACGCCCAAAATGGCACCATTCCTGGCGTTAAACGCCCAGAATGGTACCCATTCTGGCGTTTAACGCCCAAAATGCCCCTTACTGGCATTTTTTCGCCAGTAAGCTCATTTTCTCTGCTTTTTGAGCTGAATCCTTCTGTAACTCTGTAAATTCCTTCATTTTTGATACTTGCCTCTGTAAGAACTAATCATATACCTTCCTAATGACTGGGTTGCCTCCCAGCAAGCGCTTCTTTACTGTCTTTAGCTGGACTTCTGCTAAGAATCATTCAAGTCTCAGTTTTGAGCATTCTTGCTCAAAATTTCCTTCAAGATAGTGCTTGATTCTCTGTCCATTAACAATGAACTTTCTGTCTGAATCAATATCCTGAAGTTCAACATATCCATATGGTGACACTCCTGTAATCACATACGGACCCCTCCACCGGGATTTGAGTTTTCCTGGGAATAATTTGAGCCTGGAGTTGAAGAGCAGAACTTTTTGTCCTGGCTCAAAGACTCTGGTTGACAATCTCTTGTCATGCCACTTCTTTGCCTTTTCCTTATAAATTTTTGCATTTTCGAAGGCATTGAGTCTGAACTCCTCTAGCTCATTTAGCTGGAGCAGTCTTTTCTCACCAGCTAACTGAGCATCCATGTTTAGGAATCTGGTTGCCCAATAGGCTTTATGTTCCAGTTCCACAGGCAAATGACAGGCCTTCCCATACACCAGTTGGTATGGAGAGGTTCCTATAGGAGTCTTGAATGCTGTTCTGTATGCCCACAGAGCATCATCCAAGCTCTTTGCCCAATCCTTTCTTCGGGCCATCACAGTCCGTTCTAGGATTCTTTTTAGCTCTCTGTTAGAGACTTCAGCTTGCCCATTTGTCTGTGGATGATACGGAGTTGCCACTTTATGGCTGATTCCATATCTAACCATAGCAGAGTATAGCTGTTTGTTGCAGAAATGGGAGCCCCCATCACTGATTAATACTCTGGGAACACCAAATCTGCTAAAGATGTTTTTTTGGAGGAATTTTAGCACAGTCTTGGTATCATTAGTGGGTGTAGCAATTGCTTCTACCCACTTAGATACATAGTCCACTGCCACCAGAATGTAAGTGTTTGAGTATGATGGTGGGAATGGCCCCATGAAGTCAATTCCCCATACATCAAACAATTCTATCTCTAATATCCCTTGTTGAGGCATGGCATATCCGTGAGGCAGGTTACCAGCTCTTTGGCAACTGTCACAGTTACGCACAAACTCTCTGGAATCTTTATAGAGAGTAGGCCAGTAGAAGCCACACTGGAGGACTTTAGTGGCTGTTCGCTCACTTCCAAAATGTCCTCCATAATGTGATCCATGGCAATGCCATAAGATCTTTTGTGCTTCTTCTCTGGGTACACACCTGCGGATCACTCCGTCAGCACATCTCTTAAAGAGATATGGTTCATCCCAGAGGTAGTACTTTGCATCTGAAATTAATTTCTTTCTTTGCACATTGCTGTACTCCTTGGGTATGAACCTCACAGCTTTATAGTTTGCCATGTCTGCAAACCATGGAGCTTCCTGGATGGCAAAGAGTTGCTCATCTGGGAAAGTCTCAGAGATCTCAGTAGAAGGGAGGGACGCCCCAGCTACTGGTTCTATTCGGGACAGATGATCAGCCACTTGGTTTTCTGTCCCTTTTCTGTCTCTTATTTCTATATCAAACTCTTGCAGAAGCAACACCCATCTAATAAGCCTGGGTTTTGAATCCTGCTTTGTGAGTAAATATTTAAGAGCAGCATGGTCAGTGTACACAATCACCTTTGATCCCACTAGGTAGGATCTAAACTTGTCAATGGCATAAACCACTGCAAGTAACTCTTTCTCTGTGGTTGTGTAGTTCTTTTGTGCGTCATTTAGAACACGGCTGGCATAATAAATGACGTGCAAAAGCTTGTTATGCCTCTGTCCCAACACTGCACCAATGGCATGATCACTGGCATCACACATTAATTCAAATGGCAATGTCCAATCTGGTGCAGAGATAACTGGTGCTGTGACCAGCTTAGCTTTCAGGGTCTCAAATGCCTGCAGACACTCATTATCAAAGATAAATGGAGTGTCAGCAGCTAGCAGATTACTTAGAGGTTTGGCAATTTTTGAAAAATCCTTTATAAACCTTCTGTAGAATCCTGCATGCCCAAGAAAGCTTCTGATTGCCTTAACATTGGCAGGTGGTGGTAATTTTTCAATTACCTCTACCTTTGCCTTATCCACCTCTATTCCCCTGCTTGAAATTTTGTGCCCAAGGACAATTCCTTCAGTCACCATAAAGTGACATTTCTCCCAGTTTAAAACCAGGTTAGTCTCTTGGCATCTTTTCAGGACAAGTGATAAGTGGTTAAGACAGGAGCTGAATGAGTCTCCATATACTGAAAAGTCATCCATGAAGACTTCCAGAAATTTCTCTACCATATCTGAGAAGATAGAGAGCATGCACCTCTGAAAGGTTGCAGGTGCATTGCACAGACCAAAAGGTATTCTCCTATAGGCAAACACGCCAGAAGGGCAGGTGAATGCTGTTTTCTCTTGGTCCTGGGGATCTACTGCAATTTGGTTGTAGCCTGAATAGCCATCCAAAAAGCAGTAATAGTCATGACCAGCTAGTCTTTCTAGCATTTGGTCTATGAATGGTAAAGGAAAATGATCCTTTCTGGTGGCTGTATTGAGCCTTCTGTAGTCAATACACATACGCCACCCTGTGACTGTCCTTGTAGGAACCAGTTCATTTTTTCATTATGAACCACTGTCATGCCTCCCTTTTTGGGAACAACTTGGACAGGGCTCACCCAGGGGCTATCAGAAATAGGATAAATAATCCCAGCCTCTAGTAATTTAGTGACCTCTTTCTGCACCACCTCCTTCATGGCTGGATTTAGCCTCCTCTGTGGTTGGACCACTGGTTTGGCATTATCCTCCAACAGGATCTTGTGCATGCATCTAGCTGGGCTAATGCCCTTAAGATCACTTATGGACCACCCAAGAGCTGTCTTGTGCGTCCTTAGCACTTGAATCAGTGCTTCCTCTTCCTGTAGATTTAAAGCAGAGCTTATAATCACTGGAAAAGTGTCACCCTCTCCTAGAAATGCATATTTCAGAGATGGTGGTAGAGGTTTGAGTTCAGGTTTGGGAGGTTTATCCTCCTCCTGAGGAATTTTCGAAAATTCCTTTACTTCCTCTAGTTCTTCTTGATCAGGTTGAGCATCTTTGAAGATGTCCTCAAGCTCTGATTCTAGGCTTTCAGTCATATTGATCTCTTCCACCAGAGAATCAATAATGTCAGCGCCCATGCAGTCATCTGGTGTGTCTGGATGCTGCATTGCTTTCACAGCATTCAACTTGAACTCATCCTCATTGACTCTCAGGGTTACTTCCCCTTTTTGTACATCAATGAGAGTTCGTCCAGTTGCTAGGAATGGTCTTCCTAGAATGAGAGTTGCACTTTTGTGCTCCTCCATTTCCAGCACCACAAAGTCAGTGGGAAAGGCAAATGGCCCAACCTTGACAATCATGTCCTCTATTATGCCTGATGGGTGTTTAATGGAGCCATCAGCAAGTTGGAGGCATATCCTGGTTGGTTTGACTTCTCCGGCCAACCCAAGCTTTCTGATAGTGGATGCAGGTATTAGATTGATGCTTGCCCCAAGATCACATAGGGCTGTCTTGGTGCAGGCGCCTTCTAATGTGCATGGTATTATAAAGCTTCCAGGATCTTGAAGCTTTTCTGGTAAGCTTTTCAAAATGACTGCACTGCATTCTTCAGTGAGAAACACTTTTTCAGTTTCTCTCCAATCCTTCTTATGGCTTAAGATCTCTTTCATGAACTTAGCATAAGAAGGTATTTGCTCAAGTGCCTCTGCAAACGGAATCTTTATTTCAAGAGTCCTTAGATAGTCTGCAAAGCGGGCAAATTGCTTATCCTGTTCCGCCTTGCGGAGTTTCTGAGGATAAGGCATCTTGGCTTGATATTCATCAACCTTAGATGCTGCAGGTTTATTCCTTACAAAAGTGGTTGAAGAAGCCTTGTTAGAGGGATTATGATCAGCACTCTTAGGTGTCTGGTCCTCCTTGGGCGTTTGGACACCAGGAATGGGTGAAGATTGGGCGTTAAACGCCAACTTCTCTCCCTTTTCTGGCGTTTTAACGCCAGAACTGGGCAAGGGATGGGCGTTTAACGCCAACTTTCCTTCCCTTTCTGGCGTCTGGACGCCAGAACTGGGCAAGGAATGGGCGTTTAACGCCAATTTTCCTTCCCTTTCTGGCGTTTGAACGCCAACAAAGTTCCTCTCTGGGCTCTTACTGTCCTCAGAGGGATTTTGAACAGTGGCTTGGTCATCCTCTGTCAATTGTTCCTTATTTGACTTTTTGCTCTTTTGAGAGGTGTTGTTCAGTGTCTTCCCACTCCTCAGTTGAACTGCTTGACACTCTTCTGTTATCTGTTTAGATATCTGCTGTTTTGCTTGATTCAACTGCAGTTCCATGCTCTTATTAGCAACTTTAGTATCATGGAGCATTTCTTTAAATTCTGCTAACTGTTCTGTCATCAGGAGCAATTGTTGATTAAGCTCATTCATCTGTTCTTGAGGATTAGGATCAGTGACTAATGCCATGACCTCCTCTTTTGGAACGAACTCATTGCTAGAATATAAGTATTGGTTTCTAGCAACAGTGTCTATAAGCTCTTGAGCTTCTTTAATTGTCTTCCTCATGTGTATAGATCCACCAGCTGAGTGGTCTAAAGACATCTGAGCTTTTTCTGTGAGCCCATAGTAGAAGATGTCTAACTGTACCCACTCTGAAAACATTTCAGAGGGGCATTTTCTAAGCATACCTCTATACCTCTCCCAGGCATTATAAAGGGATTCATTATCCTCTTGTTTAAAGCCTTGGATGTCCAGCCTTAGCTGTGTCATCCTTTTTGGAGGGTAAAAATGATTCAGGAATTTGTCTGACAACTGTTTCCATGTCTTTATGCTTGCTGTAGGTTGGTTGTTCAACCACCTTTTTACTTGATCTTTCACAGCAAATGGAAATAGTAATAGTCTGTAGACATCCTGATCTACCTCTTTATCATGTACTGTGTCAGCAATTTGTAAGAACTGTGCCAGAAACTCAGTAGGTTCTTCCTGTGGAAGACCGGAATACTGGCAATTTTGCTGCACTATGATAATGAGTTGAGGATTTAGCTCAAAGCTGCTTGCTTTGATGGGGGGTATACAGATGCTACTCCCATATGCAGCTGTAATGGGGTTAGCATATGACCCCAGGGTCCTTCTGGACTGGTTAATTCCACTTAAGTCCATAATGGACAAAAGGGAAATGATAATGATTGCAAAGAGATAAATTTTGTTTTTTTGTTTTTTTTTTTGAATTAACCGAAAAATAAAAATAAAAACAAAAGGAAATTTAAAATAAAATTCGAAAATCAATAAGGAAAATAAAATAAAATTTCGAAAATCAAAAAGAAAACAAGATCAAAGCAAATTGAGAACTGAATCAATTAGTTAATTAAAAGATTTTGAAAACAGCAATTAAGAAGATATGATTGAAAGGTTTTTATGAAAAAGATTTGATTTTTAAAAAGAGGAAAGAGAAAAACACAAAATGACACCAAACTTAAAATTTTAGAAAATCAAACACCAATTTTTTTTCGAAAATTTTAAAGGAAAAACACAAAGAGGACACCAAACTTAGAACTTTTATGAATCAAAAAGGGACTAAGAACAAGAAAAATTCGAAAATCAAAAGAAAAATAAAAGCATGCAATTGACACCAAACTTAAAATATGAAACTAGATTCAACTAAAAGACTCTAAACCAAAAATTAAAACAGTCCTAATCTAAGCAACAAAATAAACCGTCAGTTGTCCAAACTCGAACAATCCCCGGCAACGGCGCCAAAAACTTGGTGCACGAAATTGCAATAACACTTTTGCAATCCCGCACAACTAACCAGCAAGTGCACTGGGTCGTCCAAGTAATACCTTGCGTGAGCAAGGGTCGATCCCACGGAGATTGTCGGCTTGAAGCAAGCTATGGTTATCTTGTAAATCTTAGTCAGGATATCAGAAATTATCAGGATTGATTGTAGAAAGCGAAAGAACATGAAAAAGGTACTTGTTTTGCAGTAATGGAGAATAGGCTGAGGCTTTGGAGATGCTCCATCTTCCGAATCTCTGCTTTCCTACTGTCATCTTCATCAAACACGCAAGGCTCCTTCCATGGCAAGCTGTATGTAGGGTCTCACCATTGTCAGTGGCTACCTCCCATCCTCTCATTGGAAATACGTTCCTGATGCTCTGTCACAGCATAGGCTAACCATCTGTCGGTTCTCAATCAGGCCGGAATAGAATCCAGTGATTCTTTTGCGTCTGTCACTAACGCCCCGCCTTCAGGAGTTTGAAGCACGTCACAGTCATTCAATCATTGAGTCCTACTCAGAATACCACAGACAAGGTTTAGACCTTCCGGACTCTCTTGAATGCCGCCATCAGTTCTAGCTTATACCACGAAGATTACGATTAAAGAACCCAAGAGATATCTACTTAATCTAAGGTAGAACAGAGGTGGTTGTCAGGCACATGTTCATAGTTGAGAATGATGATGAGTGTCACGGATCATCACATTCATCCGGATTAAGAGCAAGTGATATCTTAGAATGGAAGCAAGCATGATTGAATAAGAAACAGTAGTAATTGCATTAATCCATCAAGACACAGCAGAGCTCCTCACCCCCAACCATGGGGTTTAGAGACTCATGCTGTGGAAGGTATACAAGAAACGTGTAAAAAATGTTATGAGGTCATAAGGTACGGATACAATGTCAAAAGATCCTATAAATAGTAAACTAGTGTCCTAAGGTTTACAGAAATGAGTAAATGACAGAAAAATCCACTTCCGGGCCCACTTGGTGTGTGCTTGGGCTGAGCATTGAAGCTTTTATGTATAGAGACGTTTTCTGGAGTTAAACGCCAGCTTTCATGCCAGTTTGGGCGTTTAACTCCAAATTCTATGCCAGTTCCGGCGTTTAACGCTGGAATTTCTGAGGCCGGATTGCTACGCAGGTTTGGGCCATCAAATCTTGGGCAAAGTATGGACTATTATATATTGCTGGAAAGCCCAGGATGTCTACTTTCCAATGCCGTTGAGAGCGCGCCATTTGGGCTTCTGTAACTCCAGAAAATCCACTTCGAGTGCAGGGAGGTCAGAATCCAACAGCATCTGCAGTCCTTTTCAGTCTCTGGATCAGATTTTCGCTCAGAACCTTCAATTTCAGTCAGAAAATACCTGAAATCACAGAAAAACACACAAACTCATAGTAAAGTCCAGAAAAGTGAATTTTAACTAAAAACTAATAAAAATATAATAAAAACTAACTAAAAGATACTAAAAACATACTAAAAACAATGCCAAAAAGTGTATAAATTATCTGCTCATCACACGCGTACGCGTGGATCGCGAATTTTCTTTATGACGCGTTAGCATCAGGCACGCGTCTGCATGCCATGGGTTTTGTGTGATTCGCGCGAAGCCAGCCGCGCGCACGCACAACTCTCTGTTCGCGTGGCTTGGGCACCAATAATTTCATACGACGCGTGCGCGTCATACACGCGCACGTGTAGAGGACCATTTTTGCAAATGACGCGCACGCGTCAGGGACGCGTACGCGTGAGTAAATTTGTGCCTCTAGCAAGCTTCCAGCCCTAAGACAGCACAACTCTCTGCCCAAACACTTTTTTATGGTGTTTTTGCAGGTCACGCATTCGCGTCAATGACGCGCACGCGTGGATGGCGATAATTGCAAACGACGCGCACACGTGTGGTACGCGTACGCGCGGTCATGTTTGTGCGCCAAGCATGGGTCCAGTGCCACTCCCGCATAACTCTCTGTCAAATATTGTTTTTCACGCACACATGATTAACACGTTCGCGTCAGCGACGCTTGCGCGTCGTGTGCTCTTTATTGTTTTTTTTTTAGCTAGAGGTGTTCGGTTCCTGGAATAACATAGCTGCATGATCAAAGAAACAGTAAAAACTCAATAAAAATAAAAATAGAAAACTACTACTATGAAAATTAGCTAAGGATACAAATTTATCGGGTTGCCTCCCGACAATCGCTTCTTTAACGTCATTAGCTTGACGGTCAGTTCTGCTAGTTCAGCAGATGAGTGGACCTTTGGCGATCAATTTTGCCTCCAAGATAGTGCTTCAACCTTTGGCCATTCACTGTAAATTTCTTGTCAGAATTCTCTTCCTGTATTTCCACATGACCATATGGTGAAGCTCTGGTAACCACAAATGGTCCTGACCATCGAGATTTCATCTTCTCGGAAAAGAATTTGAGCCTTGAATTATATAGAAATACTCTTTGTCCTGGCTCAAAGACTCTGATGGCAATCTTTTTATCATGCAGTAGCTTGGTTCTCTCCTTTTAGAGCTTGGCATTCTCATAGGCTGAATATCTGAATTCATCAAGCTCATTCAACTGAAGCATTCGCTTGATTCCTGCAGCTTCCGAATCAAGATTCAGATATCGGATTACCCAATAAGCTTTATGCTCCAACTCAACTGGCAAGTGACAGGCTTTGCCATAGACTAACTGATAAGGAGACATGCCAATGGGAGTCTTGTATGCTGTCCGATATGCCCAGAGAGCATCATCAAGCTTCCTAGACCAGTCCTTTCTTGAAACATTGACGGTCTTCTCTAGAATCCTCTTGAGTTCTCAATTGGAAACTTCAACCTGACCACTTATCTGAGGGTGATAGGGGGTTGCCACTTTATGACAGACTCCATATCTCTACAGAAGAGAGTCCAGCTGTCTGTTATAGAAGTGGCTTCCACCATCACTAATGAGTGTCCTTGGGACACCAAACCGGCTAAAGATATATCTCTGAAGGAAGCTCATTACCACTTTGGCATCATTGGTGGGTAAAGCCACAGCTTCCACCCACTTGGACACATAGTCAAATGCCACTAGAATATAGTTATTTGAATGTGAGGGTGGGAAAGGTCTCATAAAATCAATACCCCATACATCAAACAACTCAACCTCAAGAATCCTCTGCTGTGGCATTTCATGGTTGGTGATGAGCGGATAATTTGTACACTTTTTGGCATTGTTTTTAGTATATTTTTAGTATGATTTAGTTAGTTTTTATTAAATTTTTATTGGTTTTTAATTAAATTTCACTTTTCTGGACTTTACTATGAGTTTGTGTGTTTTTCTGTGATTTCAGGTATTTTCTGGCTGAAATTGAGGGACCTGAGCAAAAATCTGATCCAGAGACTCAAAAGGACTGCAGATGCTGTTGGATTCTGACCTCCCTGCACTCGAAGTGGATTTTCTGGAGCTACAGAAGCCCAATTGGCGCGCTCTCAACGGCGTTGGAAAGTAGACATCCTGGGCTTTCCAGCAATATATAATAGTCCATACTTTGCCCAAGATTTGATGGCCCAAACCGGCGTTCAAAGTCACCTCAAGAAATTCCAGCGTTAAACGCCGGAACTGGCACCTAATTGGGAGTTAAACGCCCAAACTGGCACTAAAGCTGGCGTTTAACTCCAAGGAGAGTCTCTACACGAAATTTCTTCATTGCTCAGCCCAAGCACACACCAAGTGGGCCCGGAAGTGGATTTTTATGTCATTTACTCATCTATGTACTAGTTTTTCTATAAGTAGGACCTTTTACTATTGTATTAGAGAACCTTTTGATCATGTTTTTATGATTGAACCCTCTTTGGGAGGCTGGCCATTCGGCCATGCCTAGACCCTGTTCTTATGTATTTTCAACGGTGGAGTTTCTACACACCATAGATTAAGGTGTGGAGCTCTGCTGTACCTCGAGTATTAATGCAATTACTATTGTTCTTCCATTCAATTCCGCTTGTTCTTTTACCAAGATATCACTTGTTCTTCAACATGATGAAGGTGATGATTGACGCCCATCACCATTCTCACCCCATGAACAAGGTGACTGACAACCATTCTTGTTCTACAAGCATCTGAGGCTTAGTGAATATCTCTTGGATTCCTGATTGCACGATGCATGGTTGATCGCCTGACAACCGAGTGCTCGCCTGACAAACGAGCCAGCCATTCCGTGAGATCAGAGTCTTCGTGGTATAGGCAAGAACTGATGGCGGCATTCAAGAGAATCCGGAAGGTCTAACCTTGTCTGTGGTATTCTGAGTAGGATTCAATGACTGAATGACTGTGACGTGCTTCAAACCTGTAACCTACTGGGCGTTAGTGACAGACGCAAAAGAGTGATTCTATTCCGGTAGGGGAGGGAACCAAACCGGTGATTGGCAGTACTGTGACAGAGTGCGTGCATTAGCTTTCACTGCGCGGAGGGGAGGTAGCTGCTGACAACAGTGAGACCCTACATGAGCTTGCCATGGAAAGGAGTAAGAAAGGATTGGATGAAGGCAGTAGGAAAGCAGAGAGACGGAAGGGAAAGCATCTTCATACACTTGTCTGAAGCTCTTACACCAATGATATACATAAGTATCACTATCCTTATCTTCTATGTTATTTTCGTTCATCATCATATACATTTGAGTTTGCCTGACTAAGATTTACAAGATGACCATAGCTTGCTTCAATGCTGCCAATCTCCGTGGGATCGACCCTTACTCACGTAAGGTATTACTTGGACGACCCAGTGCACTTGCTGGTTAGTTGTGCGAAGTTGTGTAATGCCATGGAATTGAACCACCAAGTTTTTGGAGTTCATGACCAGGGATTATGAGAGTTGTGAAAAAGTATTGTTCACAATTTCGCGCACCAAGTTTTTGGCGCCGTTGCCGGGGATTGTTCAAGTTTTGAGCAAGCTTTTGGTAACAATGCCTGGGATTGTTCTAGTTTGGACAACTGACGGTTCATCTTGTTGCTTAGATTAGGTATTTATTTTTTTCGAAATTCTTGAAGATGAATTCTAGAGTTTCATGATGATTTGTTGAAATCTGGCTGGCTGAGAAGCCATGTCTAATCTGATTGGACCGAGGTTTCAACTTATCACCACAAGAGCTTGTTGATTTTCATCAATTTTGCTCTTGGAGCAGTGATCCGCTAAGATTTGGCTGACCTTTGGTCATGTCTAGTGTTTTGGACCGAAGCTTTCCTTGAAAGCTTGGCTGGCTGTGAAGCCATGTCTAATTCCTGGACCGGAGTCTTAGACTAGCATTGCACTGATTCCTGGAATTCTCATTAAGAATTTTGATATCTTTTTCCACTTAATTTTCGAAAAGCACAAAAAAATTACAAAACCATAAAATCCAAAAATATTTCTTGTTTGAGTCTAGAGTCTTATTTTAAGTTTGGTGTCAATTACATGCATTCATTCATGTGTCTTAAGGATCCTCAAGTAATTCTTGATGATTTTTGTGTTCTAATCTTTGAATTCTATTGACTTGAAGTATTTTGTGTGTCTCATATGCATTCTCATATTATTAGTGTCAGTAGTATACAAACTGCTAAGTTTGGTGTCTTGCATGCATTGTTAATTGATTCTTGTTGCATTTTGATTATTAAAAATCCAAAAATATTTTTAATTTGTGTCTTTTCAAGTCAATGATACAAAGAATTGAAGATTCAGAACATACTGCAGAGGAATTATACAGAAAAAGCTGAGCATTCAAAAATGCCCAGTGAAGAAGGCAGACTGGCGTTTAAACGCCAGCCAGGGCACCTGGTTGGGCGTTTAACGCCAGGATGGTGCTAGGGGGAAGATTTTGTTTTCAAAATCAATTTTTTTTTAATTTTTCAAAGTTTTTCAAAATCAAATCTTTTTCAAATCATATCTTTTCAATCAAATGTTTTCAAAATCAATTTCTTTCCTTTTTCAAAGATACTTACTAACAATTAATGATTTGATTGAACATTTTTTGCCTTTTCTGTTAAGGAAGGTTTTATGTTTGAATCATATCTTTTCTTGTTAGGCAAGTCATTAATTTTTAAAATCATATCTTTTCAAATTGTTTTCAAATCATATCTTTTAAAATTGTTTTCAAATCATATCTTCTCAATCACATCTTTTTAAAACCATGACTTTTCAATTAAATCTTTTTAACCACATCTTTTTCAAAATAGTTTTCAATCAAATCTTTTTAATTTCTAATTTCAAAATCTTTTTCAAAAAATCACTTGATTTCTTTTTCACTTTGAATTTTCGAAAATTATCAATCAAATTTTCAAAATGTTTTCAAAATCTTTTAATTGAATTTTCGAAAATTACTTCCCTCCTTCCCACATCCTTCTATTTATGGAGTACCACTCCTTCTAAATGCACAATTCGAACCTTATCTAATTAAAGTTCGAATTCTTCTTCTCCTTCTTCTTTCTATTTCTCTTTTCCTCTGACATTTCAAGGAATCTCTATACTGTGACATAGAGGATTCCACATTTTCTTTTTCTCTTCTCTTTCATATGAGCAGGAGCAAAGACAAAGGCATTCTTGTTGAAGCTGATCCTGAACCTGAGAGGACCCTGAAGAGAAAGCTAAGAGAAGTCAAAGCACAACTCTCTTTAGAGGACCTGACCGAATTCTTCAAGGAAGAAGAACACATGACAGCCGAAAACAACAACAATGCCAACAATGCAAGGAAGGTGCTGGGTGACTTCACTGCACCTACTCCTGATTTCTATGGGAGAAGCATCTCTATCCCTGCCATTGGAGCAAACAACTTTGAGCTTAAGCCTCAATTAGTTTCTCTAATGCAACAGAATTGCAAGTTCCATGGACTTCCAATGGAAGATCCTCATCAGTTCTTAGCTGAATTCTTGCAAATCTGTGACACAGTCAAGACTAATGGGGTTAACCCTGAGGTCTACAGACTGATGCTATTCCCTTTTGCTGTAAGAGACAGAGCTAGAATATGGTTGGACTCTCAACCTAAAGAAAGCCTGGACTCTTGGGAAAAGTTAGTCAATGCCTTCTTGGCAAAGTTCTTTCCACCACAAAGATGGAGTAAGCTTAGAGTGGAAGTCCAAACCTTCAGATAGAAGGATGGAGAATCCCTCTATGAAGCTTGGGAAAGATACAAACAATTAATCAGAAGATGTCCTTCAGACATGCTTTCTGAATGGAGCATCATAGGTATTTTCTATGATGGTCTCTCTGAACTATCCAAGATGTCTTTGGATAGCTCTGCTGGAGGATCTCTTCATCTGAAGAAGACGCCTGCAGAAGCTCAAGAATTGATTGAAATGGTTGCAAATAACCAATTCATGTACACTTCTGAAAGAAATCCTGTGAACAATGGGACTAGTCAGAAGAAAGGAGTTCTTGAGATTGATACTCTGAATGCCATTTTGGCTCAGAACAAGATATTGACTCAACAAGTCAATTTGATTTCTCAAAGTCTGTCTGGAATGCAAAATGCACCAAGCAGTACTAAGGAAGCTTCATCTGAGGAAGAAGCCTATGATCCTGAGAACCCTTCTATGGAAGAGGTGAATTACCTAGGAGAACCCTATGGAAACACCTACAATTCTTCATGGAGAAATCACCCCAATTTCTCATGGAAGAATCAAGAGAGACCTCAATAAGGTCTCAATAACAATAATGGTGGAAGAAACAGGTTTAGCAATGGCAAGCATTTTCCATCATCTTCTCAGCAACAGACAGAGAGTTCTAAGCAGAGTACTTCTGACTTAGCAACAATGGTCTCTGATCTAATAAAGACCACTCAAAGTTTCATGAATGAAACAAGGTCCTCCATCAGAAATTTGGAAGGACAAGTGGGTCAGCTGAGCAAGAAAGTTACTGAACTCCCTCCTAACACTCTCCCAAGTAATACAGAAGAAAATCCAAAAGGAGAGTGCAAAGCCATAGACATGGCCGAATATGGAGAGGAAAGAGAGGAGGAGGACGCCACTGAGGAAGACCTCAGTGGGCGTGTACCAATCCCCTCTGAGTTCCTCAATGAGGAACAATGGGAATCTGAGGCTCAAAATGAGACCATAAAGATTCCATTGGACTTACTTCTGCCATTCATGAGCTCTGATGAGTATTCTTCCTCTGAAGAGGATGAGTATGTCACTGAAGAGCAAGTTGCTAAATACCTTGGAGCAATCATGAAGCTAAAAGACAAGTTATTTGGAAATGAGACTTGGGAGGATGAACCTCCCTTGCTCACCAAAGAACTGGATGACTTGTCTAGGCAGAAACTGCCTCAAAAGAGGCAAGATCCTGGGAAGTTTTCTATACCTTGTACCATAGGCACCATGACCTTCAAGAAGGCCTTGTGTGACTTAGGGTCAAGTGTAAACCTCATGCCCCTCTCTGTAATGGAGAAATTAGGGATCTATGAGGTGCAAGCTGCAAGAATCTCATTAGAGATGGCAGACAATTCAAGAAAACAAGCTCATGGACTTGTAGAGAATGTTTTGGTGAAGATTGAAGACCATTACATCCCTACTGATTTCATAGTCCTAGAGACTGGGAAGTGCATGGATGAATCCATCATCCTTGGCAGACCCTTCCTAGCCACAGCAAAGGCTGTGATTGATGTTGATAGAGGAGAGTTGATCATTCAAGTGAATGAAGAATCCTTGGTGTTTAAGGCCCAAGGACATCCCTCTATCATCATGGAGAGGAAGCATGAAGAGCTTCTCTCAAAACAGAGCCAAGCAGAGCCCCCACAGTCAAACTCTAAGTTGGTGTTGGGAGGCCACAACCAAACTCTAAGTTTGGTGTTGAACCCCCACATTCAAACTCTAAGTTTGGTGTTGGGAGGTTCCAACACGGCTCTGAGCATTTCTGAGGCTCCATGAGAGTCCTCTGTCAAGCTAATGACATTAAAGAAGCGCTTGTTGGGAGGCAACCCAATGTTTTATGGTTAACTATTTTCTTTTGTTATTTTATCTTTTTTGTAGGTTGATGATCATAAGAAGTCACAAAAACAATGAAAAAAGCAAAAACAAAATGAAAAACAGGAAGAAAAACAGCACACCCTGGAGGAAGAAGCTGCTGGCGTTTAAACGCCAGTAAGCCTAGCAGTTGGGCGTTTAACGCCCAGTCTGGCACCATTCTGGGCGTTTAACGCCAGAAAGGGGCACCAGACTGGCGTTAAACGCCAGTAAAGGGCAACAACCTGGCGTTAAACGCCAGGAATGGGCACCAGCCCGGCGTTTAACGCCAGAAATGGCTCAAAACGTGGATTTTGATGCCATTTGGTGCAGGGATGACTTTTCCTTGACACCACAGGATCTGTGGACCCCACAGGACCCCACCATCACTCTCTCTCTTCTTTCCCCACTCACCAATCACCTCAATACCTCTTCCCCAAAAACCCTTCACCTATCAAATCCCATCTTTCTCTTCACCACTCACATCCATCCTTCATAAAACCCCACCAACCTCACCCTTCAAATTCAAACCACTTTCCCTCCCAATCCCACCCATTATGGCCGAACCTTTACCCCCCTCTCTCTCCTATATATACCCTTCTTCAACCCTTCATTTTCACACAACCTAAACACCCCTTCTTTCCCTTCTTGGCCGAACACACCACCTTCCCCTCTTCCTCATTTCTTCTTCTTCTACTCTCTTCTTTCTTCTTTTGCTCGAGGACGAGCAAACATTTTAAGTTTGGTGTGGTAAAAGCGTTGCTTTTTCATAACCATTATGGCATCCAAGGCCGGAGAAACCTCTAAAAAGAGGAAAGGGAAGGCAAAAGCTTCCACCTCCGAGTCATGGGAGATGGATAGATTCCTCTCAAGGGTGCATCAAGTCCACTTCTATGAAGTTCTGGCCTTGAAAAAGGTGATCCCCGAAGTCCCCTTTTCACTCAAAAAGGGTGAATATCCGGAGATCCGCCATGAGATCCGAAGAAGAGGTTGGGAAGTACTTACCAACCCCATTCAACAAGTCGGAATCTTGATGGTTCAAGAGTTCTATGCCAATGCATGGATCACAAAGAACCATGACCAAAGTGTGAACCCGAATCCAAAGAATTATCTCACTATGGTTCGGGGGAAATACTTGGATTTTAGTCCGGAGAGTGTGAGGGTGGCGTTCAACTTGCCTATGATGCAAGGAGATGAGCATCCTTACACTAGAAGGGTCAACTTTGATCAAAGGTTGGACCAAGTCCTCACAACCATATGTGAAGAGGGCGCACAATGGAGGCAAGATTCAAGAGGAAAGCCGGTTCAATTGAGAAGGCATGACCTCAAGCCCGTGGCTAGAGGATGGTTAGAGTTCATACAACGCTCAATCATTCCTACTAGCAACCGGTCCGAAGTTACCATAGACCGGGCCATCATGATTCATAGCATCATGATTGGAGAAGAAATAGAGGTTCATGAGGTTATAGCTCAAGAACTCTACAAGGTGGCGGACAAGACCTCCACTTTGGCAAGGTTAGCCTTTCCTCATCTCATCTGTCACCTCTGTTATTCAGTTGGAGTTGACATAGAGGGAGATACCCCCATTGATGAGGACAAGCCCATCACCAAGAAAAGGATGGAGTACACAAGAGACCCTCTCATCATGAGATCCCTGAGATCCTCAAGGGATGCACTTTCCTCCACAAAATTATTGGGAGCAATTAAACACCTCCCTAGGAGAATTGAGTTCCAACATGGGACAACTAAGGGTGGAGCATCAAGAACACTCCATTCTCCTCCATGAAATTAGAGAAGACCAAAGAATCATGAGGGAGGAGCAACAAAGACAAGGAAAAGACATTGAGGAGCTCAAGCACTCCATAGGATCTTCAAGAGCAAGAAAGAGCCGCCATCACTAAGGTGGACCGTTCCTTGATTCCTTGTCTCTATTCTTCGTTTTCGATTTTGTGCTTATGGTTATCCATGTTTGTGTCTTGTGATCATTAGTGTCTTAGTGTCTATGCCTTAAAGTTATGAATGTCCTATGAATCCATCACCTTTCTTGAATAAAAATGTGCTTAATTGAAAAGGAAAGAATTGCATGAATTCTGAATTTTATAATAGTTTAATTATCTTGATGTGGTGGCAACACTTTTGTTCTTTGAATGTATGCTTAAACAGTGCATATGTCTTTTGAACTTGTGGTTCATGAATGTTGGCTCTTGAAAGAATGATGAAAAAGGAGACATGTTACTGAGGATCTGAAAAATCATTAAAAATGATTCTTGAAGCAAGAAAAAGCAAAAAAAAAAAAAAAAAAAGAGAAAAAGCAAACGAAAAAAAAAACCGAAAAAGAAAAAAGGAAAGAAAAAGACAAGAAATAAAGTTGTGATCCAAGGCAAATAAGAGTGTGCTTAAGAACCCTGGACACCTCTAATTGGGGACTTTAGCAAAGCTGAGTCACAATCTGAAAAGGTTCACCCAATTATGTGTCTGTGGCATGTATGTATCCGGTGGTAATACTGGAAGACAGAGTGCTTTGGGCCACAGCCAAGACTCAATAAATAGCTATGTTCAAGAATCATCATACTTTACTAGGAGAATCATTAACACTATCTGGATTCTAAGTTCCTAAAGAAGCCAATCATTCTGAATTACAAGGGATAGAGTGAGATGCCAAAACTATTCAGAGGCAAAAAGATAAAAGCCCCGCTCATCTAATTAATACTGATCTTCATAGATGTTTTTGGAGTTCATTGCATATTCTCTTTTTTTTATCTTATTTGATCTTTAGTTGCTTGGGGACAAGCAACAATTTAAGTTTGGTGTTGTGATGAGCGGATAATTTGTACACTTTTTGGCATTGTTTTTAGTATATTTTTAGTATGATTTAGTTAGTTTTTATTATATTTTTATTGGTTTTTAATTAAATTTCACTTTTCTGGACTTTACTATGAGTTTGTGTGTTTTTCTGTGATTTCAGGTATTTTCTGGCTGAAATTGAGGGATCTGAGCAAAAATCTGATCCAGAGACTCAAAAGGACTGCAGATGCTGTTGGATTCTGACCTCCCTGCACTCGAAGTAGATTTCTGGAGCTACAGAAGCCCAATTGGCGCGCTCAACGGCGTGGAAAGTAGACATCCTGGGCTTTCCAGCAATAGCTGGCGTTTAACTCCAAGGAGAGTCTCTACACGAAATTTCTTCATTGCTCAGCCCAAGCACACACCAAGTGGGCCCGGAAGTGGATTTTTATGTCATTTACTCATCTATGTACTAGTTTTTCTATAAGTAGGACCTTTTACTATTGTATTAGAGAACCTTTTGATCATGTTTTTATGATTGAACCCTCTTTGGGAGGCTGGCCATTCGGCCATGCCTAGACCCTGTTCTTATGTATTTTCAACGGTGGAGTTTCTACACACTATAGATTAAGGTGTGGAGCTCTGCTGTACCTCGAGTATTAATGCAATTACTATTGTTCTTCCATTCAATTCCGCTTGTTCTTTTACCAAGATATCACTTGTTCTTCAACATGATGAAGGTGATGATTGACGCCCATCACCATTCTCACCCCATGAACAAGGTGACTGACAACCATTCTTGTTCTACAAGCATCTGAGGCTTAGTGAATATCTCTTGGATTCCTGATTGCACGATGCAGGTTGATCGCCTGACAACCGAGTGCTCGCCTGACAAACGAGCCAGCCATTCCGTGAGATCAGAGTCTTCGTGGTATAGGCAAGAACTGATGGCGGCATTCAAGAGAATCCGGAAGGTCTAACCTTGTCTGTGGTATTCTGAGCAGGATTCAATGACTGAATGACTGTGACGTGCTTCAAACCTGTAACCTACTGGGCGTTAGTGACAGACGCAAAAGAGTGATTCTATTCCGGTAGGGGAGGGAACCAAACCGGTGATTGGCAGTACTGTGACAGAGTGCGTGCATTAGCTTTCACTGCGCGGAGGGGAGGTAGCTGCTGACAACAGTGAGACCCTACATGAGCTTGCCATGGAAAGGAGTAAGAAAGGATTGGATGAAGGCAGTAGGAAAGCAGAGAGACGGAAGGGAAAGCATCTTCATACACTTGTCTGAAGCTCTTACACCAATGATATACATAAGTATCACTATCCTTATCTTCTATGTTATTTTCGTTCATCATCATATACATTTGAGTTTGCCTGACTAAGATTTACAAGATGACCATAGCTTGCTTCAATGCTGACAATCTCCGTGGGATCGACCCTTACTCACGTAAGGTATTACTTGGACGACCCAGTGCACTTGCTGGTTAGTTGTGCGAAGTTGTGTAATGCCATGGAATTGAACCACCAAGTTTTTGGAGTTCATGACCAGGGATTATGAGAGTTGTGAAAAAGTATTGTTCACAATTTCGCGCACCAGTTGGCAGGGAGATTCGTGGCTTTTTCACATCTGTCACAGTACTTTACAAATGCTCTTGAGTCCTTGAAGAGAGTCGGCCAATAGAACCCGCTTTGAAGGACCTTTGTAGCTATCCTTTCACCGCCAAAGTGGCCTCCATACTCAGAACCATGACAGTGCCAAAGAATCTGTTGTTTTTCTTCATTTGGGACACACCTCCGGATGATTCCATCTGAACACCTTTTAAAAAGGTATGGTTCCTCCCAAATGTAGTACTTTGCATCAGTCAATAACTTCTTCACTTGTTACCTACTGTACTCCCTTGGGATAAAATTCATGGCCTTATAATTTGCAATGTCTGCAAACCATGGAGCCTGCTGAATGAGGAACAATTGTTCATCCGAAAACATCTCAGTCACAGCTGTGGGTGGTTGTACTCCTACTTCAGGCTCAATTCTGGAAAGATGGTCAGCTACTTGATTCTCTGACCATTTCCTGTCTTTTATCTCAATATCAAACTCCTGAAGGAGCAACACCCATATGATTAATATAAATAATAACCTTAGAACCAAGTAAATAGGACCTAAACTTATCAACAGCATACACAACAGCTAATAATTCTTTTTCTATAGTTGTGTAATTCTTTTGGGCATCATTTAACACACGACTGACATAATAAATGACATGTACAAGCTTACCATGCCTCTATCCTAAAACAGCTCCTATAGCAAAGTCACTAGCATCACACATTAATTCAAATGGTAGATCCCAATCAGGGGGGAACTATAATGGGAGCAGAGGTAAGGTTTGCTTTTAGAGTTTCAAAAGCATGCACACAATCAGAAACAAAGACAAAAGGAACATCAGCAACCAACATGTTGCTTAGAGGTTTAGCAATTTTAGAGAAATCCTTTATAAATCTTCTATAAAATCCTGCATGACCCAAGAAACTCCTGACTGCCTTAACATTAGTTGGTGGTGGTAATTTTTCAATTACCTCCACCTTTGCTCTATCAACCTCAATTCCCTTATTTGAAATCCGGTGTCCAAGAACAATACCTTCTGTAACCATAAAATGACATTTTTTCCAATTTAAAACAAGGTTTAATTCTTGACAACGTTTCAAGACAAGAGATAAATGCTTAAGGCAGGATTCAAAAGAATTACCAAAAACAGAAAAGTCATCCATAAATACCTCAATAAACTTTTCAACCATATCAGAAAAAATTGAAAGCATACACCTCTGAAAAGTTGCTAGAGCATTGCAAAGTTCAAAAGGCATTCTTCTGTAGGCAAATACTCCAAAGGGGCATGTGAATGTTGTCTTCTCTTGATCTTGAGGGTCCACTGTAATTTGGTTATATCCAGAGTATCCATCTAGAAAGCAATAAAATGCATGACCAGCTAACCTCTCAAGCATTTGATCAATGAAAGGCAGGAAAAAATGATCCTTCCTTGTAGCAGTGTTGAGCCTCTTGTAGTCTATACACATTCTCCATCATGTGACTGTTCTTGTGGGAATAAGCTCATTCTTTTCATTCTTGATCACTGTCATCCTTCCTTTCTTGGGAACTACCTGCACAGGACTTACCCAATGACTGTCAGAAATAGGGTAAATAATTCCTGCTTCCCACAGTTTTATTACCTCTTTTTGGACAACCTCTTTCATGGTTAGATTGAGTCTCCTTTGTGGTTGCACGACTGGTTTAGCATCATCTTCAAGGAGGATCTTGTGCATACACTTGGTTGGACTAATCCCCTTCAAGTCACTAATGGTCCATCCAAGAGCTGTTTTATGACTCTTGAGCACTGAAATAAGCGCCTCTTCCTCTTCAAGCTTCAAGGAAACATGCTTAAACATGTGTTTTCTTGATGTTTTTCCTTAAGAATCATGCTTAACTTGACTTGAGGGCCAAGAAACGTGAATTTCCAGCAAGTCTAAGGTTAGAAATCACTTCCTAACATGCTGAGTGAGATTTGGTAAGTTGAGGCTTTTTGGATTTAAAGTTGTTCTTGATGAGATTTAGGAGGAAAAAGTGCTTAAGGACCACCTGAAAGTCTAACCGAATTAGGAGCAGCAAAACCAGGTAGGGTTTGACGAATTTAATCTGTATTTATTGTGTTTGAGTTGTGTGATTATGATATGGTACAGATGTACTTGAAATTGATGATTTATATGAGTGATTCTTGGAGAAAATTTGGTGAAATTTTGATGAAATTTGATGAAATTTGATGAAATTCAAGCTATGAAACATGTTCTTAAGTGCAGTTGGAAAAACAAACCCTAGACCTCAAATTGGGGTTCAATTTGTGTTGTAATCATGTGGAAAAGATGGGGTTTTAGTGGCTACTAATTTATTATAAATTATGGTAAAAATTGGTTGCGGAAAAGATTGAAAAACGGGTAAAAACAGAGAAAGAATCTGAAGAATTTACGAAGAACATGAAGAACACTTTGAGTGTGATGAAGAACATTGAAGAACACCTTTTAGATCTTAAAAAAAGCAATGTTGTAATTATTTTGGTGTTTGAGGGGTTATTTGGTAATTTCTAAAGGTTAGGGTGGTTAAAGTAGAAATATTAAAAGTTACGGGTGGTAAAAAGTGAATTTTAAAGGTTAAAAGTTAAAGTAAGGTAATTTACAAAGAAATAATAATAAAATAATAAATAATATTATTTAATTAAAAATATTATTTTAATAAAAATTATAAAATAATGTGGAAAAGGCAGTTTTCTGTAAAAGCTTTAGAAAGACAACTTTACGCGTAGAATCTCATAATTACCCTCATAAAAACTTAGGGAGTGGTAATAACATGATAGTGAGGCAAAGATAAAGGAAAGATAAAAAGCAAAAGAAAAGTCTAGGATGTCTCCTTCTATGACAATCCAAGCTGAATGCATAAGTGACATATAAGGTGGGAAAAAGCCAACCTTGCTAAGGTGGAAGGCTTTTTAGCTTTCTTGTACAATTCTTGAGGTATTACCTCATGTACCTCCACCTCACTCCCAATCATGATGCAATGAATCATGATGGCTCTGTCATGGTCACTTCTGACCGATTTCTAGTAGGGATGATGGAGCATTGGATGAATTCCACCCATTCTCTAGCTTTGGACTTGAGGTCAAGCCTTCTCAGTTGGATAGGCTTGCCTTGAGCATCCCTCTTCCACTAAGCTCATTCTACATAAATGTCTGAAAGGACTTGATCCAACCTCTGATCAAAATTGACTCTTCTAGTTTAAGGATGTGGGTCTCCTTGCATTACTGGAAAATGAAGTGCCAACTTTACACTTTTCGGGCTGAAATCTAAGGGTCGCCCTCGGACCATGGTGCTCCAATTTTTGGGATGTCGGTTCACTAGTGTCATGGTTTTTAGAGACCCATGTATTAGGATAGAACTATTGCATCATCAACATTCCAACTTCCAAGATAGGATTGGTTAGGGCTTCCCAACCTCTCCTCCAGATTTCTCGTCAGATCTCCGGGTACTCATTCTTTTTAGCCTAAAGGGGACTTCAGGAATCACTCTTTTCTTTGCCACTACTTCATAGAAGTGGTCTTGATGAGCTTTGGTGATGAATCTCTCCATCTCCCGAGGTTCAGAGGTGGAAGCAATAGCTTTTCCTTTCCTCTTTCTAGAGGATTCTCCGACTTTGGGTGCCATAAGTATGAATGGAAAGCAAAAAGCAAGACTTTTCCAACACCAAACTTAAAAGCTTTGCTCGTTCTCGAGCAAAATATGAACACAAGGGAAGAAAGCAGTAGACGAAGAGGAGAATATGGGAGATGGAGGGAGAGTGTGATTCGGCCAAGTGGGGGCTTTAGTGGATGAATTGTGTGTTGAAAGGGTCGAAGGAAGGGGTATTTATAAGGGTGGGATGGGGTAGGGTTCGAATGGAAAAGGGGAATTAGGTGGAAAATTTTGAATTTGAAGTGGGTGGGGGTTAGTGGGAGTTATGATGGTTTTGGGAAGAGATATGGATGTGATTAGTTGAGGGTTTTTGGGAAAAAGTGTGTGGGAAAGAGTGAAAGTAAAAGAGAAAAAATGGTAGGGTAGGTGGAGATTCTGTGGGACCCACTGGTCCTGAGAGGCTAGGAAATTCGAATTCCCTGCCCCCTTGTGGTCATTGAACGCCCAGCTCCTACTCCTGGATGGTGTTCAACGCCAACTTTATGCTCCTCATGGGGCGTTGAACGCCCATAGGAGACCTCCTTCCTGGGATTCAATGCCAGGTCTCTGCCTCCTAGCTGGCGTTCAACGCCAGTAATGCTGCTCTGCTTGGGCGTTGAACGCCTATTAGGGATACCCTGTGTAGCATTCAATGCCATCTTGGCTACTCTTTTTGGGTGTTGAATGCCCACTCTTTCCTCCTTGTCTGGCGTTCAACGCTAGTAAGGTACCTACTCCAGGGTGTTTTGTTTCTAGTTCTAACTATCTCTGTTTTTGTTCTAACTACTGCACATGATCACAAACTTAAAGAAATAATTTTGTAAAATGAACTTAAAGAAAAATAGAAAATAACTAATTATGGTTTGGTTGCCTCCCGAAAAGCGCTTCTTTAAGGTCACTAGCTTGACGGTTAGCTCCTTATGGAGATGGATAGGGGGTCAGAAGCCCCTTACAGTGAACATTTTGTCTGTGCTCTCATGGATGAGCTCCACATGCTTTAGAGACAGGATCTTGTTTACTGTGTGTGAAATGACTGGATTGTTGGTGAAGACAACTCTCATGCCAGGTGAGAGGCCTTTAGTGGGGATCTTTTTGTTCCTCTAGACTTTAGGTACTTTTTTCTTAGTACCTTTATTCTTAGTGCTTGATGGTAGCTGCCCAACACTAAACTTAGAATTGGTGTCTGAGGGCTCTCTATAGCTTTACACTGAGAGAAAGGGTTGGAACACTAGGTGTTGTATAACTGTCTCTCTTTTATTAGAGGGAGAGTTAGGGTTAGGCATCTTGAACAAGATGTGGTCCTCCCATAACTGTAGAATCAGCTCTCCCTTTTCTACATCAATGATGGAATTAGTCGTGGCTAGGAAAGGTCTTCCAAGGATGATGGATTCATCCTTGTTTTTCCCAATATCCAAGATTATAAAATCTACATGGATGTAAAGGTTCTCAACCTTTACTAAGACATCCTTTACCCAGCCTCTCCATTACAGAGAGTGGCATGAGGTTTATGCTTGACCTTAGGTCACACAGAGCCTTCTTAAAGGTAATGGTGCCTATGGTTCAAGGAATTAGGAAGCGTTTGGGATACGGCTGCTTCTGAGGTAGTTTCTGTTGAACCAAAGCATTGAGTTCCTTGTTGAGCATTGGGGGCTCTTCCTCCAATGTCTCTATTCCAAATAACTTGGCATTTAACTTCATGAGGACTCCTAGTTACCGAGCAACTTGCTCTTCTCTAGTTTCCTCTTCCTTATCAGAGGAGGAGTGATCCTCACAATCCATGTTTTGCAACAAGGCATTCAATGGAACTTCTATGGTCTCCTCATGAGCCTTAGTTGCCTTCAGTTCTTTAATAGGAAAGTGTTTATTGGGCGTTAAACTCCTAGCTACCCCATTACTGGCGTTCAACGCCAACTTTTGTGCCTCTTTGGGCGTTGAACGCCCAGTAAGGACTCCCTTACTAGCATTCAACGCTAGTGATGGTGTTTTTTTGGAAGTTGAACGCCCAGTAAGGACTTCCTTACTTGCGTTCAACGCCAATGATGGTTCCTATTTAGGCGTTGAACGCCCAGTAAGGACTTCCTTACTGGTGTTCAATGCCAGAGTATCCCCTTCAGATTCGGCCTCAGCTTCCTTAGTGACGGCCTTGCACTCTTCTCTTGGGTTTACCTCTCTGTTACTTGGGAGAGTGTTAGAAGGGTTCTCAGGGATTCTCTTGCTCAGTTGACCAACTTGTATCTCCAGATTTCTGATGGAGGACCTAGTTTCTATTATGAAACTGTGAGTGGTCTTAGAGAGTTCAGAGCCTATGGTTTCTAAGTCAGAGAGACTCTGCTTAGAAGTCTCCATATGTTGCTGAGAAGATGGGAATGGTTTATTACTATCAAATCTATTCTGGTTTCTTCCACTTTGATTATTGTTGAAGCCTTGCTGAGACTTCTGTTAATCTTTCCATGAGAAGTTAGGATGAATCCTCCCTGAAGGATTGTAGGTATTTCCATAGGGTTCTCCAATGTAATTTACCTCCTCCATTGTAGGTTGATCTGGATCATAAGCATCTCCATCATAGGAGGTGTCTTGAGTGCTGCCAGCTGCAGCTTGCATTCTAGTCAAATGTTGAGAGATCATATTGACCTATTGGGTCAAGATCTTGTTTTGAGTTAGTATGGCATTCACAGTGTCAACTTCTAGGACTTCTTTCTTCTGAGCTACCCCATTTTTTACAGGGTTTCTCTCAGAAGTGTACATGAATTATTGTTTGCAACCATTTCAATGAGTTCCTGTGCCTCTTTAGGCATTTTTTTCAAGTGGAGTAATCCACCAGCAGAATGGTCCAAGGACATCTTGAAAATCTCAGATAGACCATCATAGAAGATACCTAGGATAGTTCATTCTGAGAGCATGTCAGGAGGACATCTCTTGATCAGTTGCTTATATCTTTCCCAAGCTTCATAGAGGGATTCACCCTCTTTTTGTCTGAAAGTTTGAACTTCCACCCTTAACTTGCTCATCTTCTGAGGTGGAAAAAACATGGCAAAGAAAGCATTGACCAACTTTTCCTACATTATTTTTTAAAACTGATTTTTTATTTAAAATTAATTTGACTTTTTAACCTAAACAAATTTTTTTATTAATCAAACTCAGATTTATTTTTTTGTTAATCTTAACCATATATCTATTCCTACATATTAATAATAAATTTAAAAATAAAATAATTATATTTATAAATTTTATTTTAATATAAATACTATTATATATTTTTTTATTAAAATTTTTTGTCTCTTCAAATTTTTTTTAAGTTCCCTCTATAATTCTACGTACTCTCATCCTTTATTAAATTAGTTTGTACATGATATAGAAAATTTGGAATCACATGGCTATTTTAGTCATTTCATATAATATTTCAGTCTTATACATCATATCTAAACATAATACACAAAAAATAATTTTTAGTGTCTTTGTCTTATTATCTTTCTGTTAATGTCATGTTTTGTCCCATCTCTACAAACAAAGGCAACCCTATCATTCTTAAACTATAATTTCCAAACATTTTTATATACGACATAATAGTTAGAGTTTTATTAGTATAAAGAGTAGGATTATTAATCTGATAACGTTAGACAGGCAGTAATTTAACATTATTTTATTTAATTTAAATTCATAATTTTATGCTTATAAAATTTATTTATAATTGTATATTTATTATATTTAGAATTATTTAATTATTTTAATAATAATAAAAATTATAAAATAAATAAATTTAATATAAAATAAAATAACTTTAAATTTTTTTTTATTTTCAAATATTTATGATGTATTAATTCTTTCTGGCTAAGAAGACAAATAAGTAAATAAAAAATAATTATGTAAATATTACTATTTCTTTTATCCTTGTTGTTTTCCAAAAATTGCTAAGCATTACACGTTTTAGCGGAGGGATGGTGATCCGAGGAGAGCTCGGGGACATTGGAAGTGATGCATTTTTGAGATGGTTCTTTCGAAGAAGATACATATGATTTTGAAAATTTTTTTTCTTTCCAGAGCTGAAGTTTTAGAGAAGATGAGTTTCTTCAGTACCATTTTTGGGTTTTTCGGTTTCGGAATTGGAATTTCATTTGGCCTCGTCGCCGGCTATTTTCTCTTCATTTACTCTGAATCCGCCGATGTTAAGGTATGCATGTATATTCCTTTCGCCTTTGACCTTCTTTATCATCAAGTTCTTACATTACATACACATACAAATACGCAGCCATAGGTGTATGAGTAGTTATACTGACACTATTTGAAATAACACAGGATCCTGAGATCCAACCACTAGCGAATCAAGACTCAGAAACTCTCCAACGAATAATTCCTGAGATTCCACTTTGGATTAAAAATCCAGACTTCGATCGGGTACGTAATGTATTATATGCATTATTATCTGCTCTATATATATATATTTGGACAAATTAAACGCAACGTTGTTTATTATATTATTTGTTTCAATCTTTGCCCTCAAGGTTGACTGGCTTAACAGGCTTATCGAATACATGTGGCCCTATCTTGACAAGGTAAGGTATAGATATAGTCTATTCCTTAATTAATTGATAAATTATTAATGGACTCTACTAGGTAACTAATATCCAACCAGTTAACTATTTATCAATTTGTTGTTAATTAGAAAGTTTGATTTTTTAAATTATTTATTAGTAATTATTTAAATTTTATTTTTAAAATATAAAATTAATAATTATTAATTATAGTTGTTTAAAGTTGGCTGGCGAAGAGTTATTTACCCATAGTTTCCATTATTAATTGGTGTACTTTACTTACTGCATGCATGTAATCAACTAACTGTTGTTTACTTAGGCAATATGCAAGACCGCAGAGGGCATTGTGAAACCCATGATTGCAGAGCAGATTCCCAACTATAAAATTGATTCTGTAGAGTTTGAAGTGCTCACTCTCGGCAGCCTGCCCCCTACTTTTCAAGGTTTTCTTAGTTTGTACAATTAACAAGGTACCAATCTAACTAAGCGGTACGTACTAATTAATTCGTTGATCTCCTCAGGGATGAAAGTTTATATAACTGATGAGAAGGAGTTAATTATGGAACCAAGTATCAAATGGGCTGGAAATCCTAATGTCACCGTCGCAGTTAAGGCATTTGGCTTGAAACCAACCATTCAAGTGGTGGATTTGCAAGTTTTTCTTGCACCTCGTGTCACTTTGAAACCTTTGGTTCCAAGCTTTCCTTGTTTTGCCAACATCTTTGTGTCTCTCATGGAAAAGGTTTGTAGTGGTGTTTGTAAAGCTTTGGGGCATAGTTTACTATATCGCTTTTCAATTGTTTCATGATAAACTCTCTACTTTGGCATCCTTTATGTTGCAGCCACATGTTGACTTCGGACTAAAGCTTGTAGGGATTGATCTTATGTCTATTCCTGGTCTCTACAGGTTTGTTCAGGTAATATGTCTGACCACATTTTTATTTTTCTAATTCTTAAAAGTTGAGATGCATTCGTAATCGACTTGGAGTGGTAATCAGGGAATCTATTTATGGTAGAGCAAATGATGCTCTTCCTAAATCAATTTATGAATTGAACTGTTTTAATATTACTACTAGTACAGTTTGTTTAAAGTATGTATGGCTTTTATCTTATTATTTCCAGGAGCTTATCAAAGATCAGGTTGCGAATATGTATTTATGGCCCAAAACCCTCGACGTTCAAATCATGGATCCGGCAAAGTACATACATTACTTTTGCATTTTTATTTTATGTATTCTAAAAAAAATAGAAAAGAAAAAGAAAAATCACTTATGTATTTTTAATCTGAAATGTTAGAGCAATGAGGAGGGCTATTGGAATTTTAGTTGTAAAAGTAGTGAGAGCAATGAAGCTAAAGAAGAAAGATCTTCTTGGTGCATCTGACCCTTATGTGAAGATAAAGCTTTCTGGGGACAATATGCCAGCGAAAAAGACAACGGTGAAGCACAAGAACTTGAACCCAGAATGGAATGAAGAATTTAATTTGCTAGTGAAGGATCCAGAAACACAGACACTAGAGTTTGAAGTGTATGACTGGGAGCAGGTCGGGAGGCATGATTTTATGGGTACGAATGTGGTGGCTCTGAAAGAGTTGAAAGAGGAAGAAACAAAGGTTGTAACACTGGATCTGCTGAAGAACATGGATTCGAATGATGCGGCAAATGACAAGTCCCGAGGTCAGATAGTTATGGAATTAACATATAAGGCTTTCAAGGAGGAAGAGATGGGGAAAGGGTTTGAAGAGACAGAGATGATGATGATGGATAAAGCTCCAGAAGGGACTCCTCCAGGTGGAGGATTGCTTGTAGTTGTAGTCCATGAGGCACAAGACGTGGAAGGAAAGTACCACACGAATCCACAAGTACGCCTCATTTTCAGGGGAGAGGAGAGGAAAACCAAACACGTGAAGAAGAACAGAGACCCACGGTGGGAAGAGGAGTTCCAGTTTGTGGTGGAGGAGCCTCCCACTAACGACAAATTACATGTGGAGGTTGTTAGCACTTCTTCCCGTAATTTGCTTCGTCAGAAGGAGTCTCTCGGTTACGCTGACATCTCTCTTGCTGATGTTGTTACTAACAAGAGAATCAATGAGAGATATCATCTCATAGATTCCAAGAATGGTCGCCTTCAGATTGAGCTCATGTGGAGACCTTCTCAGCCCGCCACTTGATCACCACCACCACATCCTTATATACCTTTTAACAAAGTTTATTTAGGTGCATATCATTTTCATTCGTATACCTACCTCTTTTGAATTTTAACAAAATTTTGAAACCAATAAAGTCTTTTGAATATAATATAGACCAAGTTAATCAACCATTTTTGGCATCTAGCTGAATTTATTTCTTCATACTTCCATAGATAAATCGCTATTCATGAATCATGAGTAACTTTCACAATTCAATATAAAAATCTTTAAATATGTTTAAGAACCAAAAAAAAAATCCAAAACTATGGTTGAAATAATTAGATAATATTAAATATAATAAATACATAATTATAAATATTTTATAAATAAAATTAAAAATAGTAAATTAAATAAGTTTATTTTAAATTATTGTTTTTCTAACATTATCAAACCGTCTTAAAGTAATATTACTTTTATAATTACACAACTAGAAAATTGCTTAATACAGATAGATTTAGTCTTTATTACAGACAGATTTTTGGTTACTGACAAAATTACCGACGAATTTTGTCCCTCTGTAAAAGCCTCGTCGAAAATTATTTACCAATAGATTTTCTTTCCATCGAAAAATTACAGACGGATTTTTACCAGTTACCAACGGATTTTTCCTCGATAAATTCTCCCCTCCATTTTCCTGGAACGTCGAACTTTCCGACGGATTTTTCGTCGTTAATTACAGACGAATTTTCCGTCGGTAATTACAGACAGATTTTCCGACAAATCTTCTGTTGGTAATTGGTAACAGATTTTTCGTCTGTAATTAAAACCTTCGAAAATCATCCCACACCCTGAATATAGACAGAAAAATCCGTCTGAAAATCCGTGAGTAAGGTAAAATATAAATTTTTTAAGATTTTTTCATTGCAAAATAAACTTGTTTTCATACAAAATAAATATAAATTTAAACAAGTTCATCATATTATCAAACGAAAAAAAAATACTATAAACAAGCAGGTCAATATAATTCATTTACGTCATATAATTAAAAAAAGGTTGAAGCAGAAGTAATGAATATCATTTACATCATATAATGGATATCATTTACATCATTCCACTCTCATACAACTTCATTCATCAAATTAATTTAATTACTTTATAAAACTAAATTACTCACATGAATTGGAACAATAAAATTAAAAGTATAATCAAATTATGTGTTAGTTGTTGAAGTAGAAGTAATACCTCAGGTATTAATCTTGTAGTCCAAGCTTTTCCAGTCGGTGATACAGCCAATGCTTGCTGGCAAAGAACTTGGTTTTTTGACTCTGAATTAGAAATTTTTTCCTCCAATCTATATAAAGAAAATTGTGGAAAATCTGAAGACTGTTTTAGCTTGTTCTAGCTGGAGACTGCTTTGCCCCTTAATCCTTTGTTTTATTCTCAGGTCTATCTCTTCTGCATTCAGCTTTAATGAAAAATCTGAAGCCTGTTATATTCCAAGAGCAAAAGAATGATTAAGATATAATGAGGTCCATTTCTTACTGTGACATAACATACAAAATAATTTCTTAAAAATGATGATAAAGTAATAATCTTTACCAATTTCTATTACACTTAAAAAGGGTGAAAGATTACTTACACTTAAAACCTGTCTCAATGTGTTGTAGATAGATGAAAAGACCTCGGTTAACCTGAATATTATGGACATTGGTCTTATAGTACCTGTGTCACAAATATGCCACCCTCCTTCAGTCTTGGTTTGACAGTGAACTCATAGAAGAATTTTGTGTAAAGTTTATAACAAGGGCCTCAATCAATGGGGTCTGCTAAGTCCTCAACTATTCACGGAATTGGTTAATAATCTGGCTCCATCATCGTGTATAATAATTATTTGCTAACTTAGTACATAGGAGGTTTGTCCTGAGACCTGCCAAATCATATAAGCCAATAGAATCCACAAGAAGAAAAATTCAGTGAAAGTAGCCGAAAAAGAAGTCAAATAAACAAGAAGGAAAATAACTATTATACATCAGCAAAGATAGGGATTGGCCAATTGCACCAGCAGCCCCCAAGATTGCTACCTTGAATCCCGGTGCCCCTCCTTTTCCCCTGCACTCATCCCTCTCAACAAGAACATCACCACCATCCTGTCATCACAAAATTGAACACACCACACGATCAAGCACTAATCTTTGACAATAATAGAAGCTCAAGTTTATGCAAGGAACACAAATTTAGAAAAATTTCAGGTTAGTATTAGTTCATTAAATACTGATCATTGAAGCTTCTTATAGCTATGTAAAGTTATATTAACTATGAAGTACCCTTTGCAAGAAAAGATATGAAATTTGAAGCAGGAAGAGCGTGAGGAACAAACCTTGAAAGTGGGTCACTGAAGATGAGAGGTGACTCTTGCAATATGATGATTAGCCACTGCACGTGCTTTCATGTTCTATGAAAGTATTTGAGAAACAAGAGTCAGAAGCAGTTAGCACTGTCTGTTGGAGGAGTTGTTATATATGGGGGTAAAAAACTAGACATCAAATGAAGGTGCAAAATAATTAATTAAGGTAGATGAATGGATAACATATAAAAATGAGAAATAATGGGAACCAAGACGTTGACAGATACGTCCAATGTTTTTTCTTCAAATATTAAAATAAGAAGCAAAAAAATAGTTTTGTGTGGAAGCCAATTGTTGTGAAGGCTTATCCTTGTTTTTGATAATGTTGAGCTAAAGTGAATGTGGATCTCAGGATTTTAGCTGAAGCTCCACCAGCCTCTATCATGGATCAAAATGTTTTTGATATTTTAATATAAACAAGTTCACATGATAAAGAAAGTCCTGGTTGCCACTTATGTAATCGTTTTAACAGCCCACTGAACAGGAACGACATATCACAGCCATGACCAATTGAAAGCAACAATGAGAAAGTTTGGAGAATAATTGAAAAAAAATGTTTAATTCACCTGTAGAAATGCATCAGGGCAAGATTAAAAAATAATTAAGAGAACTCCTATAGGAGATGATGCCTTCTCTAAAATTAACCCATCTGCAAGCTAAAAGAAAAGCAAAAGTTTTAAGAACTCAAACAGACAATAAATAATTAACTATCATTAAAATTTAGAACAATCAATGGTATCCATGAACAACTTGGTCTAAAAATCAAAGCAGTGTCCTTTATGACCAAGCAAAATTCACGTTCACATGATTTGGATATCTGCCTTACACAACTGCAAATAAAACTGGAAACTCTAATAATTACATTGTGTCAGCACTGATTAATAGGTTCAAGTGTAAAAAGAATACTACAAACAAATTTCAGCTACTTATTTATCAATCCCCATTTGAAAAAAAAAATTATTATAACATGAAATTACACTTCAACATTATTTTTTTTTCAAAGAAATAAGAATTGGTAAAAACTCACCAGAGCTTAAATTGTCTCCAACAAAAAGAGCTCAAATAGTAAAAACACACATATACAAAAAGATAACTTTATAATTTATATAGTATAACATAATAATTGATGAAGAATATTTTAATATATATGAGTTTAGAATCTGAGAACGAGCCCTTTGAAGGTCTTGTTCAAGTTGTGTAAGCTTTAATCTCTAATTGCGGCACATAAGCCTGCTCCATAGATAGCAAGAAAAATGCACTTATTATTCATTTTTATTAACATCCAATCATTTTTTATCACCATTTTACAATATATGCTATGCTTTATTCTTATCTCTTAACAACTATTTTTGAATTTGTGCAACCATATAATAATAGGATACACCTTTTTTCTTAGACAGTTTTTTCTTGCGGCCTCTCTGTTTTGAGCCAAACGTCTCAATATCTGATAGCAAAAGTAATATAGAAAAAAATAAATGTAAAAGAAGTTAACATAGCTTCAATAATGCAGAAACTATATTATAAAATATAATAGAGAAGGAGATATAGATACCAAAAAAAAAAGGTTTATGGAGAAATAATAATCTATGCTTTCATATTCAAACACCTTTGCATCAAGTGGTTTTTCTTTGATGTGGAACCAGCTCCCTTCCTCTGCAACTCAAGGAAAAAAAACTTATTTGAAATAGATTGATTATTGCAAAATAAAGAAGACTTCATATTTTGTCCTCATATCTAAGGAAATAAGAAATTATTTCAAACCATGCTTAAGTAAGCTTTAAACAAGTGGTACCTATTAATAATATATTTCAAATAGTGGATTACAGCATTGAGAAACAATTAGATTATGTTCCTAAAAGAAGGGGAAAATTGATTAGTAAAAGATATGGATCAACTGATTAATATATACATGACTTGATTGGAAAATGTTTCAAAACATGCAATCAATTTTTATTTCTTAGTTAAGAAGTTAGCTTAGGTGTATGCAACTTGCAATGTTTATCAATGTTCAGCTATTCAACTATTTAGAATCAAAACCTAATATAATCCTATTTTAACAACCTAAAAATCCACTAATTAGAAAATAAATCTAACTAAACTAATTACTAAAATCAAACTAACTAAACAAAATTAATTGAACTCAACAGAAATTAAAAGAATTTTGAAACCAAAACCTGGAAGCAGAGACAATCAAAACAGGAAAAGAAGGATGGTCAGGTCTCTACGGTTCGAACAGGGAAAAAGAGAGAGGTGGAACCACAGCTGACGGTGCAACCAATTTTGGTCGCCACAGAGCTAGGGCTGGCGCGAAAGTAGCTGCGGCATTGACTGGAGGAGATGATGGCTACGGCGCTGAGAAGATATGCGAGCCACAACTGAAGGGGATAAAAGGAGAGAGAGAAAGAGAGGCGCAGCGATGGTGGAGCTTGAGCTTGCTTTGTTCTGCGAACCTGAAAGAACGAGACAGACAGGGGCTATGTTCTACTGGTTAAGTGTTTAAAAAAGAGCAGAAGAAGGAGAAGGTAGCTGCGGCGGTTAGGGTGGCCGGTGGTGGCGCTATGGGTGGGGAAAGGAGAAGAAGAAGCTTGTCGACGGAGAGGAGAATGTTAGGTTTATCTCGTTTGATTTGGTGCTGTGAATGAATGGAGCTCGGGCTCAAACGATTATAAACATAAAATATCAACATTTCTGGTAGAAAATTTTAAATTATAGACAGATTTTCTGTCTGTAATAATTTAATAAAAACAGGTTTTTTTGTTTATTTAATTACAGACACATTTTTCATCGGTAACTATTTCCACCGAAAAAAATTAATTTTTCCAATAGAATTATCAACGGATTCTTTTTTCTATCTGTAATTTATGCTAATTTATTTTTTTGTTTCCGACAAAAAATCTCCCGCAAATTCCGTCTGTATTTTCGTGAAATAAAATCTATCGAAAATATCCGTCTATAATAACTAGTTTTCTAGTAGTGTAGAAAAAAAGGCCCCCGAATTATTCAAATGCCGATGAAAATGTAATTTTTATATTATTATCGACAAAAATGCCTTTAAATAATTTAAGAACACGATAAAAAGGTCCAACAGTAAATATATATTTTCAAAAAATACTTTAGAGATTGAATTTTGATGTGATTTTTTGCAAGTATAATTAAAAAAATGAGATATTATTATTCTTAATATTTAGTGATTTTTTTTATGTATACATTTTTTTGTGATTTTTTAAATGTATTATTAGTTGTTAACAAAAAAATTACAAAAAAATATATACTTAACAAAAAATTACCAAATTTTAAGGATAATAATATTTTATTTTTTTAATCATGCGTGCAAAAAATTGTATCAAAATTCAATCTCTATTGTGTTTTGTGAGAAATACATATTAATGTTAGATAATCTTATATAATCCTGTTAGCTTTGGGTAATTAGGGTTTTTGTAGCCATACAGTAGTTTTGGAACTTAACCCTCTAATCGGAATTAAGTAACCACAAGAGTAGCGGTTAATGAAGGTTAGAAGAGGCTAAATCACTAAGAGATTAGGGTTTAGCAGACATTTACAGTTTGCCATGGAATGAATCATGCATTCTTAAAATAGTTGGTAAGAACTTTTAATACGGAAAGATTAACATCTCCGAAGTCTTAACTGCTTTCTCATACCGTTTTCACACCAAACCCTTATTTGCTTTATTTACTTGCTTATTTATTGTTTTATGCGAATAGACTCACCAAACCCCTTTCTGTTCGCCTAACTAAGTTAGTTGACAACCATTGTTGCTTAGTTCAACAGTCCTCGTGAGATCGACCCTCACTCACCTGAGGTATTACTTGGATGACCCGGTTGTCGGGGATTGTTTGTGATTGACAACTACTAGTTGTCTGGTTGGTTAGATTGGGTCTTTTTCTTAGTTTTGTTTATTTTATTTTTCCTTTAACTTTTGATTTTTGTTTTATTTATTTTCCTTTAATTTTGGATTTTAAGTTTGGTGTCCCCGTAGTAATTTTTCCTTCTTAAAAATTTTCAAAAATATCAGCATTAGTCTTTGTTAAATTTGAGAATAGTTCATGTAATTATCAATTTAGGAGGAATTTATTTTCAAACTGCTGTTCAAGCGAGATAGCTCTCTCGAGAATTACAAGAACTCATATACAATAAGGGTCATACTCTCATTCCACCCAGATTCATAAGATTAAGAACGAAAACAATACTTAGAATTGAATCAATACATTAATTAAAATAGAAGAATAATAATCTTAATCTATAAAAATAAACAGAGCTCCTAACCTTAACCAAGAGATTTAGTTGCTCATAACTTACAGAAACAATAGGGTTCTAAAAAGAACGAAAATGGAAGAGAGAAGCTCTAAGATAGAAGAGATCTTTTCCCTTTTATACTAACCTAATTTGATATGGAAATAAAATAATATATTAAATCCTAACACTAAAAGATATTGTTTGTAAATAAAAATTACAAAAAAAATAAAATATTGCTAATAAATGCTAAATCCACTTGAGAGGCCTAAAGAGGAGGGAATTCGGATTGTTGCTAGTGTTAGACGCCATATTAGGCATTTAACGCCCCAAATGGGGCAGGCTCGTGCATGCTTGTATCCCCTGCTAGAGCTAAACGCCAATTAGGCGTTTAGAGCCTAAGGGGGGTTCTGCCAGCTTTTCTGTTTTTAGTTCCAAACTCGGCTAAACTACTCCGAATTTCACCTGAAATCATAAAAACGCTAAAACAAATCAAAGTAGCATCCAAAGAGGATTTTTGCACTAGATTCAAGTAAAACTAAATAAAATCTAATAAAAAAACTAGAAAATGCTAAGAAAAAAGGGTACGAGATGCTCACGCATTACAAAACCAAATTTCAACTGTTGCTTGTCCTCATGCAACCAAAACAATATAGAACCAAGAAGAGAAAATGCTAAAGACTTGAGTTTTCATCTAAGCTCAGGTCTAGTTACTGAGTGGTGCTAATGACACTCTAACTATGAATAGCTTCGACATCTCACAGTCCTTTGAAGCTCATAAATATTGGTATCCTTCAGAACTAGAACTCGGATGATATTATAGATTCTCTTCTTTAGGCTCTAATGGATTCTTGAATACAGCCTTTTTTTTTCTTTTCTTGGTGCTTTGCACCTTGAGCCTGGCCATGACTCTAAGTGTTTTTCCTTCAAGCTTAACTTGATAGAACAACACCAGAAGCACTTAACTAGGGAACTCTTTTAAGTTCTAATTTTTTTTCTTTTTATTTCTCCCAGACAGTGGTACTTAGAGCCTTAGGCATACTCTGTAAGAGCAATTGGTCACGACTTTAAGTGTTCAGTCTCAAGAGTTGCTTGACACTTTCACACCACAAGCATAGGGTTAGGAAAAACTACTCTTTTGAGCTTTGGATCAGTTTTGCCACTCCTAACTATTGATGCTCAAATCCTTAGACCTTTTTCTTTTGATTTTTCTTTTATTTTCAATTCTTTTTGCTGTTTCTCTTGCTTTAAGAATCAATCTTTTTCTTATTTCAAAGAATCAATAATACTTTTCTAAGTACCTGTTTCTCAAGAACTAAGAATCTCAACTCCAATATCAAATATGCACAGTTGATTCATACATTCAAAAATAGAGATAGTGCCACCATATCAAAGCAACTAGAATATTCATAATATATAACTCAAAATCTCATACATTTTATTATTTCTTTTTTTTTTAAATTTTATTTAAGCTCAGTGAGCAATACTTGACACATTTTTCAAAAAGTAAACATAATGTACTAAAATAAATAACTTAACTCGAAAGCAAAAAAATCCTACTAGTGATCATGTAACATAGAATTGAAAACAGAAAATAGAATGAAATACTGAAAAGCAAAAATAAGATAAGAGAGAGGAGAGTCAAACTCAACCACCTCAGTAATGATGGCTACTGCTCTCTTAGGTGAATCTTCTCTGGCGCTTTAACTCCTCCAGCTCATGGCCCTGCTTTTATTATTCCTCTGTCGGCTTATGGAGGATAGTGAACTGGCTCTTGTGTTCCTATTTCAACTGATCTATAGTGGATATTAGCTGTCCGATGGATACTGCCAACTGAGTCCAGTACTCGCTCAGAGGGAGATCTTGTCCTTGAGGTAGTTCAGTTTACTTCTTCCGAGGAGGGAAAGCCAGCTTCTAAGGTGGTGCTTTCCCTAGTTCCCGAGTGTACTCCATACTCTTCTTAGTGATTGGGTTGTCCACTAAAATAAGCATATCTCTATCAATCTGGACATTGGCCGCCTCACATAAGCGGGAGATGAGGTGAGGAAAGGCTAATCTAGAGGTCTTTGCTGCGATGCTGTATATCTCCAAAGGGATAACCTGATGAACTTTCACCTCATTGCGAAGCATAATACAGTGAATTATAACAGCTCACCTCACAATGACTTTGGACTAGTTACTAGTGGGTAGGATGGAGCGTCGAATAAACTCCAGCCATCCTCTAGCAACTGGTTTCAGATCATTCCTTCTCAGCTAGTATGATCGGCCCTTGGCATCCTTCCTCCACTGTGCTCCGGAGAGGCATATATCCTTGAGAACTTGATCTAACCTTGGGTTAGCTCTGACTCTCCTATTGTAGGAGTGAGGGTCATCTCTGGATGGAGGCAGCTGAAGTATCTCACTCACTCTTTCCATTCCAAACTGTAGGGTCTTCCCTCGGGTTATGATGAGCCAAATCTTGAACTTGGGATACTCATTCTTGTGCTTGTCTGTCATCCATAGATTTTCATAGAACTCTCTGACACTCAAAACTCTGACTTCACTTACAGGGTTAGCTAGAATTTCTGAACCCTGCTTCAAATCTGTTCCTGAATTTTAGGATACTCATAAGCTTTCAAGTCGAACTTCACCTCGATTATCACTTTCTTTTTGCTAACAATGTTATAATAGTTCTCCTCATGAATCTTAGTGTAAAATCAGTGGAGCTCATGTTAGATTGTGGAGGGAGCCTTTCTTTTCTTTTTTCTTAAAGAGGATTCTCCAACTTTTGGTTCCATAGGGAGTGTGAGGAGAGTGAAAAGCGGAGTTCCCTAACACCAAACATAAAATGTTTGCTCGTCCTCGAGCAAAGAGGAGAGAGAATTGAAAGATAGAAGGAGAGACGAAAGGGAGAATGAAGAATAGAATGAAGGGGTGAGGAGATGTGAGAATTGAAGTGAAATTATAGGGTTGGGGGATTCAATTTTTGGTCATGTGGGGGGGGGGGTTGGAAAAAATGGAGTGAATTTTAATGGATGGATATATAATATGAAGATATATGAGTAGGATATGGGAAGATACAGTATGAAAATAATTGGGACATAGATAATTTGATGGAGGAGAATGAGTAGTGAAAGAGGAAGAAAGAGAAAAAAAATAAAAAAGATTTGATATGAAAAGATATGAGTGGAATTTAAGAGATTTGATATGAAATTGAACCACTTGGTGGCGCTAAATGCCCAAGTGAGAGTGATCACAAACATTAGAAAACCTAGGAAAACTCTAAAGAAGCAACGAAAAATGGAATGAAATTAAGCTAAAGTAGGACTGAAATAAAATAAAAATAAACTAAAGGATACTTATGGTGGTTGCCTCCCAACAAGTGCTTCTTTACTGTCATTAGCTTGACATTCATATCTGCTATGTCAGTAGATGGGTGGATCTTTGGTGTTCAATCTCATCTCCAAGATAATGTTTTACCCATTGGCCATTGACTATGAATTTGCTGTCTGAATTCCTATCTTGAAGTTCCACATGATGATAGGGTAACACTCCAGTGACCACAAAGGGTCTTGACCATCTAGACTTAAGCTTCCCAGGAAAGAGCTTGAGCCGAGAATTGAATAGTAAGACCTTTTGGGTAGGCTCATCTAGACTCTTGAAACTGTCTTCCTATTGTAACACCCTAACTTTTAGCACCTCATGATCGTAATAAAAGCTCAGACATTACTTATCTCTAAACCTTTTTATTCTATACTATTTTTATTTAATATTGAGCCTTCGTAAATACGAACAGAAGCTTTCACCAACAAAATGAAGAGTCGGTACTTTAAATCATTTAATCACAAAATTATATATATCCACGTAGCATTATATACATAGAATTACTCAAATATCGTCAAATACAATTCCTACCCCTCTAAAAACTAAAATAATAAATGACGAGGGGAAAATAAAATCTAAGAACTCAACTCGTAAATATAATCTTCTATGCTCCTGTAGCTCCTCACTAAACCTTCACACCTGTAGTTGAAAGGGGTGGAAATAGGGGTTAAGAACTAGGGAGTTCTTACTAGGGTCGGGATGTAGAGTTATATTCATTTTATATATATTTGGTCTGTAATAACAATCAATAAAGTACAATCTAATTCAACAATTATAGAACACAGAATCCAATCACAAGCACACACAATCATAGAAAACACAATCACAAACAAGTATGCGCAAACAAGTATGATGCATGTCTAGTCCTATACAGGCCATGAGCTCATGTGTCGGTTTGTTACCCGATTCCCGACACTGGTCCTGAGATAAGCGTCTCGTACCACTGTCCTTATCTCAGCCAACGTCCCCTCCATGAGCGTTATGCATCGCCGTCCTCATTGAGCCATCCTTATAGTATCAAGTGAGTGTTACGCATCACCATCCTCACTAGACACTTGGCACTCAGGCCTAACATCAATCAATTTCTTTTCAATCTTTGCTCTCTACTTTACTGCGGTAGAGATCCCTTTAATTAATACCTTCTTTTCTATCTGCTCTACCGTGGCAGAGATCCTTTCACTTAATACATCCTTCTCTTTTTGTTCTTTTTCTTTTAAAACCAAAATCAGCTCTTTGTGACATTCTCCAAAACCTTTTAAAACAATTTCACTTAAACCAATTCTTCTTTCAAAAGACAAAGAGAAACTATTTATTAGTTAAACTCGTCAACAAGGCCTCTAGACTTTAGGGGAGCAACAACCAATCTCATTTTCTTGAGTTCATTATAAATCCTTAACAAATCATTGTTTTCTTAAACTAAATTTAATCAAATAAAGTTTCTAAATCAAATCAAAATCAAATCATACAAATTAGAAGTTTTGAACCAATTTCAAAACCAAAACCAATCCCAGTTTCATCCTTAAAACTAATTCCTTAACTTTTTCCAAGATGTCACAAAATGAAATATTTGTATCAAAATTCAATTACTTTTAAAGTTCACTAAAATTCCTCCGAATGAAATTCTTAAGTCAAATTCAAAACATAAACTCTTTTCATATTTAAATCAACCTTAAAACATAATACCTTTTTTTTTAAATAATTTAAAGTCGTAAAATAATTCTTTTCAAAATAAATCGAACTCAAAGCATATACTTTTCTTAAATGAATTAAACTCGAAACATAAGTATTTTTCTTAATAAATCAAACAATATAGCTTCTTAGTGCACGAAACTTACAATCACACTTTTGCAATCCGCACAACTAACCAGCAAGTGCACTGGGTCGTCCAAGTAATACCTTACGTGAGTAAGGGTCGATCCCACGGAGATTGTTGGTATGAAGCAAGCTATGGTTATCTTATTAATCTTAGTCAGGATACCAATAAGGTTCTTTGAATTTAATTGTAAAAAGTGAAAGTGTTTGGAATAAGTAATTGTTACTCAATAATGGAGAGTATGTTGGAGTTTTGGAGATGCTTTGTCTTCTGAATTTCTGTAACATAATGCTTCCTCACTTTCATAAATGCAAGGCTCCTTCCATGGCAAGCTGTATGTAGGGTGTCACCGTTGTCAATGGCTACTTCCCATCCTCTCAGTGAAAATGGTCCAAATGCTCTGTTACAGCACAGCTAATCATCTGTTGGTTCTCGATCATGTCGGAATAAGATCCATTGATCCTTTTGCGTCTGTCACTACGCCCAACACTCGCGAGTTTGAAGTTCATCACAGTCATCCAATCCCAGAATCCTACTCGGAATACCATAGACAAGGTTTAGACTTTCCGGATCCTCATGAATGCCGCCAACAATTCTAGCTTATACCACGAAGATTCTAATTAAGGAATCTAAGAGATACTCATTTAATCTAATGTAGAACGGAGGTGGTTGTCAGGCACACATTCATGGATTGAAGAAAGTGATGAGTGTCACGGATCATCACCTTCTTCATAGTGAAGCGTGAATGAACATCTTAGATAGAAACAAGCATGTTTGAATGGAAAACAGAAATAATTGCATTAATTCATCGAGACACTGTAGAGCTCCTCACCCCCAACAATGGAGTTTAGAGACTCATGCCATCAAAGAGTATAAAATTCAGATCTAAAAATGTCATGAGATACCAAATAAATCTCTAAAAGTTGTTTAAATACTAAACTAGTAACCTAGGTTTACAGAAAATGAGTAAACTAGGATGGATAGTGCAGAAATCCACTTCTAGGGCCCACTTGGTGTGTGCTGGGGCTGAGACTTAAGCTTCTCAGGTGCCTAGGCTGTTTCTGGAGTTGAACACCAGGTTGTAACTTGTTTCTGGCGTTGAACTCCAACTTGCAACCTGTTTCTGGCGCTGAATGCCAAACTGCAACATGGAACTGGCGTTGAACGCCAGTTTACGTCATCTATCTTCGCGCAAAGTATGGACTATTATATATTGTTGGAAAGCCCTGGATATCTAATTTCCAACCCAATTAAGAGCGCACCAATTGGACTTCTGTAGCTTCATAAAATCCATTCCGAGTGCAGGGAGGTCAGAATCCAACAACATTCGCGATCCTTTTTCAGCCTGAATCAGATTTTTGCTCAGCTCCCTCAATTTCAGCCAGAAAATACCTGAAATTATAAAAAAATATACAAACTCATAGTAAAGTCCAGAAATATGAATTTTGTCTAAAAACTAATAAAATTATACTAAAAACTAACTAAAACATACTAAAATCTACATGAAATTACTCCCAAAAAGCGTATAAAATATCCGTTCATCACAACCCCAAAATTAAATTGTTGCTTGTCCTCAAGCAAATAGATAAATAAAATAGGATAAAAAGAAATCAAGAGGCAATAATATCTCAGAGTTTTAAGTGAAGCTCAGATTCTAATTAGATGAGCGGGACTAGTAGCTTTTTGCTTCCGAACAGTTTTGGCATCTCACTTTATCCTTTGAAATTCATAATGATTGGCATCCATAGGAACTCAGAATTCAGATAGTATTATTGATTCTCCTAGTTTAGTATATTGATTCTTGAACACAGCTACTTTATGAGTCTTGGCCGTGTCCCTAAGCACTTTGTTTTCCAGTATTACCACCGGATACATAAATGCCACAGACACATAATTGGGTGAACCTTTTCAGATTGTGACTTAGCTTTGCTAAAGTCCCCAATTAGAGGTGTCTAGAGTTCTTAAGCGCACTCTTTTGCCTTGGATCACGACTTTAACCACTCAGTCTCAAGCTTTTCACTTGGACCTGCATGCCACAAGCACATGGTTAAGGACAGCTTAATTTAGCCGCTCAGGCCTGGATTTATTTCCTTGGGCCCTCCTATCCATTAATGCTCAAAGCCTTGGATCCTTTTCACCATTGCCTTTTGGTTTAAAGGGCTATTGGCTTTTTCTTTTTCTTTATCCAATGATTTCTTGTTTTTCTTTCACTGCTTTTTCTTGCTTCAAGAATCAATTTCATGATTTTTCAGATCATCAATAATATTTCTCTTGTTCATCATTCTTTCAAGAGGCAACAATTTTAACATTCATGAAATTCAATATAAAAAATATGCAATGTTCAAGCATTCATTCAGAAGACAAGAAGTATTGCCACCACATATAAATAATTAGAATTTTTGTCATTAAGAACTCGAAATTAAATTGTCTCTTTATTCTAAAAATCTACTATTTTATTCATGTTTAATGATGATGAGAAAAATAAATTATAACTTAATTGGAAATAAAATCAAAATAGGTATACTAATTACTACTACTCCTATATAACTTCAAAGGTAAATTCCTATAAGAACAACTATCACAGAATTAAAGCTAAGATTAGGACTCAACAACCTTTATTTTGAGAACTGGATGTTCCTCTAGTCTGTGGGGTGCTTGGTCCTTCAAGAGATAGTTTTTAATGCTTCAGTTCCTTTAAGTCACGCCTTTGCTCTTCTTGTTCCCCAAGCAAATTGCAAAGCATGCTATTTTGATTATTCTGTTCTTCCTTTATTTGGTCCATAGCTTCTTGCAACTTGATAACAGATGCTTCAAGATGCTCCTAGTATTCAATTTGAGGGATTTCCGGGAGGAATTCCTGTGCTCTCCTCTTGATGGGGTCATCCTGCACTTGTTATTTCTCCATTGATATTTTGGTGAATGGTCGCTCAACTGAGATATACTCAGTTATTCCCATCTTCACTCCAGCATCTTTGCAGAGCATAGAAATTAAGCTTGGATAAGCCAATTTGGCATCTTTGGAGTTCTTGTTTGCGATTATGTAGAGTTCACATGAAATCAGTTGATGAACTTCCACTTCTCTTCCCAACATAATGCAAGGGATCATCACTGCTCTTTTAACTATGACTTCAGAATGGTTGTTAGTGGACAATATAAAACGCCCAATGAAGTCCAGCTAGCCTCTGGCGACTGGTTTGAGATCTTCTCTCTTGAGTTGATTTGGGACGCCCTTAGTGCTGGTGGTCCACCTGGCTCCAGGGATGCATATATCCTCTAGAATCTTGTCCAGGCCCTTATTCGTTCTCATCATTCTCCTATTAAAGGAGTCTGTGTCATCTTTCAGCTGAGGTAGCTTAAAGATCTCCCTGATTTTGTCAGGGTAAATGTGAACAATCTTTTCCCTAACCAAGGTCCGATAGTCATAGGGGGCAGTTCCAGATATTCTCTGCCTGTCTATTTGCCACAGATTAGCATAGAATTCTTGAACCATGTTTCTTCCCACCTTTGTTTCAGGATTAGGTAGGACTTCCCAGTTCCTGTTTCGAATTTGCTCTTGAATTTCTGGATATTCGTCTTCTTTCATATCGAATCTAACTTCCGGGATCACTGACCTTAGAGCCATTATTTTGTAGTAATGGTCTGAATGTTCTTTGGTTAAGAACTTTCCTTGATTCCAAAGTGGTTTTGGAATAATCTCTTTCTTGCCTCTTGGAGTGGGTTGTTTTCCTTTAGGAGCCATGATCTTAGTGAATATGGTTTAGTGATCACGGATAAACACACCAAACTTAAAGGTTTGCTTGTCTTCAAGCAAAAGAAAGGAAAGAAGAGGGATAGAAGGAGAGCTAGTATCGAATGGTGGATGAGAGGAGGGAGGCCGAATGTGGATTTAAAGGGAGGGGCGGGTTTTCGAAAATTTTAAAGAAAGAAAAGATAGAAGATATGATTTATAAAAGATAAATATGATAAGAAAAAAGATATAATTTAAAATTAAAAAGTTGTGAATGATATTTGAAAAAGATAAATCTGAATTTTTATTTTGAAAAAGATTTTAAAAGATAATTGAGTTTTTTTTTTAATTTGAAAAGGAGTTGGATGGGATTTGAAAAGAATTTGTGTTTATGAATTAAGATACATTTGATATTTTTGAAAAAGGAATTTTAGAAATTAGGATTAAAATTTTTGGAATTGAAGGATGAGAGTTTGTAACATGTTTATGCAAGAAATCATGAATTGGAATATAAAAATTTTTGAAAAATGTGAATTAAAAACGAAATTACCTCCTCCCCACAATCCTGGCGTTAAACGCCCAAACGCTGCATGTTTTGGGCATTTAACGCCCATTTGCAGCTTCTTCTGGGCGTTCAACGGCCAGCTATTGCTTCTAGCTGGCATTGAACGCCAGGAACTCCTTTGTCACTGGGCGTTTTTCTGAACGCCCAGGACACTATAAATCTGGCGTTGAACGCCCAGAAGGTGCTTCTTTCTGGCGTTCAACGCTCAGAAGATTTATCTTTTTAGCTCCTGTCTTGACCATCTAGCACTTGTTCTAAAGAGGTGCCAAGAGACTAACCTGGTTTTAAACTGGGAGAAATGTCACTTTATGGTAACTAAAGGAATTGTCCTTGGGCACAAAATTTCGAACAAGGGGATAGAGGTGGATTAAGCCAAGGTAGAGGTAATTGAAAAATTACCACCACCTGCCAATGTTAAGGCAATAAGAAGCTTTCTGGGGCATGCAGGATTTTATAGGAGGTTTATAAAAGATTTTTCAAAAATTACAAAACCTCTAAGTAATCTGCTAGCTGTTGACACGCCATTAAGTAGGTTCTAGCTACTTTTTAGTATATTTTTATTAGTTTTTAGGCAAAATTCATATTTCTGGACTTTACTATGAGTTTGTGTATTTTTCTGTGATTTCAGGTATTTTCTGGCTGAAATTGAGGAAGTTGAACAAAAATCTGATTCAGGTTGAAAAAGGACTGCGAATGTTGTTGGATTCTGACCTCCCTGCACTCGGAATGGATTTTTTGGAGCTACAGAAGTCCAATTGGCGCGCTCTCAATTGGGTTGAAAAGTAGACATCCAGGGCTTTCCAGCAATATATAATAATCTATACTTTTCACGAAGATAGATGACGTAAACTGGCGTTCAACGCCAGTTCCATGTTGCAGTCTGGCGTTCAGCGCCAGAAACAGGTTGCAAGTTGGAGTTCAACGCCAGAAACAGGTTACAACCTGGCGTTCAACTCCAGAAACAGCCCAGACACGTGAGAAGCTTAAGTCTCAGCCCTAGCACACACCAGTGGGCCCCAGAAGTGGATTTCTGCACTATCCAGCCTAGTTTACTCATTTTCTGTAAACCTAGGGTACTAGTTTACTATTTAAACAACTTTTAGAGACTTATTTTATATCTCATGACATTTCTAGATCTAAATTATATACTCTTTGACGGCATGAGTCTCTAAACTCCATTGTTGGGGGTGAGGAGCTCTGCAGCGTCTCGATGAATTAATGCAATTATTTCTGTTTTCCATTCAAACATGCTTGTTCCTATCTAAGATGTTCATTCGCGCTTCACTATGAAGAAGGTGATGATCCGTGACACTCATCACCTTCCTCAATCCTTGAACGTGTGCCTGACAACCACCTTCGTTCTACATTAGATTGAATGAGTATCTCTTAGATTCCTTAATCAGAATCTTCGTGGTATAAGCTAGAATCCATTGGCAGCATCCTTGAGAATCCGGAAAGTCTAAACCTTGTCTGTGGTATTCCGAGTAGGATTCTGGGATTGGATGAATGTGACGAGCTTAAAACTCGCGAGTGTTGGGCGTAGTGACAGACGCAAAAGGATCAATGGATCTTATTCTGACATGATCGAGAACCGACAGATGATTAGTCGTGCTGTGACAGAGCATTTGGACCATTTTCACTGAGAGGATGGGAAGTAGCCATTGACAACGATGATGCCCTACATACAGCTTGCCATGGAAGGACCCTTGCATTTATGAAAGTGAGAAAGCATTATGTTGCAGGAATTCAGAAGATAAAGCATCTCCAAAACTCCAACATATTCTCCACTACTGCGTAACAATTACTCCTTTTACACCCTTTTATTTATCTTTTACAATCGAGGCTAAAGAATCCTATTGGTATCCTGACTAAGATTAATAAGATAACCATAGCTTGCTTCAAGCCAACAATCTCCGTGGGATTCGACCCTTACTCACGTAAGGTATTACTTGGACGACCCAGTGCACTTGCTGGTTAGTTGTGTGAAGCTGTGAGAAATAGTCCATTAATATTGGCATACACAATTTTGTACACCAACAAGCAACAGTTTAAGTTTGGTGTTGTGATGAGCGGATATTTTATACGCTTTTTGGAGGTAATTTCATGTAGTTTTTAGTATGTTTTAGTTAGTTTTTAGTATATTTTTATTAGTTTTTAGGCAAAATTCATATTTCTGGACTTTACTATAAGTTTGTGTGTTTTTCTATGATTTCAGGTATTTTCTGACTGAAATTGAAGGATCTGAGCAAAAATCTTATTCAGGCTGAAAAAAAGACTGCTGATACTGTTGGATTCTGACCTCCCTGCACTTGGAATGGATTTATTAGAGCTACAGAAGTCTAATTGGTGCGCTCTCAAATGCATTGGAAAGTAGACATTCAGGGCTTTCCAGCAATATATAATAGTCCATACTTTGCTCGAAGATAAATGACATAAACTGGCGTTTAATGCTAATTCCATGTTCCATTCTAGTGTTAAACGCCAGAAACAGGTTACAACCTGCGTTTAACTCCAGAAACAGCCTATGCATGTGTAAAGCTCAAAGCTCAGCCCCAGCACACACCAAGTGGGCCCCAGAAGTGGATTTCTGCACTATCTATCTCAGTTTACTCATTTTCTGTAAACCTAGGTTACTAGTTTAGTATTTAAACAACTTTTAGAGATTTATTTTCATCTCATGACATTTTAGATCTGAACTTTGTATTTCTGACGGCATGAGTCTCTAAACCCCATTGTTGGGGGTGAGGAGCTCTGTTGTGTCTCGATGAATTAATGCAATTACTTCTGTTTTCCATTCAAACACGCTTGTTTCTATCTAAGATATTTATTCATACTTAACCATGATGAATGTGATGATCCGTGACACTTATCACCATTCTCAACCTATGAATGCATGCCTAACAACCACTTCCGTTCTACCTTAGATTGAATAAGTATCTCTTGGGTTCCTTCCTGGCTCACAAGTCTGATTGCCTCTCTTGACAACAGAGCGTTCAGATCCGTAAGACCAGAGTTTTCGTGGTATAAACTAGAATCCATGGGCAGCATCCTTGAGATCCGAAAAGTCTAAACCTTGTCTGTGGTATTCCGAGTAGGATCCGGGAAGGGATGACTGTGATGAGCTTCAAACTCATAAGTGTTGGGCGTGTGATAGATGCAAAAGGATCATTGGATCTTATTCCAACACAAGTGAGAACCAACAGATGATTAGCCATGTACATAGACCTTTTTCACTGAGAGGACGGATGGTAGCCATTGAAAACGGTGATCCACTAACATACAGCTTGCCATGGAAGAGCCTTGCGTGCGTGAAGAAGATGACAGTAGGAAAACAGAGATTCAGAAGACAAAGCATCTCCAAAACTTCAACATATTCTCCATTACTGCATAACAAGTATTTATTTCATGCTATCTTGTTCATTTACAAGTCAATTGATAATTATAATTGATATCATGACTAAGAGTTACAAGATAACCATAGCTTGCTTCAAGCCAACAATCTCCGTGGGATCGACACTTACTCACGTAAGGTATTACTTGGATGACCCAGTGCACTTGCTGGTTAGTTGTGCGAAGTTGTGAAGAAATTGTGATTTACAATTTCGTGCACCAAGTTGACATAATAATAGGGATCCTCTTTACCACAGTAGAGAGATTCCTTTATGTGAGTAGAAGAAAATAAGAAGAAAATCCGAACACAGGTAGAGGGGAGAAGAGGGTTCGAATTTTGAGTAGAAGAGAAGTGTTAGTAGATAAATAAATAAATAGAAGAAGATGAGAGAGAGGAGTTTTCTTAAATTAACTAAAATAAAAGAAAAATATTTTTGTTTTTATTTTAAATTAAAGTTAAAATTCGAATTTATAAAAAGGAATAAAATTAAAATTTAAAACAATTAGTTAATTAAAAAGAATTTTGAAAAAGGGTGAGGAATTTTCGAAAATTAGAGAGAGAAAGGTAGTTAGATGGTTTTGAAAAAGATAAGAAATAGTAAAACAAACAAAAAAGTTAATTAGTTAGTTGAAAAAGATTTGAAAATCAATTTTGAAAAGATAAGAAGTTAGAAAAGATTTTAAAATTGATTTTTTTGAAAAAGATATGATTTGAAAAAGATATGTTTGAAATGATATGATTGAAAAGATATGACTGAAATTTATTTTGAAAAAGATTTGATTTTTAAAATTAAAGTTGATTACTTGACTAACAAGAACTAAAAGATATGATTCTAGAATTTAAAGATTGAACCTTTCTTAATAACAAAGTAACCAACTTCAAATTTTTGAATCAATCACATTAATTATTAGTAAAGTTTTTGAAGATTTGAAATGAAATTAAGAAAAAGATTTTGAAAATCAATTTTTACAATTTTCGAAAATATTAAGAAAAAATGAAAAAGATTTGATTTTTGAAAAAGATTTGAAAAGATAAGATTTTTAAAATTGAAATCTTGACTTGACTTAACAAGAAACAACTTATTTTAAAAATGTTTGACTAAGTCAACCCAAAGATTTCAAAAATTATGAGTAAAATAAGGAAAAGATATTTTTTATTTTTGAATTTTTAATGAGGAGAGAGAAAAACACAAATATGACCCAAAACATGAAAATTTTGGATCAAAACCAATTATGCATGCAAGAACACTATGAATGTCAAGATGAACACAAAGAACACTTTGAAGATCAAGATGAACATCAAGACTTATTTTTTGAAAAAATTTCAAGAAAAGAAAAACATGCAAGACACAAAACTTATAAATTTTTCATATTTAGACACTAAGAATTCAAAAATGCATATGAAAAACAACAAATGACACAAAACAAGAAAATATGAAGATCAAACAAGAAAACTTGTCAAGAACAACTTGAAGATCATGAAGAACACATGCATGAATCTTTTCGAAAATTTTTAGAAAATTAAAAAGATGCAATTGACACCAAACTCAAAAATTGATACTAGACTCAAACAAGAAACACAAAATTATTTTTTGATTTTTATGATTTTATTAATTTTTTTGGATTTTTTTGAAAATTATTTTTGGAAAAAACGCAAACAAATAAAAAAAAATTTTGAAAGATTTTTTTGAAAACTTTTTGAAAAAAAAATAACCTAATCTGAGCAACAAGATGAACCGTCAGTTGTCCAAACTCAAACAATCCCGGCAACGGTACCAAAAACTTGATAGGCAAAATTGTGACTCATACTTTTCACAACTCGAACAATTCCTAGCAATGGCTCCAAAAACTTGGCGCACAATACTATGGTTGACACATATTCTTCATAACTTTGCACAACTAACCAGCAAGTGCACTAGGTCGTCCAAGTAATAAACCTTACGTGAGTAAGGGTCGATCCCACGGAGATTGTTGGTATGAAGCAAGCTATGGTCATCTTGTAAATCTCAGTCAGGCGGATTCTAATGGTTATAATGGTTTTCAAATATAAAGATAAATAAAGCATAAAATAGAGATAGAGATACTTATGTAATTCATTGGTAGGAATTTCAGATAAGCGCATGAAGATACTGTGTTCCTTCTGAATCTCTGCTTTCCTACTGCTTTCATCCAATCATTCTTACTCCTTTCCATGGCAAGTTGTATGTTGGGGATCACCGTTGTCAATGGCTACCATCTGTCCTCTCAGTGAAAATGGTCCAAGTGCGCTGTCACAGCACGGCTAATCAAATGTCGGTTCTCGATCATGTAAGATTAGGATTTACTATCCTTTTGCGTTGTCACCACGCCCTACAGTCGCGAGTTTGAAGCTCGTCACAGTCATTCAATCCCTGAATCCTACTCGGAATACCACAGACAAGGTTTAGACTTTCCGGATTCTCAAGAATGCTGCCAATGGATTCTAGCTTATACCACGAAGATTCTGATTAAGGAATCCAAGAGATATTCATTCAAGCTTATTTGCATGTAGAACTAAAGTAGTTGTCAGGCACACGTTCATAAGTGAGAATGGTGATGAGCGTCACATAATCATCACATTCATCAGGTTCTTGGGTGCGAATGGATATCTTAGAATAAGAATAAGCGTGAATTGAATAGAAGAACAATAGTACTTTGCATTAATACTCGAGGAACAGCAGAGCTCCATATCCTTAATCTATGGTGTATAGAAACTCCACCATTGAAAATACATAAGTGAAAAAAGGGTAGGCATGGTCAAATGGCCAGCCTCCCAAAACGTTCCAAAAGCTCGTCCAAAGATGTGAGTACAATAGTAAAAAGTTTTATTTATACTAAACTAGTTACTAGGGTTTACAGAAATAAGTCTAAGTGCAGAAATCCACTTCCAGGGCTCACTTGGTGTGTGCTTGGGCTGAGCTTGAGCTTTACACGTGCAAAGGCTTCTCTTAGAGTTAAACGTCAAGTTGAAACGTGTTTTTGGCGTTTAACTCTGGGTTGTGACGTGTTTTTGGCGTTTTACTCCGGAATGCAGCATGGAACTGGCGTTGAACGCCAGTTTGCGTCATCTAAACTCGAATAAAGTATTGGACTATTATATATTTCTGAAAATCCCTGGATGTCTACTTTCCAACTTAATTAAGAGCGCGCCATTTGGAGTTCTGTAGCTCCAGAAAAGCCATTTCGAGTGCAGAGAGGTCAGAATCCAACAGCATCTTTAGTCCTTTTTTTTAGCCTCCTATCAGATTTTTGCTCAGGTCCCTCAATTTCAGCCAGAAAATATCTGAAATCATAGAAAAACACACAAACTCATAGTAAAGTCCAGAAATGTTAATTTTGCATAAAAACTAATAAAATCATCCATAAAAGTAGCTAGATCCTACTAAAAACTACCTAAAAATAATGCCAAAAAGCGTATAAATTATCCGCTCATCACAACACCAAACTTAATTGTTGCTTGTCCCCAAGCAACTGAAAATCAAATAGGATAAAAAGAATAGAATATACTATAAATCCCAAAATATCAATGATTATTAGTTCTAATTAGATGAGCGGGACTTGTAGCTTTTTGCTTCTGAACAGTTTTGGCATCTCACTTTATCCTTAGAAGTTTAGAATGATTGGCATCCATAGGAACTCAGAGTTCAGATAGTGTTATTGATTCTCCTAGTTAAGTATGTTGATTCTTGAACACAGCTACTTTTATGAGTCTTGGCCGTGGCCCTAAGCACTTTGTTTTCCAGTATTACCACCGGATACATAAATGCCACAGACACATGACTGGGTGAACCTTTTCAGATTGTGACTCAGCTTTGCTAAAGTCCCCAGTTAGAGGTGTCCAGAGCTCTTAAGCACACTCTTTTTGCTTTGGATCATGACTTTAACCACTCAGTCTCAAGCTTTTTACTTGGACCTTCATGACACAAGCACATAGTTAGGGACAACTTGATTTAGCCGCTTAGGCCTGGATTTTATTTCCTTGGGCCCTCCTATCCATTGATGCTCAAAGCCTTGGATCCTTTTTACCCTTGCCTTTTGGTTTTAAGGGTTATTGGCTTTTTCTGCTTTTTTTTTCTCTTTCTCTTTCTCTTTTTTTTCGCAAGCTTCTTCTTTTTCACTGTTTTTTCTTGCTTCAAGAATCAATTTCATGATTTTTTAGATTATCAATAACATTTCTCTTTGTTCATCATTCTTTCAAGAGCCAACAATTTTAACATTCATAAACAACAAGATAAAAAATATGCACTGTTTAAGCATTCATTCAAAAAACAAAAGGTATTGTCACCACATCAATATAATTAAACTAATTTCAAGGATGAATTTGAAACTCATGTTCTTCTTGTTCTTTTGTATTAGAAACATTTTTCATTTAAGAAAGGTGAAGGATTCATGGAATTATTCATAGCCTTAAGACATAGTTACTAAATACTAATGATCATGTAGTAAAGACTCAAAACATAGACAAACATATAGCATAAAACTGAAAAACAGAGAGATAAGAACAAGGAAGTTAAGGAATAAGTCCACCTTAGTGAGGGTGGCGCCTTCTTCTTGAAGGACCAATGGTGTTCTTGAGCTCCTCTATGTCTCTTCCTTGCCTTTGTTGCTCCTCCCTCATAGCTCTTTGATCTTCTCTAATCTCATTGAGAATGATGGAGTGCTCTTGGTGTTCCACCCTTAATTGGTTCATGTTATGACTCAATCCTTCTAGAGAAGTGTTGAGTTGTTCCCAATAGTTGTTTGGAGGAAAATGCATCCCTTGAGGCATCTCAGGGACTTCTTGATGATGAGCTTCCTCATGTGTCTCCTGGGATCCATGAATGGGCTCTCTTGTTTGCTCTATCCACTTCTTAGTGATGGGCTTGTCCTCTTCAATGAGGATGTCTCCTTCTATGACAACTCCAGCTAAGTTGCATAGATGGCAAATGAGATGAGGAAAAGCTATCCTTGCCAAGGTGGAGGGCTTTTCGGCTACTTTATAGAGTTCTAGAGAGATGACTTCATGAACTTCTACTTCCTCTCCAATCATGATGCTATGGACCATGATGGCCCGATCCACAGTTACTTCGGATCGGTTGCTAGTAGGGATAATGGAGCGTTGGATGAACTCTAACCATCCTTTAGCCACATGCTTAAGGTCAAGTCTTCTCAATTGAACCGGCTTGCCTTTTGAGTCTCTTTTCCATTGAGATCCTTCCACGCATATGTCCATGAGGACTTGGTCCAACCTTTTATCAAAGTTGACCCTTTAAGTGTAGGGGCGTGCGTCTTCTTGCATCATAGGCAAGTTGAACGCCAACCTTACATTCTCCGGACTGAAATCTAAGCATTTTCCCGAACTATTATAAGCCAATTCTTTGGGTTTGGGTTCATGCTTTGATCATGGTTCCTAGTGATCCATGCATTTGCATAGAACTCTTGAACTGTTAAGATTTTGACTTGTTGAATGAGATTGGAGAGAACTTCCCATCCTCTTCTTCTAATCTCTTGTTGGATCTCTGGATATTCTCCCTTTTTGAGCTTAAAAGGGACCTCAGGAATCACCTTTTTCTTGGCTACAACTTCATAGAAGTGGTCTTGATGGGCTTTTGAGATGAATCTCTCCATCTTCCATGACTCAGAGGTGGAAGCAATTGCCTTCTCTTTCATCTTTCTTGAGGTTTCTCTGGCCTTAGGTGCCATCAATGGTTATGGAAAAACAAAAAAGCTATGCTTTTACCACACCAAACTTAGAATGTTGCTCGCCCTCGAGCAAAAGAAGAAAGAATAGAAGAAGAAGAAGAAGATATGGAGGAGAGGGAGAGAGGTGAGGGTTTCGGCCAAGGGGGAGAAGAGAGGGTTGTGTTGTGTGAAAATGAAGAAGGATGGAGGGGTTTATATAGTGGAGGGATAGGGGTTTGGGTTCAGTCATTTAGGGTGGGTTTGGGTGGGAAAGAGATTTTGAATTTGAAGGTAGGTGGGGTTTATGGGGAAGAGTGGATGGATGTGATTGGTGAAGGGGTAATGGGGAGAGAGATTGAGGTGATTGGTGAAGGGTATAGTGTTATTGGATTGTGTGAAGAAGAGAGAAGTGGGGTAGGTGGGGATCCTGTGGGGTCCACAAATCCTGAAGTGATCCTGTGGGGTTCACAGATCTTGAGTGTCAAGGATTTCTCATCCTTGCATCTTTTAGGCGTGTAAAACGCCCTCTGTATGCAATCCTGGCATTTAACGCCAGACTGCAGCTTGTTTCTGGCGTTAAACGCCCAAATATAGCCTGTTTCTGGCGTTTAACGCCAGCCTGATGCTTATTTCTAGCATTAAATGCCAGCTTGTGCTTGTTTCTGGCGTTAAACGCCAGACAGATGCTTGTTTCTGGCGTTTAAACGCCAAACAGCTCTTCCTCCAGGGTGTGCTTTTTCTTCTGCTATTTTTTATTCTGTTTTTAATTTTTGCAATTGTTTTGTGACTCCACATGATCATAAACCTAATAAAACATAAAAGAACAATAGAAATATAGATAAATAAAAAATTGGGTTGCCTCCCAATAAGCGCTTCTTTAATGTCAATAGCTTGACAGTGAGCTCTCATGGAGCTTCACAGATGTTCAGAGCATGATGAGGGCCTTCCAACACCAAACTTAGAGTTTGAATGTGGGGGCTTCTCAACACCAAACTTAGAGTTTGGTTGTGGCCTCCCAACACCAAACTTAGAATTTGATTGTGGGGGCTTTGTTTGACTCTGTATTGAGAGAAGCTTTTCATCCTTCCTCTCTATGGTTGTAGAGGAAGATCCTTAAGCTTTAAACACAAGGTAGTCCCCATTCAATTGAAGGACTAGCTCTCCTCTATCAACAGCAATCACAGCTTCTACTATGGCTAGGAAGGGTCTTCCAAGGATGATGCATTCATCCTCATCCTTCCTAGTGTCTAAGATTATGAAATCAACAGGGATGTAAAGGCCTTTAACCTTCACTAACACGTCCTCTACCAATCCATAAGCTTGTTTTATTGACTTGTCTGCCATCTCTAATGAGATTCTTGCAGCTTGTACCTCAAAGATCCCTAGTTTCTCTATTACAGAGAGTGGCATAAGATTTATACCTGACCCCAGGTCACACAGATCCTTCTCAAAGGTCATGGTGCCTATGGTATAGGGTATTAAAAATTTACTAGGATCTTGTTTCTTTTGAGGTAAAGTTTGCTGAACCCATGTATTTAGTTCACTAATGAGCAAGGGAGGTTCATCTTCCCAAGTCTCATTACCAAACAACTTGGCATTCAGCTTCATGATGGCTCTTAGATATTGAGCAACTTGCTCTTCAGTTACATCTTCATCCTCTTCAGAGGAAGAATAGTTCTCAGAGCTCATGAATGGTAGAAGGAAGTTTAATGGAACCTCTATAGTCTCTATATGAGCCTCAGATTCCTTTAGGTTCTCAATAGGGAACTCCTTTCTGTCTGGAGGACGTCCCATGAGGTCTTCCTCATTGGGATTCATGTCCTCCCCTTCCTCTTTGGATTCGGCCATTTTGATTATATCAATGGCCTTGCACCCTCTTTTTGGATTCTCTTCTGTATTGCTTGGGAGAGTACTAGGAGGAGTTTCAGTGATTTTCTTACTTAGCTGACCCACTTGTGCCTTCAAGTTTCTAATAGAGGACCTTGTTTCATTCATAAAACTTAAAGTGGCCTTAGATAGATCAGAGACTATGTTTGCTAAGTTAGAGAAGCTCTGCTCAGAATTCTCTGTCTGTTGCTGAGAAGATGATGGAAAAGGCTTGCTATTGCTAAACCTGTTTCTTCCACCATTATTAAAGCCTTGTTGAGGCTTTTGTTAATCCTTCCATGATAAATTTGGATGATTTCTCCATGAGGGATTATAGGTGTTTCCATAGGCTTCACCCATGTAATTCACCTCTGCCATTGCAGAGTTCTTAGTATCATAAACTTCTTCTTCAGAAGATGCTTCTTTAGTACTGTTGGATGCATTTTGCAATCCATTCAGACTCTGAGATATCATATTGACTTGTTGGGTCAATATTTTGTTCTTGGCCAGTATGGCATTCAGAGCATCAATTTCAAGAACTCCCTTCTTCTGAAGCGTCCCATTACTCACAGGATTCCTCTCAGAGGTGTACATGAATTGGTTATTTGCAACCATGTCAATGAGTTCTTGAGGAAAGATAATTTTTTTATTTTTGAATTTTTAATGAGGAGAGAGAAAAACACAAATATGACCCAAAACATAAAAATTTTGGATCAAAACCAATTATGCATGCAAGAATACTATGAATGTCAAGATGAACACCAAGAACATTATGAAGATCATAATGAACATCAAGAACTTATTTTGGAAAAATTTTCAAGAAAAGAAAAACATGCAAGACACCAAACTTAAAAATTGACTCAAGACTCAAACAAGAAACACAAAAAAAAATTATTTTATTAATTTTTTTAGGCTTTTTCGAAAATATCTTTTTATAAAAACGAAAACAAAGAAAAAATTTTTTGAAAGGTTTTTGAAAACTTTTTGAAAAGAAAATAAAGGTTGAAACAAGAAAATTACCTAATTTGAGCAACAAGATGAACCGTCAGTTGTCCAAACTCAAACAATCCCCGACAACGGTGCCAAAAACTTGATAGGCAAAATTGTGACTCATACTTTTCACAACTCGAACAATTCCTAGCAATGGCTCCAAAAACTTGGTGCACAATACTATGGTTCACACACATTCTTCACAACTTCGCACAACTAACCAGCAAGTGCATTGGGTCGTCCAAGTAATAAACCTTACGTGAGTAAGAGTCGATCCCACGGAGATTGTTGGTATGAAGCAAGCTATGGTCATCTTGAAAATCTCAGTCAGGCAGATTCTAATTGTTATAATGGTTTTCGAATATAAAGATAAATAAAGCATGAAATAGAGATAGAGATACTTATGTAATTCATTGGTAGGAATTTCAGATAAGCGCATGAAGATACTGTATTCCTTCTGAATCTCTGCTTTCCTACTGCTTTCATCCAATCATTCTTACTCCCTTCCATGGCAAGCTGTATGTTGGGGATCACCGTTGTCAATGGCTACCATCCGTCCTCTTAGTGAAAATGGTCCAGGTGCGCTGTCACCGAACGGCTAATCATCTGTCGGTTCTTGATCATGTAAGAATAGGATTTACTATCCTTTTGCGTTGTCACCACGCCCTACAGTCGCGAGTTTGAAGCTCGTCACAGTCATTCAATCCCTGAATCCTACTCGGAATACCACAGATAAGGTTTAGACTTTATGGATTCTCAAGAATGCTGCCAATGGATTCTAGCTTATACCACGAAGATTCTAATTAAGGAATCCAAGAGATATTCATTCAAGCTTATTTGCATGTAGAACGAAAGTAGTTGTCAGGCACACGTTCATAAGTGAGAATGGTGATGAGCATCACATAAGAATAAGCATGAATTGAATAGAAGAACAATAGTACTTTGCATTAATACTCGAGGAACAGCAGAGCTCCACACCCTTAATCTATGGTGTGTAGAAACTCCACCGTTGAAAATACATAAGTAAAAATAGGGTAGGCATGGCTGAATGGCCAGCCTCCCAAAACGTTCCAAAAGCTCGTCTAAAGATGTGAGTACAATAGTAAAAAGTTCTATTTATACTAAACTAGTTACTAGGGTTTACAGAAATAAGTCTAAGTGCAGAAATTCACTTCCAGGGCCCACTTGGTGTGTGCTTGGGCTGAGCTTGAGATTTACACGTGCAGAGGCTTCTCTTGGAGTTAAACGTCAAGTTGTAACGTGTTTTTGGCGTTTAACTCTGGTTTGTGACGTGTTTTTGGCGTTTTACTCCAGAATGCAGCATGAAACTGGCGTTGAATGCCAGTTTGCGTCGCCTAAACTCGAATAAAGTATGGACTATTATAAATTGATGGAAAGCCCTGGATGTCTACTTTCCAACGCAATTGAGAGTGCGCCATTTGAAATTCTGTAGCTCCAAAAAATCCATTTCAAGTGCAGGGAGGTCAGAATCCAACAGCATCTGTAGTCCCTTTTCAGCCTCCTATCAGATTTTTGCTCAGGTCCCTCAATTTCAGCCAGAAAATACCTGAAATCACAAAAAATACACAAACTCATAGTAAAGTCCAGAAATGTTAATTTTGCATAAAAACTAATAAAAACATCCCTAAAAGTAGATAGATCCTACTAAAAACTACCTAAAAACAATGTCAAAAAGCGTATAAATTATCCGCTCATCAGGCCCCTGGCTTTCTTCTTATCTGTTTTGGTGGGAACATGGGTTAGTAAAGATAGGTAATTTTGACCAAAATCAAAACTCTTTTACTCTGATTCAATCACAATTGCAAAGAATACGTCGTGTTTCACTATATATATGCCATTTGAGAGCCTTATAATAGAGTATTTGGTAGATGTAAACAATTATTTAAACTCACCTGAATGTATCTTCTTTAAGGTTGAGGCATGATGAACACGGTTCAAAACAGAGAAGGTAGATATGATGAAGAAGTGCAAACTGTGTAAGGTTAAGGCTAATACTTTCTGCGAGTCGGACCAGGCTACCCTATGCTAGTAGTTCTTGTACTTTGGCGGTGCTGTTGTAGTTCTTGTATTCGACAGAGAGGAAATCATCTGAGGCAGCAGAGGTAGACGGTGCCAATACGGAGAGCAAATGAAAATAAACACCAAATGAATTCCAAAAATTTGAAGCTACTTCTTCATAGCTGCAGAGCAAAATGAGGAATGAGAGCAAGAGAGAGATTCAAATCTTGGATTTGAAATGAGAAAGATTCAATATTACTCAAGCTATTTTTTGATCTATTCAAGTGAACTCTATTTTTTTAATGTATTTGCACAAAGAAGCAACTTTTTTCAAACTCGGGATATTCAAAGCCTTACATAATACTATAAAAAGCATTCTAACATAAATGTTGAAGTTAGTAACATTTTCCAAGATAGAGACCAGATGAAGACGGCAGTAGAGATGGCACCGAAAAAAAGCATTCCAACATTCTTGAAGTGGTCAAAACAGTTCAAAAATAAAAATCAAAGGCATAAATGTGATAAGTAAATTCTAAAATCCATTGTTGTGAAGATGAAATACTTATCTCTTTAGGGTTTTCTATCCGGCAGTGACCATGACGAATAGCAGGCGCTTGTGGCAGCAGAGGAGCTCCCTCCTCCCCCGCGTTCTCTGTTTCCTCCCTCTACTACTTTTCTTCTTCCATTTTTTTGTCTCCCCTCTTTCCAATGTAGCTGCTGTATTCAATGTAGCTATTCTTTTTAGAAAAATTTCCGAGTTTCAAATTTCAAAATTTAATTTTTACACTGTTTTTTGATGTTTTGATAAGCTACACGCGTCATATAATAAAAGCTAGCACTTGTCAAGCACTGAATGCGCCACTTGACGAATAAAGAATCACTTACTACTCTCCTATTATATATTAATAGATAGATAGATAAACGATTAATTTACTTATTTTTTTCGTTGACTAAAGACGAAAAGAAAGAAATAGCACACAGTATAGAAAGGCTTAGAGAACGAAATTCACAACTCACAAGCAATAGCTGCAAAATATTAATTTATGTGGATCATGATATCAGAGTTAGACTACACTATATATAAAAATTGATTCCTTTGAATTTATAGTAGTGAGATCCAAGCACGTCTGCATTTGGTAGAGAAAGCAAGAGATAAAAATATGGTTTAGTGCATGACACACTACCCAAATAAGCTTTATAACTCATGCATTTGCATTGAACCACATGGCCTTTTACCTCATTCAATTGCCTACCAACTTTCAACAACTCTACCAAATTCAATAATTTTCTAAGCAAGTTCACCAGATATGACAAATTAATAATGACTATATAATGGGCAATATTTAAGTAAATTTTAACTATTGATCTTAATTATATATATTATATATATTTTTTATAATTAAAATCAACAATTAAAAATCACTAAAAATCACTAAAACACTAGTATATCGGTATACTTAAAAGTTTTCCTATATAATGAAAGTGAGATTATGGGTCCAAGTGAGGATCAGTTTGTGTTTTTTATGCATGAATCAAAAGCTGCAGAAGTAACAAAATAGAGCAAAGTAGCCAACTAAAGTTTAGATTTCATTCAAATTCACATTATGGAGCCCTATCTTGAGGGCCATTCCAATTTCCAACAATTGAAACCGTTTAGATTAGGGACTGTTGGCTTGATTAGAAGTGCAAGAAAGATAAACACTTTTGAGCTATGTTACATTTGCTATTGATTATTCACTATTACTATTAGTTACTAATATTATTACTGCCTAACAGGGAGAACATGAGGTAAGGACTCATGAGAAGAAACTGAGAAACTCTGCCTCTTGCAATCAGCTGAAATGAATTCCTCCATAGAGATCTTGTTGATCAAATGCAGCAAAATACGTTCCATGTCTTCTCCATCACTCCATTCATGGATTTCGGCCTTAACAAGCAAAGGATCTTTACATATCAGCTCCCAAACTGGGAAGTTCTTCCTTGGCATCATAAAGTCCTTTTCCTTCAGCCTCAAGCTTGGGCAATAGTCCCCACTTCCATCCCCAAGATAGATGAACCTCTTCTTCTCTTCACCACATGTTATTGAATCTTGGATTCTCTCTATGATTAGACCCTGCAATCCAAACAAATATAAATTAGAATTAGCCACAAAAATTCAACCTTTTTCGGTTTGATTAAATATCAAAGGGGTATCCTATAAACAGACCTTGCACATGTTTGGAGGGCAGAGGCTACATCCATGGTGATATTTGTTGGAGTCATGATAAGGCAAAACTCTTAACCTTCCCTCTTCAGTAATATAGGAAGGGTTAGTGTTGATCTCAGAGAAGCATTCCCTTATTCCTAAGTTCTTCAATATAGTGTCAATAAAAAGTGTGTTTGCATCACTTACAATCCTCAAGTCACACCTGAAAAGTTACAAAAATAAATTTAAAAATTTTGCTGTGTCCTAAACTTATAAATTTAGAAGAATTTAATTTTGACACATCATGTAATTCCCAATCATAAAAAATAACTACTTTTTGCATCAAAATTAAACTCAATTTAGGATTAAAAGTTTTGTATTTAATTACAAAGTTTAAATAGATTAGTGACATATGACATAGCATACCCCATAGCATAGGCGGTTTTAATGGCAGGGACAACTCTGGGATGTATAGGAATTCTCTGCAGAACCTTCACAATCTCATCAATGGTTTTCCCATTAGCATGAAGCTCCATCATCATGGTGTCCTATAAAACCCAAAAAAGCTAAGTCTTTAGGCCATGCAAACAATGTAGCTTATAGAAAAAAAGCAGAGCCTAGTGGTAATACAAATTCAGAGAAAATGAAACATTACCATGAGAGTGTTCCAAGGCATGGTAGGAAGAAGCTGATTAAACAGATCAGTGAAACCCAATTCATCAACAACCCAGTTGTCACTGTCACATTCAATAATGGTCTTGTCGAAGTCCAAAACAACAACAATCCCAGCCATAATAATGGTGACAAACTGAATGAGCAAGATGAAAATATGATTCTTGTTTTCGAGTGTGGTGGTGTGTGAGAAATGAGAATTAAGACTTCATGGGAGTCCAAAACTGCTGTCAAAATCGATTATTTGCTTGGTTTCAACAACGAAGAGAAAATTGGGTATTTATAGGGAACCCTATGAATGAAACGGTGTTTGAAAAAAAAAAAAAAAAACCTTGAAGATACCAAAATCCAAAGGAATATTACATAACAATTAACAAACCCCTTTTTTGAAAATGAAATTCCCATCATAGCCGTTCATCTTATAAACTCTGGGTTGATAAAAGAAGATCGGAGGGCAGAGAAATTGTAATTTACTAATTAGGTTTAGGTCAAAATCATGATACTAAAAAAGGAATATTCGAGGGTTTTGAAATCAATGTGGCCACCTATGATAACGCACTTACTAGCTACAAGATTAATATTCCTGGTATGGTCTGGTCCATTTTTAGTTATTTTTAGATTTGGTTTTTATTATAATTAGGTATGGGTGTTTTAATTTGCTAATTAAGCATGTGGTGTTCATCATCCTACTTCAAATTGGACTCTCTTTTGTGATCCACTCCTTTAGCCTTGTTTTTGTTATTTTTCATGTTAAGATAATATATGAAATCGAAATTTATACGGCTTGTTTTTTATTAGTTTGCCATTATTATATTGCTTCCGAAATCAAAACAATCAAAGTATTATTAAGTTTTCTTTCTTTATATTTTGGATTTATAAAAATTCAAGAGGCTCAAAACAAGCTGCATAGCCTATATGGATAACAAAGTAAAAAATGTTAGGCATATACAAAATGATAATACTATATGCACCAGCATTTTTTTTTAACTAAATTCAATCGAGTTAATATAAATTCAATAAAAAAAATAATGCTCGTCTATCATATAGTTTTTTATTTTTGTGCTTTTTCAACACATAAATTTTATTAAAAAGCATAAAAATTTTATTATAAAACACATAAATTTTTATACAGAACAAAATTGTGTACATAAAACATAAATTTATGAATATAGCATTCAGGGGCGGAACTAGATAAAATATAAGAGGGGGGCAAAAAATATTTACACAATAAAATAAGACTAAAATAAAATTTTAAGGGGGAGCTAAACTAAAATTTAAATATAATTTACATGTAAAAAATTAAAATTAGGGGGGATCGTTGCCCCCCTTTCCTTATACCTGGCTCCGCCTCTGATAGCATTGATATTTATATATATATTACAAAAAATTATTAATATAGTACATAATTTTTTTATATTGTGCACCAATTTTTGTGTACTGTGTAGGTGGCGACAGCAGTGATGACAATAATAGTAGTGGCAGTAGTTACAATAACGATGTTGAAGAAAGAAACGCATAGAAAAAGAAGCATACAATAACAATGATAACAACCAAAGAAAAAAAAAAGAAAAAATAACACTATATACACGTGCGTTTGAAAAAGAAACACACTATGATTTGATTGAAGATTTAAGTTAAAAAAGTTTGGATGCCTAATTTTATTGTATACAAAACATCAATTATTAAATTTGTTATCGTATATTTGTATATAAAAATTATTGTGTATACAAAAAAAATTAACCACCAAATCGATCAGTATATATTTGTATATAAATATATAATTTAATTTATTTTTAATATATATTTTATATTTAAATTGTATTATATTTTATAAACTGATTTTAATAATTAATTTTAGTATGCATCTAATATGATTATTTTATATATTTTTAACATGTATTTTGTATTCTACCATATATTTTATATAAATAGTTAATTTAGTTGTTAATTTTTATTGTACACATATTTTTATCAAAAGATATTTATCTTTTTTTAATATTTTAATTTAATATTATTTAATAAAAATTTTACATTTTAATTAATTTTATATTTTTATTATTATACATAACGAAAAGTAAATCTATTAATCTTAACAATTCTCGGATATTCGAAGCTAACAATTAATAATCTCTAATATAATTCCATCAGACTTTACTTTTCAATAAATAAAAAGATAGTCAAATATGCATAACATAGTGCTTAAATAGTCTAAATAATTATCACTTTTATCGATTTTATGTTTATATAGAAATGAATCTTTTCAATTTTTTTAATTATATATTTAATAAAGTATAATTTTTTATTTTTTATTTTTTAAATAAAATAAAAATATATAAAAAAATATTAAATAATAAAAAATTATATTTTACCAAACATTTAAAAAAAATTAAAAAATTCATTTCTTATTCATATAAAACAAGTGTAATTACTCATACCATGCATGTGATAAGATTGAAATTATAATTTTAAATTTTTTTAAATTAATTTAAATTATAATAATTTGATTAATAAAAAAGTAATATGTTATGCATTATTTATTTTTTTAATCTAGTGTTAAATAGATTAACTCTAAAATAGTTATTAATCAGTTTTAATAATCTACTTTCTTTAATAAATCAGACATATATACTGAATGTGATCATAAATAATATAGTAATAGTTAAATCCACCAACAAATATATTGGCTATTATCACACTATAAAACAAATTAAATATAAAAACTATTCGCACGCACTTATAAATCTATAAAATCGCACTGTCTTTGATTCGTGCAAGGTTTACTTATCAAATAAAGTTAAAATATGAACAAAAAATATTTATAAAATGGACCTAGCATCACTTGAAAGAATTATGAAAAATAATCAACTTACCTTATCATCTATGAGAACCATTTCTATGTAAGTCGTCTTGTTCTTGTCAAATTTGGATGAGACTTTCCATAACCTTATAATTCTTGCCTTTATTTTTCAAATTTTTTCATTACATAATCTATCATAGGTAATATTGTTGATAGAATCGTAGTTAGTATCCCTTAGATATGAAAAATAATAAACAAAAGAAGTTCTATGTCTGAGATACGAATTTTCTAGATGATATATAATCGTAACAATTCACTATTAATCCTTATATATATATATATATATATATATATATATATATATATATATACACGGTAATAATTAGCAAATATTTTCAACAGAGATACTTGCTACAATTAGGTGAAATTTATGCCATTATATTTTATTAACCTTTATGATTAATTCAATAGAGATACTTACTCAATATATATGTTATGGACATTAATTATATGCCAATATTTTTAGGAAAGAGCTAAAAGATGAGATATATAAATATATAATCTTATTGTTATACAGGAAGCATACATAAATTGCTATATTTTTTATTATATTATACAACTTAAAATTATGCTATCATGTTATTATTAATTCTAGATACTTACTATAATTATATCAAATTTAATTATAACTCTAAATAAATAAAATAGATAACATTCAATATTTTTTTTATATTCAATATTTACTGTAAATATAAAAAGTAAAATAATTAATGAAAAATATGAGCATAAATAAAACATATTAAGTAAAATTCAATTTGTTATCTAATTAATCTTGTGTACATACGATATAACTTTACGAAAATGTTATGAATCATAACCTTTTTTATCTCAAAAAAAAAACACTATACGTAGCTTTTAATAGTACAAAAAAATAATTATAAGAATTAATTATTGATATTGATATTAATCACAATTGATTATTGATATCCTAATTTTTTTAAAATATATTACCTTTTTAAAATATAATGCATGTACCGTGTAGACCTTATTATTATTATTATTATTATTATTATTATTATTATTATTATTATTATTATTATTATTATTATTATTATTATTATTATTAATGTGAGATATTCACTTTAAATTGTCACGATATCTACTTAATATACTAAAACTGAGTTTTTTCCCAACTAATGAAGGTGAGGTGTCGATCTCTCGTGACTCCGTTTTTCCTCCAAAATGAACTTTCCTATTCTCTATTTTAAATTATTTTATAAAAAATATCTTTATTATAATTATATTATAATTAATATTTAATGAATAATACATAATTATACTAATTTAAAAACATATCTTTATTATAATTATATTAAATCAATATTTAATACATTATTAAACTACTTATCAATTATCAATTGAAAATATTTTTAATTATTTTAATAATAATAATAATAATAATGATATGATAATTGTACTAGTCGTAGTAATCATGATAAGAATATTTGAATCTAATCATAAAATAATCAAATTTTATGATATTAATAACACACATTAATTTTAAATATTTTTAGTCATTTTAATTATATTATTTTTTAAAATATTAATATAATTCTAATTCTTATTTATTATCCAATAATAATAATAATAATAATAATAATAATAATAATAATAATAATAATAATAATAACAACTTGAAAAATCCGTATATAAACTATTTCAATTACCCGTATATTATTATTAAAACAAGTGTCATATCCCGTGCCATGCACGTGATAAGATTGAAATTATAATTTTAAATTCTTTTATTAAGATTAATTTGAATTATAATAATTTGATTAATAAAAATATAACATATTATGTATTATATATTTTTTCTTAATCTAGTATTAAATGTATTAACTCTAAAATAGTTATTAATTAGTTTTACTAATTTACTTTTTTCAATAAATTAAACATATATACTCAATGTGACCATAAATAACCTAGTAATACTTAGATCCATCAACAAATTTTTATATATTATTTTACTGTCAAAGAAGAACATATCAAAATCAGCTCAAAATAAATAATAAATTATTAGAGAATTCTAATGCACAAAATTCTCTAATAAACAATAAATAATTTAAAGGGTAAAAAACCATAATAAGCCAATGCTCTCCAAAATTTACCTATATCAGCCAAAACGAAAATCGTTTCAGAAATAAGCCAAGGGATATTTATATATAAATCGAACCAGTATGGTTCGAACTACAAATGTTAATAATTCGAACCAGTCAAGTTCGAATTAGTAAGAATGGTAAGTGCATAATTCGAACCAAGGAGGTTCGAACTCAAAACGCTCATAATTCGAACCAGGGTGGTTCGAATTACTCATTGGAAAGCGTTGCACGTAATTCGAACCAAGCTGGTTCGATTTTAGGGAAGAGTAATTCGAACCAAGCTAGTTCGAATTACTTATGATTCGGCTATATAAGGAGTTCGAATCACCCTCATTCGAACCATTCTTCCCTTCCCCAACCCCACCAAATCCTAGAGAAAACGACCCAGATTCTCTCCGACAAAGACCTGAACGGAATTCTCTGCTGAATGGGGGACGATCCGGCACGGTTATATCGCTTGGACGGAGTCACACATATAGCAGGGGTCATCAACGAGGAGGTTAGTACAGAAATAAGTTCGTTGTAGTGGTATTTTTGAGTTATTGGTTTTGCATGCGGTTTTAGTGGCATGTTGATGCTAGATGGTGCTTCAGTTGGTGGTTTATGTAGGCGGTTTCTTTTAGTGGTTTCTGGTAGCGGTTTTTGTTAGTGGTTAACGCAAGTTGTTTTATGTTGGTGGTTTAGTTGGTGGGTTATGTTAGTTGTTTTATGTTATTGGTTTATCTTAGTTGTTCTATGTTAGTGGTTAGTATTAGTTGTTTTATGTTAGTTGTTTTATGTTTGCTGTTTTATGTTAGTGGTTTATGTTAGCCGGTTTTATGTTAGATGTTTTATGTTAGCCGGTTTTATGTTAGCCGGTTTTATGATAGCCGGTTTTATGTTAGCCGATTTTATGTTTCCCGGTTTTATGTTAGCCGGTTTTATGTTAGCTGTTTTATGTTAGCCGGTTTTATGATAGCCGGTTTTATGTTAGCCGGTTTTATGTTTTCCGATTTTATGTTAGCCAGTTTTACGTTAGCGGTTTTATGTAAGCCGGATTTATGTTAGTCGTTTTATGTTAGCCGGTTTTATGTTAGCCGGTTTTATGTTAGCTATTTTTATGTTGGTGGTTTATGTTAGTGGAATGTGGTAATTGTTTTATGTGAGTTGGTTATAACAATGCGGTTAATGTCATGTGCAGCCCCAGCGATGCATTAGGAGCATGCGGCGGCAGCAGGGCATGCGACTAGATGACAGATACATTCCATACTTGCAGATGGCAGGACTATACCATCTTACAAGGCTGAACGATAGATGGTTCCGGTTAGACGAGGCCCTTGTCAGTGCATTTGTCGAGCGATGGCGTCCGGAGACGCACACGTTTCACATGCCGTTCGGAGAGTGCACGATCACACTTCAGGACGTGGCATACCAGTTGGGTTTGCCCGTGGACGGGTGTTACGTGAGCGGCTGCCTGTCAGAGTTTCATTTATACATCCAGGGTGGCCGTCCAGCCTGGGCGTGGTTTCAGGAGCTGCTTGGAATGGTTTCTCCTCCCAGCCAGGTTCAGAAGTACGTAGTGAACTGCAGTTGGTTTCAGGAGACTTTTGGTGAGTGCCCCGATGGAGCAGATGACGAGACTGTGCGGTGATATGTCCGTGCGTACATTATGATGTTGTTGGGTACGCAGCTGTTTGGGGACAAGTCTGGCAACCGCATTCACATTAGATGGCTTCCCTACGTAGCCAGGCTGGAGGAGATGGGTACCTATAGCTGGGGTTCTGCAGCACTGGCATGGTTGTACCGGTGCATGTGCCGAGTGGCGAACAGACATGTGGTCAAGTTAGCGAGCCCACTTCAACTACTTCAGTCTTGGATCTTCTGGCGATTTCCTCGGTTTATGCCCTCTGGGTTTGACACGATCAGCTGGCCACTGGCGTCGAGGTACTCTACCCAGCCTTCTCTATTTCATTTTAGTATAAATATATCCATGTTCATTATTAATGTATTAGAAACCCTTAAGACACATTTAACTAGCCATACGACACATGTATTATGCAGGTGGTCAGGATACAACCCTTCTGCTAGCGAGAAGGGTCCTAGAGTGGAGATGTGGAGGCTTAGGATAGACCGGTTACAGGACAGGGAGGTGAGTACGCTATTTAATGAGTTTCTTTATTTTAGCAGACTTTATGATATGCCCTGAATATGGAGAGTTTTCTGTGCAGTTTATCTGGATGCCGTACAGCACTCCCGAGGTACTTCAGGTTGTGCATCCAGAGGTTCTGGAGCCTAGGCATATGGAGTTGTGGCGGTCTGTGACGTCGCTGATCTACTTTACCGTCATAGAGTGGCATCAGATTGTTAGGGTTCTTCCGCAGTTCGGAGGGGTGCAGCCCCCTCCGAATCCCGCACTGAACATCGACTTTCTGATGTCGAAGGATGGCAGAGGCGGCGATCGTTGGTTCCCGTACAATCTTCAGAGGTGGCATCTGCATTGGGAGTCCCGTGCGGACATGGTTCTGAGGATCGATGTTGTTGCCGATCCTGGACCCTCGCAGTTGTTTCTCGAGTGGTGGAGTCAGCATGGTAAGAGGTTCCTGTCTCCGGATATGCAGTTGAGGGATCCGAGAGCCGTTCCTATTCCAGTTGAGGCGTCACAGCGGGGTGCCGGGCGGATTCCTGACATGGATCGTCCTGAGGACGTGCCTGACAGGCGGAGGGTTGAGAGGAGGGCTCGTGTGGGCACACGACGTAGCCAGCGTGAGTGGAGGTGGCTAGATGCGGCTATTGACGCTGATGACGATGCTGGTCCTGCTAGAGGCGGACGAGGAGGCTGGCGAGGGAGACAGAGAGGGCGTGGTGCGGAGGATCATTATGGTCCGGAGGGCGGGGATGGTGCCGAGGCAGTTGCAGTTGCTGGTGTTAGTACCCACGATGGCGGACATGGAGGTGAGTGGTATGGGTCAGGCATGGGTGATGGGGGTGAGCCTGGTGACATTGGACTTGGGTCTGGGCCTCTTGGGGATTATTTCGTCGGTGTACCCGCCCATGACCAGCCTCAGCAGGAGGGTACCCCATTAGTTATTACGGGATCACAGTGGTCAGACTTCCTTGGCGCAGATACGCTAGATCCGGACTTCGGGAGTCCACAGTTTCTAGCGGACATTACCGCCATCATGCAGGAGGACATGCCGGCCAGGAGGCGTGGTGAGACATCCGGCACGCAGGCACCGTTAGATGTTGATCTGAACGAGCCTCCTTCGACATCTGTTGGTGATCATTTTGGTTTGGGAGGCACCCCACCATCTGCCTACGCTGCGGCCTCAGAGTCTGTTGCTGGGTCGTCTGCTGCCCCCGTCCATTTTGCGCCACCGGCACAGCCTGCCCCGGACGAGGACGCCGATGAGATCGAGGATGAGGAGCCTTTTATCCGTAGAGGTCAGAGAGCACGGGTTCCTCGTCGTTGCTTTACGGGCTCGCATCTGTTTTGATGATTCACTTTTCATGTATTTTGTTCCTTAGACTTCATTAATGTATAAATTTGTTGTTATTTTGAAGCTGAGTTACTTTGTTCTTATTTAAGAGATGTTTTCCTTGGTTGTTTGTTGATTGATATGTACTTTGAAAAATGATGTTTAGCAGTTGTTATTAGTGATATTTTTTTTCGTCATCGCACCATTGTACAGTCTGTTACATACATTTATTTATTAAATTTTGCATTTAGGGGACTATTCATAAGACTGAAAGTGAAACATAACATATTCATTACTTAACGCAGCATGGACAGTACATTATATTAGGAAAATCAACATTAAAACTTAACTAAAATAAGTACTACCGCTAATAACATGGCTACTAAGGGCCCCAGTGTGGGACGATCCAGCAAGTTGTGGGCAACTCCGTCGTGTGTGACCGGGTTGGCGACAAAGACCACATCTCTTTGGACGGTTCGGATCTCCTCGTCCATATTTGTTCGTATCCTGGTGGACCTCGGACGACCCTCTCTCGCACGTCTCTTGTCAGGGTCCGGTAGGACAATAGGCCCGTCGTATGGTGGCTAGAATCCCTCTGGAATGGGAGGGGTAAATCCCATCCGATACACACTGAAGACCGAACTAATCTGGTACACGCTGTGAACATAAGTAGTCCAGTTTACCCGTGAGTAGGCACAACATGCAAGCGCGTGCTGACAGGGAAAATGAAGCGCCTGGAAGTAGCCGCAGTCACATGTTCAAGAGGCAAGCGACACTCTGTAGCTACCCAATGAGAAGGAACCAGTCGGAGTGGTTTCTGCCACGGTGAACTCGGAATTATCCCTGTCATACAAAGTCACCGTGAAGCACCTCGCCGTCTTCAGGTTTGCCTCAATACACTTTACCAAGTGTTGACTGAATTGTTGTCCGGTTCCCATCTGGGCCTCAGCCTCTCTCCCCTTGCGAACAAATAGTTCGGCAAGCCTTCCATATGTTGCCTTCACTAGTGAGGATACCGGTAGGTTTCTGACACCCTTCAGGATTGAGTTCACACATTCTGAGATATTCGTCGTCATGTGACCGAATCTCCGACCCTCATCACGATGCTGAGTCCACAATGAATAATCAATCCGGTTCGCCCATTCACACATCGCCGGGTCTTCAGACCGCAGTATATCAAACCAGTAATCAAACTCAACCTCGGTCTTGGCATACGCCGCATTCACAAGAAGCCTCCGTGCATCTTTGCCCTTGAAGGTTAGGGCAAAATTAGCAGCTACGTGTCGAATGCAGAATGCGCGGTATGCAGATGGAGGTAACCAACCTCCATCAGGAGCCTCTAGCGCAGCCTTGATGCCGTTATGCCTGTCCGATATAACCAGCAGACCCGGCTGCGGTGTCACGTGCTGACGAAGGTGGGAGAGAAAGAATGTCCAGGACTCAGCATTCTCACCCTCTACTAGTGCGAATGCAACAGGTAGAATGTTGGAGTTCCTGTCCTGTGCAATTGCGATGAGCAACGTTCCCCCATACTTGCCATACAGATGGGTGCCGTCGATGCTGATTAGCGGCTTGCAATGGCGGAATGCGTCGATGCAAGGTGGAAAAGTCCAGAAAAGTTTGTGAAAATACGCTTGAGACTCGTCCACCTGTCCTCCAACTCGAACGGGGCTCGTCCTTAGGACTGCAACAGTACCAGGCATCATCAGTTGGACACCCAACACCCACCTAGGTGTCTCGTTGTATGACTCATCCCAATCACCGTAGATGAGGGCAATAGCCTTCTGCTTTGCCATCCAGACCCTCCTGTAAGTCGGCCTAAACCTAAAGCGTGCTGCGGTGGCGTTCAGGAGCACCTTTATGCTGATGGATGCATCAGCCCTAACCATTGGCATAATGAACGCCGAAATCACATGATAATCCAAACTCCTGTGGTCACTCGAGATGGATGTGGCCAAGCAAGTGTGAGGTCCATTGTACCGTTTGACCTCCCAAATGCCCTTGCGCTTCCGGAGACTCAGCCGAATCAACCATGTGCACCCATTCCCAAACTCGGAACACTTGCCCACATACCGGCGATGATCGGACTCCACTACCTTGTACTGTACCCCTCGCTGGATGCTGTAAGTCTTCACACTTAGAAAGACCTCATCTTTATCCTGAAATTGCTGACCAACCTGGAACTCTGTCAGACCAGCAGTCCCTTCCGCATCTCTAGCTCCGAATCCAACAGAGTGCCCAGAAACCACCTCCTGCCTCATGGCATCCAAGTCCAAAGAGGAAAAATGTGGTGGATACTGCTGTGTGCCAGTGCTAGAACCACCCGCCGTCAATGCAGGCTCAGTTGCTCCAATATCATCGCCGCTGTCATCGTCAATCATATCCGGCTCGACGTCATCCTCATCTGCATCACCCAACACTCCGTCTCCAACGCTAAGCGGTGCAACGCCGAGTAAATCGTCCGGCAAATTTTCCCTTGAACGTACGTCTTCACCAACGCTGCCATTGAGATCAACAGCAAAAGACGGGGAGGCGACAGCTTGGACCACTGGCTGGTAGACAGGGACGGAGGAAGAAGCAACGGCAGGCCGGGAACTAGAACCGGCTTGTGTGGCTAAAGTGGTGGTATTCCGGTTCGAACCCCCTGAGCTGGATACCACATCAACCAGCTTTGCCAACAACTCTGGGGTCCTGACCTCCGGAAACTGTCGCCGACAAAGAAACATTACCTGCAAGTCCTCATCACTACTGATCGTGAAACAATCATACTTCACGGAATCCTGGAGCACCGTGACTGGAATGCGATAGAAAAACTTCTTCACCCGCTTCGCATCTTCCAGACTGAGCTTCATCAGTACAGATCTAACAAGGTCGTCATAGCTCGTCCGAGGAGTTACGACAATACAGAGAGGATCTTTATCTGTGAACTTCACTCCGGAACGAGTTTTCCTCTTAATGGATCCTCTGTGGTGAACCAAAACAACAAAACTCTCCTCACTAGCCATCTTACTCCCTCTACTCAAAACCAACTCACGTTTAGACCGGTTTTATAGCCCATTGAGTCCCACTAATTCGAACCGACCCGGTTCGATTTATGTTTTGTTTAATTCGAACCAGCCTGGTTCGAAATACGTTGGCCGGACCCTCTCTCTATAATTCGAACCTCCCTGGTTCGAATTACGTGCAGTCAAGGTTCGAACCTACCTGGTTCGATTTATGAAGAAAATTCAACTGGTAATTCGAACTGCCCTGGTTCGAATTACTCTCATATGCAGTTCGAACCATATCAGTTCGAATTATATAAATACAAGATCTTGCGCATTACTGAAACGATTTTCAGTTTGGCTTATATACGTCAAATTGAGATGGCATTGGCTTATAATAGTTTTTTACCCTAATTTAAACCCACTAAAAAATAACTCAACACTTTTTTTATACCTGCAAAATATATACCTGAAATAATATTATATCAATGTTAGTATACAGTCAACCATCGATCGTATTTATTATGCGTGACTCCTTCTTAAAAGTTATTCTACATATGTGTGTAGTCGAAAGATAAATTACTAGACTTTATTTTATTTTTCTAAATTACTATAATTATGCATTATTCATTAAATGTTACTTATAATATAATTGTAATATTGTAATATAATTATAATAAAGATATTTTTCTAAAATAAATTTAGAAGAGAAAATAGTGATTTCATTTTAGAGAAAAAATGAATTCATGAGGAATTGACACCTCACTTTTATTAGTTGGAGGAAAAATTCAGTTTTAGTATATTTCTCATTATTATATATTTTTCTCTAATCATATATCCACTGTTTTCTTTCCTTCGTTTCAACATTTTGAACCTGGGTTTAACTTATTGTAATTCTTACTTCTCAGTCATTCTATTAGATGTAGTTGATAACTATTGAAATTCTTTGATTAACATAGGAGAAAAACTTTGTTTAACTTATTATATATATATATATATATATAAATCACATACACAAACAATGTATATATTAATTGTGAATCACAAAAAAAAAAAATATTACAAAAAAAGAATATATATGAATTGAAGCATACATGACAAAATAGAATATTACAAAACAAAATTATAGTAAGATTATTTAAAAATAACGTAAAGATGAACAAAATTATAGTAAGATTATTTAAAAATAACGTAAAGATGACATATCTTTTTTGTTAATCAGAAGTTAAAAGAAAAAAGTATGCGCCTAATAATATTCAATTAAAATAAACAAAAATTAAAAAAAATAAAAAATGAAATGTATAAATAAAGATGAAAAAACAAAAATTATAAAAATTATACCTTAAACACGAGAGAGAGAGAGAGAGGGGAAGGGAGGGAGGAAAGGAGAGAGAGAGAAAAGAGAGCGAATAAGTAAAAAATATTTGATCTTGTATAAATAGATAGTATTGAAAAAATAAACTAATTAAATTAATTATTAAATAATTTGATATTTATTCCAATCAAATCAAATAATTAATATAATTAACAAAATTAATTAATTGATATAATTAATCAATTCATATAAATTATAATAATTAGTGAGATTTGAATGTCCAATCAAATTAATTAATTGATATAATTAATTAATTATAATTGATTTGCTTTAACGAATTAAATAAAATAAATCAAGAAATACCTCAAGAACATGCCACATCAGTTCCATCATTAAATGCAAAAATCTTATTTTTATATAATAGAATAAATAGAATAGATAGATAATTAAGATATTTTCTTAAATTAGTATAATTATGCATTATTTATTAAATATTAATTGTAATATTGTAATATAATTATAATAAAGATATTTTTTTAAAATAAATTTATTTAGAGAAATATAAATTAGTTATTAATAATCGGTGCCATTATCATATTATTATTATTATTATTATTATTATTATTATTATTATCATCAATATAATTAAAATGATTAAAAATATTTTTTATTGATAATTGATAAGTAGTTTAATAATACATTAAATATTGATTTTATATAACTATAATAAAGATATTTCCTAAATTAGTATAATTTTGTATTATTACTTGAATGCTAATTATAGTATAATTATAATAAATATATTTTTATAAAATAAAATTAGAAAAGAAAATAGTACATTCATTTTGGCCAAAAAATGGATTCACAATAAATCAACACCTCACTTTCATTAGTTGAGGAAAAATTCAATTTTAGTATATTAAGTAGATGGTTTGTAGTTTGATCATGTTTTGACTTTGCCGAAAACGCCATATTAATTACACGTTATATTGATAAATTGGAGTTAATGTTAAAATTGATTCTTAAACAATTAAAGTTTTTGTTTAGTGTCTAAAACAAATTAAAAGTTATACTATATATGTTTTAATCTGATTCAAAATTTTAATTTATTTAAATTTGGTCTCCAAAGTTGCTTAGTTTTAAGAATAGGATAAGACATGACACTAAAAATAGAATAAGACACGACAGAAATACAAAAATTAATATTTTTATATTTTATTTAATGATAAATTAAAATAAATTATAAACGTTTAATTTACTTTCATTTTTTTCATATAAAAAATTTAGAAAAAAATATAATAATAAAAAATATAATTATAAAAAATTAATAAAAATAATTAAAAAATAAAACATAAAAAATATTTTTATTAATATTTTTATATTCTTTTTTTTAAAATGACATAAAATACACTAAATTAATGTCTTTAAATATAATATTTTTATTTTTATCTTATCTATCAAATATAATTTTTTTTCTATATCTCTATTTTAATGTATCATTTCTAAAAACAAATGCAATCCAACTTATTATTCGTAATTTATGTTAGTCTTTAATTCAGCTTCCATCACAAAATTATTAATGAGGTGAACTATCTCAATATTAATTCAATTCGTGTTTAAACTTTTCTATTTAATATAGTGAGCTTTGCCGCTTTGGTAAGAGTAAGACATGAGTGATCCCAATTGGTATATTTTAACTTTTAAACATGGCAAGACTTCTTTCTTCTTCTTTTTTTTTTCTTTTTTAATAAAAAAACTCGGAAAATAATGTGGAGGAGAAAAAAAAATAATAAAGGAAAATGAATGGTGGGGATATAAACGTCTTTTTCTTTCTTTTATTTTCAAATGCCATTAGACATATCTATTTGATATCATCAAGATAGTGGAAATATACGATATATCAGTAAGTAAATAAAGAAAATGATAGTGGTGTATATTTTTCTCATGTTTTTTCCTGGGATGGCAATAGCTGGTATTATTGGGCAATCATTATGTTATTATATTCCTATTAACTGTTGTTTCATTTTATAAAGTAAACAAAATTGAGTTAATAATCAAAATTATTTAAAAAGATATTTTGATTTTTATTTTTGTTTTCAAAAAATTAAATTAATTAAATTTATTTTTGAAAAATAATAAATTTAATCACGTTAAATTTTTAGTCATTTCTTTCACTAGAATGGTTAACGCTTGTTGACATAGTCTATTAACAGTCAGTATGGCACTCGTACAGTAATATTCTCTTGTTGCTAGGAGAATAAGTTTGTTACATTAAGTTAAATCAGTCCCTAACTAAATGAATTCTAATCTCAAACTCAATTATTGATTGTCTTAATTCTTTTGTCCTTCTTTCTCTCACTTCGATTGCTACTCTTGTAGCAATTAATTCAAACTATAGTTATATTGAATCTTTTTATTTTACCATTGAAGTAACTCAAAAGCTTTCTCAAGACTCTACCATAATATGGACTTTAGTGAATTTCTCATATAGATAGTTTGTTATGGGAGTTGAAGATAATGTTACCGAAAAATTATTGACAGGGAATCTCCAAGATGAAATAGAGGGAGAATCAATCTTCTAATAAGGTGATTTTGACCCAAAACTCCAAAAAAGAACCTGCTTCCTCTCTATGCAAGGGGCGAAGAAACGTCATAGCAGTATCAATTTTGGAAGGTCTGACCTTGAACATTTTTCACTTCATTATTGAAAACAAATAAGAAGAGCGTCATGGAGTCCATGAATACGAAGATAAATTTGTATTGGGGGAATAGATGGAGCAATGGAGACATAGAGAAATATCAGTGACGAGTCGGAGATGATGCCACGGGATGGAGCAGTATATCAAGGAGGAAAAAAGAAGCACTACCACAACTGAGTAGATTATCGCGCACGGTGATGAAATGGGACTGGATAAGAAGTGTGAGAGCTATGGCAGAATTTGCGGCGAGGAGTGGCATTGATAACAGACTTAGTTTTGCTATGGGCGACAGTTACGACGCAGATGATGTCGATGTGCAGGCGACAACGAACGGCATTGAAGGTTGGGCGGTGATGCGGGCAACGCCAGGAAAAACCTGGGAACATGGAATCTGCTATGGAGGTCGCATAACAATATCATTAGGCTAATAGGGAATTAATTAACTGACAACTTTGGCAAGTAAAATAGAATCACAACATTAAACAATATTACTCTTAGGATCTACAATTCATTAATATGATATTTGTAAATAATTGCATGTTTTAATCAACAAAGAATATATAATAAATATACTAACCTGCATGTGCATCACTATGGTTCTATGGTGTAGGTTGTGCTCTATGAGAGGGTTGGGACCTCGGATGTTTCTTCCTACGTCTCCTTCCCTTGTCAGCAGCTTCTTTAGGATTAGATTGCCTCGCTTGACCTTCAACATGTGTCTCATGGTTGTCTCCTACATTGAGGGCCTCATCGGCAACTGTTGTAGCTTGAGTTTGATTAGGTAACATCTCAAAAGCTATGTCATTTTGCAATTCCTCATCATTCCCACCTTTACTCAACATTGGTTCACCCTCTTCTTGTGGTCGCTCCTCATGCTCTAGGGGATTCTTTTGATGATTTTGCTGATTTTTTGAAGGAGGTCCCTCTACTTCTTCGTCATCAGGTCCTCCATGCTTCTCATGCTATAGGGGATCCTCGTGATGGTTTTCATGATTTTCTGAAGGAGGTCCCTCTTCTTCTTCGTGATCAGGTCCTCCAACCATTGCACTATTCTAATTTGTATCGTCAGAAACCAAAACTTCATCAATATACTCTAGATCGACATCAACAAGATGCTCAAAATACAAGTGGACCCTGTTTTTATTTTTCAGTGCAGCATCATATTACACAACTTAACCACATCAGCATCCCTTCTCAGCAGCCGTAACCCGTTAGCTAAATCCATCCCAGACTTCAACCAATTCACTTCATTATACCTAGTATAACCTAAATATAGAAACAAACCTTCCACAAGAAACAGATTACATATATCACCGTGCATCCTCTCGATGATACTCACTAACCCACCAGTATACATCAGCACACCACCCTCATCCTTCTCTAATCAACCCCGATGGTGATAGACAAATGTGATATGAGTTGCCATCTAACAAAAATTACAAAATAAGTCACAATAAGCTAAATCAACACATCAAAACACCATCATCAAACCTCCATTTAAAAAAAATCTCTTAATCACCAATACTGTGCAAACCCTAATGAACTGATAATAACAACAACGAAAACATAAAATTCTTACCCGAACCTTGGTTATTCAATGGAAATTTATACACTGAGTATCAATGCCAAACGTGAGCCTGCATGTGACATTACCAATTCCAAGAGAGGAGAACAAAGAAACAAGAGATGAAGACAAACAGAGACCACCACCAATAAACTGTTCAGTTTTGCGTGTCGTTAATAGTCATAGTTACATACGGTCTTTCATTTAAGGTTAATTTGGTCATTTAAATTGAATTGGGTTAGGGTTTCATGAATTAGGGATAAAGCAGAAACGAGATTGAAACCCTTAAGGGATACTACCTTGGATTTCTGTCTGTCACATCACTAAGCTCCGTTTAACGGAAAAGGGTTTTCCTCATGGTTGGACAAATTTGTAGCGTTTTTAAAAATTTTGAGGGTATAATTGTCATTATCAAATATTAGGATTTTTATTGTCAGCGTTTTACAAATTCGGAGGCATAATTGACAATTTACTCTTTTTTAAAGTATCATAAATATTACATATAGTCACTGTAGCACAATTATATTAGAATACACCACTAACGGCGGGTGTTTCAGGTGATGATCAAACCTTGGAGCAGATTCCGATTGTGTGTGAGTTCCCAGAGGTATTTTCAGATGATATTGATGAATTTCAACCTAACCGAGAGGTTGAATTCGCAATTGAGTTGGTGCTTGGAGCCGGTCCGATCTCGAGTGCTCCTTATAGGATGTCACCTCTAGAAAAGGCCAAGATGAAGGCTCAGCTAGAAGATCTATTGGGCAAACACTTTATTCGACCAAGTGTTTCTCCGTGGGGAGTTTCAGTGCTAATGGTAAAGAAGAAAGACAGAAGTATGCGCTTGTGTGTCGATTATCAGCAGCTGAATAAGATTATTGTGAAGAATAAATATCCGTTGTCAAGAATTGATGACCTAATGGACCAGTTACAAGGAGCTGGCATGTTTCTAAGATTGATTTATAATCTGAATACCACCAGATAAGGGTTAGGAATGAGGATATTCCCAAAACTACTTTTAGGACGCTCTAAGGTCATTATGAGTACACAGTGATGTCTTTCGGACTGATAAATTGTTCCGAGGGTTACCTGAAACAGGGAGGTTGATCTCGGACGAGATCTTCTGATTAGGTTAAGATAACCATGCCCGACTTATTGGAGTGGAGGGTGCTGCTAATCCTCGTTCACTGGAGGATGGTGGTACCTGCAAGAGACTCCGATGCTTAAGTCAGTACGAGCTTTAGGCAGTTTTTTGTAGAATTGGAGTATGAGTTATACTTGGGTGCTCCAGTGTACTTTTAGTAGTGTTTAGTGACCTCCTTTGAGATAAGTTTGTTATCTTATCTTTATCTTTTATGGGTGAGATCATCTATCTTTTGGCCAGCCACCTTCTAGTGGGCGGTGACTCTTCTTTTTGAGGCCTCTTTGGGCCTTCTTTTGTTCGTCCGAGCTCTTTCATAGAGAGGTCGGTGATCGACCAACTTTTGAAGAGGTCGGCCGGTTTTTAGTCTAACCCGGACCTTACAGCTCGGCCCAGGGTATGAACAGTGCCCCTGCTTGAGCTTCGATCTTCTCAAGAGGTCATGCTTCTAAGCTTCGATCTCTTTGAGGAAGTCGTGTTCAAGCATCTGTTTGGTTGCGTCTGGTCTGCTCCTTCTTGCGTGAGTTTGGTGTCTTTAAATGCCATTTAAAATGCGAAGCATTTTTAGCTCCTTAATTGTGGCATTGCTTTTGAGGATGTTAGTTCCTTGGGACTATGCGTGCGTCTTTAAATCCTATTAATTGGACTTCTATTTGCTTTGCCATTTCATTTTCCCTCTTTAGTCTTTGTTTGAAATCAAAGAAGGGTTTTTTAGTTTCCTTTGCTTCTTCCTGCTTCTCTGTTTTGTTCCTTGTTTCTTTTGAAACCCTTTCACCTGGTTCTTCCAATTTTTTCCCTCCAAGCTTTTCCTCTTTCCCTGAAGCTTTTAGCATGGATTGTTCGTGTTCTTGCACCTCTTGTTGCGGTCACTTCTTCGTCGCAGGTTGGTGCCTTACTTTCATGCTTTCCTTAATTTTTCTAGTTTGTTTTATGGCTGCGATCTTCTTTGCGTTGGCTTCTGTTTGCATGCTTGTTTTTTATAAAAAAGCTTTGATCTTTTTGTTTTACTGTATCTTTAGGGAGATACTAGAGCCTGGGTTTTCGTTTTTTATGTTTTTCTTATGAAGGGGTTAGGGTTTTGATTTCTTTATTTCTACATTGTTGCCTCCAAAAGGTGCCCCTGGGTTTTATTGGTGATCTTGGAACCTTGGGGTGCCCTTTTTGCTGCTGTATTTTGTTCGTTGCTAGTTACTTTTGCATTCTGATTCTGTCTGAGTTACTTGGTAGTGACCCTTCTTCCGTTTTCTTGCTGTAGGTGTAGTTTTCTATGTCTTCTCATAAGAATATTATTGAGATGTCTACAAAGGTCCCTGCTGATATGGCTGATTGGTTGAATTCCATAGTGTTAATGTGTGTTACTGTAGCTAATCCGGAGTATTGTGAGAAGCTTAGGAGGTTTCATAGGATTTGTTGGAGTAGGGAGGATGAAAAGAACTATGAGCTGGTGTCACCCGATCCCGAGGAGAGGGTTAGTTTCCCTCCCTTAAGTCGGGCAGAGCGTCATTTCTTTTATGCCTATGACTATATCTTTAACCAACTAGGTATTACCTTTCCTTTTACCATATTTGAGACTGAAGTTCTGTGGAACTATAATGTGGCCCCTTCGTAGCTTCACCCGAACTCTTGGGCTTTTATGAAAATTTTTTAGTTGTTGTGTCAAGAGCTAGGTGTCCGACCCACCCTTTCCCTTTCCTTTATTTGTTTGTGCTGACCAAACCGGGGGCGGCCAAGAAGAAGGCTTCTTGGATCTCCTTCCGGGCTACCCAGGGAAAGAAAGTTTTTTCTATGTTTGATGACTCTTTTTGGGATTTTAAAAACTTTTTATTTTAAAGTCTGGACTGTTGAGGGTGTTCGCCCCTTCTTCCTGGACAAAAACGATGAGCCGAATTTTCACCTGTGGTGGCAGAAAGATACTGTAGTCCTTAAGTACCCGTGGGAGAGTCTAGATGAGGTAGAGAGGGCCTTTGTAGGTGTCTTAGAGGAGCATTGGGGGAAGCTTCCTCATCTGGACACGAAGAGGTTTTTAGAAGATCCTGCTCTCCTTTGTTCCGAGCTAAGTAGCGCTCGACTTCTTTATAAGGAAGTCTTTTCTTGTTACTTTGTTTGTTCATTGCATAATTGTTTTTGTGGTTCCTTTCTTCTTTTTCAGAGATGGTTGCCCATTCTGATTTGATAAAGGTCCTAAGGAAAACCAATAAAACCGTGGCCGCTCAAAACATTCAGAGTAAGACGTCGGGGGAGGGTTCTAGCCAGGTTCCTCCGAAGAAGCCGGAGTCTGATCTTCAGGGTCCGAGGAAGGTTATCCCAACCCCTCAAATTCGGATGGTTTTTACTGATCTATCCTTGGCAACTTCTGGTACTGCCTCCTCTCCAACTTCATCTAGCCCTCCTCCCAAGAAGCTGAGGATTGACGGGACTGATGATTTGGATGATAAAGACTTTGATGGCATGGCTTTCGCTTCAGAGCTTATTGCTCCTTATGGCAAGGTTCCGACCGATGATGTGCCAATCCTTCACCACCTTGACTTTATCTCAAGCAATATTATCCGGATGGCTAATCTTAGTGCTACCTTGTCTCGGGTCATCTAGGAGTCTCTTGTCTGTGCTACTAAGGCTTTTCTTGAGGAGGCTAAGGCCGAATATGATAAGGTAGAGGGCTTGAAGCTTGAGTTGGAGGCCAAGAATGTTGGACTAGAGCTTATGGTGAAGAGGGAGAAGTCCCGGGCTACTGCTGCAGAGGCGGCTGCTAATCTGGCCGAGGATATGGCCAAGAAAGCTAAGGAGAGTTATACTCGGACCTATGGGGAGCTTTTGGAGACTAAGGAAAGGCTTCAGTCTGCTTATGACGACTATGCTGAGCTCCAGGGCCATGTGGTGAATGGTATGACTGCTTTATATGAGAATTTGAAGGCTTAGGTTCGAGTTCTTGCTCCTGATGCCGACCTCTCCTTATTCAGCATGGACAATGTTGTGGAGGATGGTAAAATTGTGCTTGCTCCTGATGATGATGATAAGGCTCCTCCTTTGGTGTCAACGACTAAGGCCTCTACAACCCCTCCTACTGAGACGTCTCAGCCCGAGGTAGAACCTGATTTGGGGATACCGAATGGGCCCGATGGTGTGGTCGGTGCTGTCCCGATATCTGTCATCCTTCCTGGCCTTCAGGATGCAGCGACTGGGGCGATGCTGGGCCCCTTGTGATCTTCTCCCTTATTTTGTTTTCTATTATGTATTTGGCATGGTCCGATTTGTGGACATTTTGTACTCTTGGTTTTGTAATTTTGTTTAGATAATTTCCTGACACTTTATAGTAGCTTCTTAACAACTTTTTGCTTCAATCAAAACACTTTCTTACTCTTGGGTTGCCGTGGGGTAGCCCTTGGGTCTTTTAATATTTCGAAAATCTCTTTGTGTCTGACTATAGGTATTTGATTTTGGCGAAGTGCCTCCATTTAATCTTCCTTTTGTGGGTTCTTATGCTTTTGGGATTGAGATGTTCGGAGCTTTCTGGTCCGACATATTCTGAGGTAGTGTTCGCTCCATGAATCTTCTATTTTTCCCTTTTAGATCGTGCCTTGTTTTGGCTGTATTGACAACCTTCTGCTTTGGCGACGTCGTCCTCACGACTTTTTCGCCCGGGATTTTTAGTCGATTTCCAATAACTTTTTAGGTAGTGTTCTCATGTGGAACCTTTTCTTTTTAGTTTATTTGGATGACTTTTTAGCTTTGCTCCGAGGTTGTGCTTCTGCTTTTTAGGTAGCGTCCCTTTTTAGGACTTGTACCCTTTAGCTAAGCACTTCGGGCCTAGGTTTTTCAACCTTTTTGTCCTTTGTATGGTGTTGTTCCCTTTTGTAGTGATCCTTTCACTGGTCCGACTTCTCTGTCGGACCTTCTTAAGTTATTTCTAGTAATCCCATTTTAGTCCGACCTCGTCAGTCTGCTTTATATGTGTTACTTTTTATAACTTTTTGCATTAACTTGGACTTTATCGCTTCACCTTTGCCGACCTTTCCTGGTCGGGCGATGAATTTTGCGTTTATTTTGAGCGTAAATTAATGCGTCTTGGTAAGAAACGTTTTATGGAATCTTAAATTTTTATTCAAGTAGTAAAATGTTAGGACAAAACATAAATAACAGTATGCACATATGAGGGCTTACCCTACTAGCCGGGTGGCTTTTAGGTCTTGGCCTGGTGCCTCATTAAAAAACTCTTTAGGGGAAAAAAGAGCATGCCTTGGCCTAAGACCTTTTTTCTAGCTGTAGTACCTTCTTCGGTTACAGGCATGCCATGACCTCGAGAACTCCCGCCCTTGGAGGTCGGCCACCTTGTAGTAACCTTTTCCTAGTACTTCTATGACTCGGTATGACCCTTTCCAGTTAGTTGCTAACTTCCTCACCGACCTGCTCCGATATCATTTCGGATTAGAATGAGGTCGTCGGTAGCGAAGCTTCGTTGGATTACCTTCCGGTTATACCTTAAAGCCATTCGACGCTTCAACGCTTCCTCTCTGATCCGAACTCTTTTTCAGACTTTTGGAAGTAGGTCGAGCTCTTCTCTTTGTGCTTAGGAGTTGGTATCCTCATTATAGAAGATCATTCTAGGGGAACTTTCCTCCACCTCTATGGAAATCATTGCCTCCATTCTGTAAGTAAGTCGGAAGGGTGATTCTCCGGTGGTGGAGTGTGGCGTTGTCCGATATGCCCATAGGATTTGCGAGAGCTCTTCGGTCCAGGCTCATTTTGCATCCTGAAGTCTACGTTTTAACCCAGTCAATATGACTTTGTTGGCAGCTTCTGCCTGTCCGTTGGCTTGTGGGTGTTCCACTGAGGTGAACTGGTGTTTGATTTTCAGATCAACTACCAGGTTTCTAAAGCCCATGTCGATGAACTGAGTACCATCGTCAGTGGTGATAAAGGATGGGACTCCAAACCTTGTGACAATATTTCTGTATAGGAACTTCCGACTTCTTTGGGTGGTGGCGGCGGCCAATGGCTCTGCCTCAATCCACTTTGTGAAGTAGTCTATTCCTACGATGAAGAACTTGACTTGTCCTGATCCTTGGGGGAATGGACCGAGGAGGTCGATCCCCCACTTTGCGAACGGCCAGGGCGAAGTGACGCAGATAAGTTCTTCGGGTGGGGCTATATGAAAGTTGGTGTGCTTCTGGCATGGGGAGCATGTTTTGACGAACTCTGTTGCTTCCTTTTGTAGGGTCAGCCAGTAGAAGCCGGCTCGGAGTACCTTTTTCGAAAGAGCTCGTGCCTCGAGATGGTTGCCGCACATACCACTGTGTTCTTCTTTAAGGACTTCCTTTGTGGTGGAAGTCGGGACGTATTTCAGGAGGGGCATTGAGATCCCTCTCCTATATAGGACGTTGTGCACTAGGGTGTAATACTGTGCTTCTCGTATGAGCCTTTTTTCCTCCTTTTTATCTGTGGGGAGTGTTTCGGACAGGAGGTAGTTGATTATGAGAGTCATCCACCCTTGGTCCTGGTCTGATATGTTTAGGACCTTTTCTTCTTCCGAGGTTGACGAGTTTTGTAGTGTTTCTTGGATGAGGCTTCTATTATTGCCTCCTAGTTTAGTGCTAGCTAGTTTTGAAAGTGCATCAGCTCGGACATTTTGTTCCCGAGGTATATGTCGGATCTCGTATCCCATGAATTTTCCGAGCTGTACTTTAGTCTTGTCTACATATTTTTTCATGATGGGATCTTTTTCCTGATAAGTTCACTACAAGAAAAAGGCGTATTTGTAACAAAAAATATTGTTACAAAACGTCAAAATTTTGAAACAAAAGTTTTTTTTGTAACAAAAAAAGGGTCCATTGCAGTAAGTCTCGTTACAAAAAGTTTTTGTAATGAAAAATGAAACTGTTCCAATTCAATACCATATTTTGTAACAATTTTTTCAGATACAAAAAACCAGAAGCCGTTACAAAAGTGGTAACAAATTTTGATCTTGAAGGTATTTTTCGTGACAGTCAATTTTTTTCCTATCAAAAAATTTTGTTACAAAATGTAACATGATTTTGTAACATTTTTTTTCTTTAGTTACGAAAGCAAATTAATTATTTTGTAACAACTTTTTTTATTACAAATTACATGCATAATTTACTAAATTATTTTTTAAATTAACTAATATAAGGTAAAAATTAGAAGAGTGTGAACGCACACAGCGTGCGATCGTTACAAATAGAGAAGGTATACAAAAGTGTGCGGACGCACAACCGGGAGCGCGTGCACAGAAGTTGCTAGAAAGAGGGGTGTGTGCGTACGCACATACGGATGCGTACGCAAAAGACATGAAAAGAGAGAGGGGTGCGAGCGCACAGAGCGTGCGATCGCTCCCACCAGAAGGGTTGCACTAACACGTGCGAACGCACAGAGGTGTGCGCTCGCACAAAAGGCTTTGCTTGCTTCTTTTTTTATAAGAAGTAAGATTGCTTGATGGAAGAATTATGTGTGCGTGCGCACACAGGTCCGTGCGCACAAACAGAAGCAAAGATGAGAGTGGGGGTGTTCACGCGTACAGCCCATGCCAACGCTCCCAACAGAGGGGCTGTCAACTGGCATGAGGACGCACACATCTGTGCGGCCGCACGAGAAGCGCGAAAAGGAAGACACGTGCGTACGCACATAGCAGTGCGCACGCACAGATCAAGAAAAACAAGGTAGCGCCTACGCACAGGCTGTGCTGGCACTGCGACCAGAAGGCACTGCAAGGGGTGTGCGGGCGCACAGGCTCGTGTGCGCGCACAGATAGCAAAAATCACAGTTGTGTGCACAAGCACAACAGGGTGCGTATGCACAGATGCCCTGTTTCACAAAAATTTTTCTTTCCAAAACTAAGGTCCCAAGCCTTAGCACATCAACATATCAACCCCAAATCATTTAAACATGCATAAATTGATGATCCACAAGAAATTCAACTTATTCAACTCAAAAACATCAAACCAAACTTAAGCTAATCATCATATCACAAGAAAATAACTAAATCAAAGAGTTATAAACAAAAGATAGAGTTGGAACAATATCACCATGGTGGGGTGTCTTCCACCAAGCACTTTGGTTTATAGTCCTAAGTTGGACTTTGCATGGCTTCATTGGTCACTTTGAAACTTCTCCAAGGAGGAAAATCTCTAACTCCTTGGCATTCTTTGATTGAGTGTGATCCTTTGAACTAGATTCCTTTGCAACATCCTCTTCTTCTTGCTCTTTGCCGACCTCAATCACTCGATCTTCAATGATATCGCACCCAAAAATAGAATAAGCTTCGAGAACGGGCTTCTTAGAGTCCTCCAAAGTGAATTCTACCACTTTACCATCAGCCTCAAAAGAATAGACTCCCGAATGAGCATCCAGTTTGAAATGAGCCGTCTTCAAAAATGGCCTCCCAAGGAGTATGGATGATGGCTTGTCTGAGTTAATAGGAGGGGTTTTCAAAATGTGAAAATCTACTGGGAAGAGTAATCCTCGGATGTCAACTAGGACATTTTCCGCAATACCCACAACTGATACAATGCTCTTATCTGCCAGCACAAACCTCGCATCGGATCTCTTAAGTGGTGGCAAGTTCAATCTCTCATAAATGGGGAGTGGCATGATGCTTACGCATGCCCCCAAGTCGCACATACAGTCCATAAACTTCATTCCACCGATCAAACAAGTAACTAAACACGGGCCGGGATCATTGCATTTTTCAGAAATTAAAGAAGAGATAGATTCATCTACCGGCCTTTTGTTGAGCTCGCCAATCTTGTCCTTATGTGTACAAACATCTTTGAGGAACTTGGATATTTTGAGCACTTGTCTAATAGCCTGAAAGAGAGGGACGGTGACTTCAACTATCTCAAAGATTTCCACCATGTTTGGGTCAAATTCTTCTTGCTTCTTGGCCTTCTTGGCCAAAGTTGGAAATAGAATGGGCATAGGCTCTTCAAGCAGATTTTTCCGTTTTGGCTCCTTGACCTTGAGTGGCTCCTCCTCATCCTTTGCAACACTTCCTTCCTCATCCCTTGTCACTTCCACTTCCTCCTCTTTTCCTTCATTGTGTGGCTCCTCACTCAAATTTGTAGGCACAACACCAATTTCATCCAATTTGGTGCCACTCCTAAGGGTGATAGCATTGATGCTCCCCTTAGGATTGGGTTGAGGTTGAGATGGCAAACTACTAGAAGTTGAGGCTTGTTGGGCATTTTGTGTAGTCGGAGGAGAGAGAGTCAAACAGGAAAGAGCTTCGGCAATTGTAGCCATATATGTTTTTTGTTTCTTGTGAAACTTCCGCTGCTCTTGCAAAAAGGCTTGAAGTGTGTCATTCATGTAAGGTTAATTGGGAGGAGGGCCTTGATTGCCTTGAGGAGGGTTAAATCTACTATTTGGCTATTGATACCTCCCTTGGGGTTGAGATTTTGGTGGTAGTTGGTAGGATTATTAGTATAATTGTTGGTATTGTGGTTGACCTTGAGGAGCTTGATGATAGTAGGCTTGTTGGCTTAGGTATGGTTGAACTTGAGGGGCTTAGTTCCATCTTTGGTTAGAGTTATCCCTCCATCCTTGGTTTTGATTTCCTCCATGTTGATTAGCTCCTTGATTGTAGGTGGACCTTTGTGGGTATGGGTTAGCTACCGCCAACGTAGTGTCCTGTTGGAGTTGAGGGCACTCATCGGTGTAATAGCCACCATAAGAACAAATACCGCATGATCTTGATGGTCCTTCTATTCTTGGAGGTTGAGGCGGAGAAGATAGCAAAGCTTGAGAGATTTGTTGCCCTTGGGTGATTTGTCTCAACAAAATGGTCATCTCCTCGAGGGTCTTGGTCAAAATGGCATCTCCGGAAGGAGAAACTTCGCTTAAAGCTTTAGGTTGTGGATTCCTTGCCCTTGAGTGTTGAGTAGAGTCCGCCAAATCCGCTATGATCTCCCAAGCTTCCTCGGCGGTTTTGTTTTTGGTAAGGGATCCTCCACTCGCGGCATCTAGAAGAAGCTTATCTTGGGGTTTCATCCCTTGATAAAAATAGCTAATAAGCACCAAATCGTCAATACGGTGGTGGGGGCAAGCTTCCAAAAACTTCTTGAATCTCTCCCAATACTCATACAGAGTTTCCCCATCCCTTTGCACAATGCAAGAGATCTCCTTTTGCAGCTTGTCTGTTTTCTGATATGGGTAGAATTCTTCCAAAAATTCCTTACGCAACAAGTCCCAATTGGAAATCATATCTCCCGGTTGAGTATGAAACCATTTTGTTGCTTTTCCCTCCAAAGAGAAAGGGAAAGAAAAAACCAAAACTGCTACTTCATCTGCACCGTGTCTCCTCGCAGTGGAGCATGCAACTTGAAAGTCCTTGAGGTGCTTAAGAGGATCTTTCCCGAGTAGTCCATTGTATTTGGGGAGCAAGTTTATCGTGCTGGCCTTGAGCTCAAAGTTTGGATCCAAAGCCGGATACCGGATTTGTAGCGGTTGCAAATTGATATCTGGAGCTCCGGCTTCCCTTAAGGTGATTCTACGAGGTGAAATCCGCCTTCGTGCTGTCTGATAAACTCCATTTTTAGGGTTTATCTTGTATTGATTTTAGGAGATTTTAATACCTTTTACCCACATTTATTCAATGGAATGGCATGGTTTTGTGATTATCTCCCAATTTGTGCTTAAATTAGTTAATTTTAATTCACCTTTGATTCCACTAGATGCCTTGATTTGTCTGTTAAGTAATTTCAGGTTGAAAAAGGCTAGGAAAGGATCAAAGGAGTGAAAGGAAGGCATACAAAGTGGAGAAGATCATGAAAAACCAAAGAATTGAACTCGCCCATGGACGTGCGCGCGCACAAGGCGCTTACGCGTACCTTGCGAATTTCCCCATGGATGCGTACGCGTGTTGTGCGCGTACGCGTCGATGCTGATACTTGATTTTTTAAATGAATTTGCACCCAACGAATTCTCAAGGATTGTGGGGCCCAATCTCAACCAACTTTTGGCGCCCAATCTGCTATTTAAAGCCAAGGATTGAAGAGCAAAGGGGGATTCCAATCATTCACACTCATTATGATTAGTTTAGAGTTAGTTTTAGAGAGAGAAGCTCTCACTTCTCTCTAGGATTAGGATTAGGATTAGGTTAGTTCTTAGATCTAGGTTTTCATTCATTCATTCTTCTACTTCTACTCTTCAATTCCTTGTTGTTGCAATCATCATTCTTCTATTCTTTTATTGTAATTTCCTTTTTGTTGTTCTTATATTTTGTTCTAGATCTACTCTTGTTCCTTCTCTTTTCTTTCAATTCAATTAGAGGTAATTCATAATAATTGTGTTCATTTGATTTGTTGTTGTTAATTCTTTGCAATAATTGTTGTTAGATTTCATTGTTGTTGTCAATTTACTATGCTTTTCTTTCATGCCTTCTAAGTGTTTGATAAAATGCTTGGAAGGATTTTAGAGTAGAATTTTGTGCTCTTGGCTTAGAAAGGTAACTTAGGAACTCTTGAGTTACTAATGTCCAAGTGATTGATGATTGGGAGTCATTGACTCTAGTTCTCACTAATTGAATTAGTGGAGAGTTAGGACATATGGACTTGGATTGATATATCTCATTTAGCTTTCCTTTACTAATTAGAGGATGACTTAATGGGATTAATTCTTGCCAATTCTCATATTGTGGTTAGTGATTAGGATAGAGATCCTTGACCACCAACCCTTGCCAAGACCTTTTTAGTTGTTAGTTTACTTTCTTGCCATTTATCTTTCATGTCTCTTATCAAAAACCCCAAAATAACTCATAACCAATAACAAAACACTTTATTGTGATTCCTAGGGAGAACGACTCGAGGTTTGAATACTTCGGTTATATATTTTAGGGGCTTGTTACTTGTGACAAACAATCTTTTGTATGAAAGGATTATTGCTTGGTTTAGAAGCTATACTTTACAACGAGATTTCATTAGTGAAATTCTAAACCGTCAAAAATTCAATCATTAGGCTCAAGTCTCACAAGCTTGTGTTCTTAGCTCAAAAACCATGTCTCTTATCCTAATGCATTGTATTTCACAATCATATGCATCCATATGCTTTTAGCTTGAATGCTTTCATGCTTCTTTAATGCTTGTTTTACCTTACAAGTTTACTTAAAGCATCTCAAGCACATTAGGATGAGTGAAGTGCATGCCTCTCTTGTGACATAGCGTTCTATACTAGTGTGTGCTCTAAAAGGCGCAATTTAGAATTCACGCACTTACTTTTATGAATGTCATACTAATTCACTCACTCAATTCTAGTGATTAGTACCTCATTCCAACAATGTATGCTTCCTTGCTTTTATATCTTCTCATCTTATGGTGCTATATTTTTGTTTTTCATGATGGATGCACCATAAGCAATAACGGAAGCAAGACTAAGAACACGCAGCACCGGTTGACCTACCAGCTGAAGGTGGCAATCCGGAGAGTCGCCGTACCCCCTTGCTCATCTTTGAGTGCACCGAGGATGGTGTAAACTTTTAAGTGTGGGAAGGTCGTCCGACCGTTCGGCGATTTTGGGTGACAAATTTCTATCCCAACACTTTTGCATTTCATTTTAGGTTTTTAGGATTTTTACTTGTATTTTCTTAATTTTGCATATATATACAAAATAAGCTTAGTCAAAATAAAGAAATTTTTTGAGAAAATTATCTATAGGGCACCAATTGATTTGAGTGAAAACTTTTCATAAAACTTGCTTGAATTATATATATTGTGGAACATGGTTTTTGAGCTAAGAACACAAGCTTGTGAGACTTGAGCCTAATGATTGAATTTTTGACGGTTTATAATTTCACTAATGAAATCTCGTTGTAAAGTATAGTTTCTAAACCAAGCAATAATCCTTTCATACAAAAGATTGTTTGTCACAAGTAACAAACCCCTAAAATCTATAACCGAAGTATTCAAACCTCGAGTCGTTCTCCCTAGGAATCACAATAAAGTGTCTTGTTATTGGTTATGAGTTATTTTGGGGTTTTTGATAAGAGACATGAAAGATAAATGGCAAGAAAATAAACTAACAACTAAAAAGGTCTTGGCAAGGGTTGGTGGTCAAGGATCTCTATCCTAATCACTAACCACAATATGAGAATTGGCAAGGATTAATCCCATTAAGTCATCCTCTAATTAGTAAAGGAAAGTTAAATGAGATATATCAATCCAAGTCCATAGGTCCTAACTCTCCACTAATTCAATTAGTGAGAACTAGAGTCAATGACTCTCAATCATCAATCACTTGGACATTAGTAACTCAAGAGTTCCTAAGTTACCTTTCCAAGCCAAGAGCACAAAATTCTACTCTAAAATCCTTCCAAGCATTTTATCAAACACTTAGAAGGCATGAAAGAAAAGCATAGTAAATTGACAACAACAATGAAATCTAACAACAATTATTGCAAAGAATTAACAACAACAAATCAAATGAACACAATTATTATGAATTACCACTAATTGAATTGAAAGAAAAGAGAAGGAACAAGAGTAGATCTACAACAAAATATAAGAACAACATAAAGGAAATTACAATAAAAGAATAGAATAATGATGATTGCAACAACAAGAAATTGAAGAGTAGAAGTAGAAGAATGAATGAATGAAAACCTAGATTTAAGAACTAACATAATCCTAATCCTAATCCTAATCCTAGAGAGAAGTGAGAGCTTCTCTCTCTAAAACTAACTCTAAACTAATCCTAATGAGTGTGAATGATTGGAATCCCCCTTTGCTCTTCAATCCTTGGCTTTAAATAGCAATTTGGGCACCAAATTTGGTTGAGATTGGGCCCCACAATCCTTGAGAATTCGTTGGGTGCGAATTCACTTAAAAAATCAAGTATTAGCATCGACGCGTACGCGTACAGCACGCGTACGCATCCATGGGAAAATTCGCAAGGTGCGCGTAAGCGCCTTGTGCGCGCACGCGTCCATGGGCAAGTTCAATTTTTTGGCTTTTCATTATCTTCTCCACTTTGTATGCTTTTCTTTCACTCCTTTGATCCTTCCCTAGCCTTTTTCAACATGAAATCACTTAACAGACAAATCAAGGCATCTAATAGAATCAAAGGTGAATTAAAATTAACTAATTTAAGGTCTAGAAAGCATGTTTTTACACTTAAGCACAAATTGGGAGACAATCACAAAACCATGCCATTCCATTGAATAAATGTGGGTAAAAGGTATTAAAATCTCCTAAAATCAATACAAGATAAAACCTAAAAATGGGGTTTATCAACCTCCCCACACTTAAACCAAGGATGTCCTCATGCTTAAACCAAGAGAGAACAAAGGATATCAACACTTATTCAATGTGAATAGACTATATACAATCTAAACTATATGCGGCTATCTACATGAATGCAAGTGCTCGATCAAAATAAATCAATTTCCAAGAATACATATATAAGCACAAGGGCCAAAGGTATTAACAACCATGCCAAACAACAATTGAATTGAGCTATTAAATATTTTTACAAACTTGCGTGAAAAGTGACACTTATGGGTGGAAACATGTAATTGAGCAATTGAACCCTCACTGGATGTGTTTGCACTCTATTCGCTCAAGTGTTTAGGGTTGATTCTCTCAATTCTCCTCTATTTCATGCTTTCTAAGATTTGTTTTTCTTCTAATCAACATTTATTTTATGCATGCATACAAGTATCATGAGGTCTTTTCTTTGGTTGTAATGGGGTTAGGGTCAAGGTAGGATGCATATTTGGTCAAGTGAGCTTGAAATTTGAATCTTTGATAAGCTTAAACTTTCCACCTAACCTATGACAACCTATACAATTGAGTACTAACCTAACTACCCATTTTTTTCACTTTTTTTTCACATACTCATGCATTTTCTTTTCATTTCACAACACTTATGCATTGACCCTTTATTGAGCTTTACTTTGGGGCATTTTGTCCCCTTTTTATTTCTTTCTTTTTCCTCGTTTCTTTCTTTTTCTATTTTTTCTTTTCTTTTTCCATATTATTTTTCTTTTTCTTTTTTTTCTATTCTCTCTTTTTTTTCTTTCTATATACAAGTACATCAATGCATAAGGTCTATACATTTGATCAATACATGAGTATGTACCCAATTCCCAATATTTACAACCAAAATACAAAACTACCATTTTATTCACCCAATGTCCCAAGGTTCCCACAATTGAATGATACTCACACACACTAGCCTAAGCTAATTAAAGATCCAAATAAGGACTTTTATTGTTTTCCGCTTTAAGGCTTGTAATATGCTAAAATAAGAACAAGTGGGTTAATCGTAGGCTCAAATTTGGCTAACAAAGGAAGATAAAAGGTAAGGCTTTTGGGTAAGTAAGCTAAATGAAATGATGGCCTCAATCATATAAATGCATGAATACAAGGAATAATGGACATATAGAATTAAACAAATCAAATATTACAATCATAGAAAGAGAATAATGCACACAAGAAAGGACAATAAGTGGTTATAGGATGTAACAACATCACTGTCACCTGATTCACTTAAAGAGAATTCAGCACTCCCCATAAATGAATATAAGGTTTCCTCTTTAGTTGAAGAATCATGGTCATGGGTTGATGGAGATAGTGAATTGGTGTGCTTTTCAAGCAAGCCCGATTCACTATCCACAAACGCTAGCCAGTACCGAGGTTGCTTAATATGAATTAAAGTTCTTTTTATTTCCGGATTGAAAGGGGCTAAGCTCGGGTTTGGAAGCGACCGTGTCATTCAACTGAGGAGGCAATAAAGCATGCAATTATTAAAAGCAAAACAAGAATAGACAAGTAAACAAAAACCAACTCAACAATCAATAACTACTAAGACTAGCTAGATAGAAACGCTATTCACAATTGGTGCCAAGTAGCAAACAAAAATCAAATATTCACACTATTCACATATATTTACAACAACCAAAATCATAACACTCATTGCACTTAAAGGGTTACCCAACAACGGCGCCCAAATTTGATAATGACGAGAGTTAGTGTTGATCTAGTTTTTCACAAAAATAGAATTCCATCGTTGAAAGTATAGTCTAAATCAACAACCAACTCCCGCAATCAAATTGCGAATTCAAAGATGTCACTATTTAAACCAATTCAATTCCGGGAGTGTTTAGTTCCCGGGCCCAAGGACACTTGAGATCAATGAGCGTACAATGTCGGTGGTGGTGATCAAGGGGTTTTCAATGAAGAGATAAACATATGAAGAAATGAAAGAACATGCAAAATTGTAATAAATGAATTAATGAAGGAATTAAAGAACTACTATGCAAAATAGACAAGTAAGGTATAAAAGGGAGTAAGATAAATGTGTATGAAAGAATTAAAACATAAAAGGTATCTTGGGTCCTTTCCTTGTTGGAACCACAACTATGACAATTAGAATGGATTAATCTCACTTGATTAACCCTCACATCGGAGAGTAAGTTAAATCGGCATAAGTGTTCTTAACCTACAAATCCTAATATGCTTGCTAATTGCCTTAGCAACAAATTAGCATTAGTGCGAACAAGGACAATTAACATTCTAAGAATTGACACTAAATGTTAGACATTCCAACTCTAGGAACCCAATTGCTCACTTTTCTCAAGCCAAGAGATAGAAAACTAGCCCACAATCATAATTGGTATTTTGTCAAACACTTGGTGGGCAAAAACCTTAAACATGGGAAAAATGAGAAAAATGCTTGAAACTAAAAGCAACAAATGATCTCAATCAACAATAACAACTCAAGAAAGCATGTAACAAACATCAATCATCAAATTCATCAACAAGAAATTAAAATTGCAAAAGAGAAGTAAAATTGAACTATGACTTGAATTATAAGGAGTAAGAACAATGTAGCTATAAAGAGTAGTAACAAAGAGATAATTACAATGGAAGCAAGCAACCAAGATCAAAATTGGAAATGGAACTTGAATGTAAATCCTAGTATAAACCCTAATAGAGATGATGAAAAATTTAGAGAAAAACTACACTAAAAGCTTCCTACTACTACTCCTAAGCTACCCTAATGTTATTCTACGCTAATGTCTTCATTTTTCCCTTCAATATGAGCTAAATGACTTCAGAAATGGGCCTCCAATCCACCAAAATTGCAAGTCACGTGCAATTTTAATGAAGGCATGTGCGGGCACCTGTGCGTACGCACAGACGTGTGCGCACGCACACTCTGCCAAAATCTCTTCCTGTGCGTACACACAAGTAGCTGTGTGCATGCACACTAGGCGATGCTTTGAATGGACGTGCGACGCGCATGATGCGACTCATGCGCACGTGTGAATCTGCTTCGAGGCTTGTGCGTACGCACGCATGTCTATGCATACGCACACATCGATGTACTCTTCTCCTTTGATTCTTTCATGCTTCCTCCTCTTTGCATGCTCTTCTTCCATTCTTTCTAAGCCATTCCAACCTTATACATCTGAAATTACTCACAAGCAACATCAAGACATCAAATGGAAGGAAAATGGACTAAAATTGGTCAAATTAGGCACAAAAGAGCATGTTTTCACAATCAAGCATAAATTAGGAGGAAAGTACAAAAGCATGCTATTTTAGGGAATAAGTGCAAGTTTATATGATGAATCCATTCAATTTCAACCAAAAATCATCATCAAATATGGATTCATCATATACTCTTAATCATATTATACTCAATTCTTGCTTAGCTATGATTGTGGAATATACGTCATGAAATGACTCAAAACAATTGAACCACAAAAGATCAAAAGCAAGAAGAGATATAAATATAGAGCTTGGACACAAGTTAGTACTTTCTAAATTTATAAACTTCTTTCTTTTCTGATTTCAGTTGGGTTCATTTCTTATGCAACTAATTCCTTTCAATTGAAATGTAGGAAGAGATTGATAACTTTAGGTACCAAATTGGTCCGCAACTTATGTTCCATGAAATGAACAAAATTAGAGACCAAGTGATTTGGGAATCTCAAGCAATAAGAATCCCAAAGACATCTGCTACCCTCTCCAGCCCTTATTTTCAATACACATCTGAGTATTTAGATAGTAAATAGCATATACTATGATTGGTTGTGTTTGTAATTAATAATATTTTGTTTAACTTGTGTAAAAAAAAAAAATGCTTACATCAAATGTATATATGTGAATATTAATGTAAATGTTAATGTTAATTTTTATTTACCAATACATTACAAACTCCAAAAGAACACAGTGAACCGAAATTAATTCACCTGGCAAACCGAAATTTGGAAACACACTGAACCCCTAAAACCTGAACCCTAAACCCTAAACCCTAAACACTAGAACCAGAACCCTGAACACTAAACCCTGAACCCATAAACCCTAAAACCCTAAAAACCTAAACCATAAACCATAAATCCTAAACCCATAAACCCCTAAAACCCTGAATCCTGAACCCCCAAACACTGAACCCCCAAACCCCTAAAACCCTGAACCCCTAAAACCCTAAACCCTAACCTCTAAACCCTCAGCCCTGGACACAGTGAACCGAAATTAAAACACTTGGCAAACCAAAAGTTGGAAACACACTGAACCCCTAAACCCTGAACCCTAAATACTAAACCCTAAACCATGAACCCTGAACCACTAAACCCTAAACCCTAAATATTAAACTCTAAACTCTAAACCCTGAACCCTGAACCATTAAACCCTAAATCCTAAACACTAAACCTAGACCCTAAACCCATAAACCCTGAACCCATAAATCCTAAAGCCTAAAGCCTAAACCCTAAGCCCTAGAACCTAAACCCGTAAACCCTGAACCCTGAGACCCTAAACCCTAAAAATTCATCCAAGAAAGAGTTTTAATAGTCCACCAATGTAAGTTAAAAATAATTATATTACTCTTTTAGATTTTTTAAATAATTTTTATTTAATTAATCACACGGAAAATGTAACTAGCACTACACCTGATTCCCATATCTCAAAACAAATTCTAATTATTCAACTTAGAAATTAATACACTAGACGAATCGAAAAACTGCATATATCAATATAGAATTTCATAAAAAGTGACTATTCATTAAAGACAAACAACATTCAGAAATTAACCCTGCTATAAGCATGGTGAATCGAAATTTGTTCATGGATGAACAAAAATTTACATTAATAAAAACTAAAACTTGTACAATCTTCTCTTGGATAATTCATATCTGGTACATTATAAAGAGTGGAGCTTGACTGAATCGATGATCTGGAGTCTCAGCTACAAAATCGTAAATAAATTGTATATTAGCAAAATGAACAATTGAATTTAAACTAATCAAAAGCAAGTCAATTTTACCTCGCTTGGAGCTGTCTTTTTCTTTTACTTGATGGCATTTGAGATCTTTTTTTCCAAGTTTGATCCAAGTCTGTTCATGGGCCGACCTCTTGTTTTGACACATGGCAGGCTTTGAAGATCATTCACATTGCTTAATGTCGCCTCTTCGTAGGTTAACAAATTTTTTCCTTTGCTTCTCTCTTGATATTCTTCCATCTCAGCCATGACCTTGTCAAATGCTCGGTGCAAAATTCCGATCAACTCTTCTGACTCGGATGCAAATTCACATATATTGTGCGACCAAAACACCAATTCATCAAATCTCTTACTTCTTGGCTCCAGTAGAGGTTCATCTTGGCTGCTCTTGATGTGTGTATGCCTCCTCTTTATGTTCTTGCTCTAACGTTCCAATATGTATTTCGGTGCCACATTATACACTCGCTCAAAGCTTAGGACGCTTAGGGAATGGCGGCACAATATGCCCCTAGACTCAAACAGCAAGCAATGGCACTTTACATCTCGTGATACTGCATCGTAGGTGACAAAAAACTTGTTGAATGTGGAGTTGGAAACCTACTCTATGACTTCATATGTTGTGAAACCTAGGGTTGAATGCATTGATCTTGTGATACAGTTCACTTTACCTCTGAATTGAGCTTGAACTTCCCTGAACTTCTCAAAGGTATATACATGCTAAAACTGTGCCTCTATTGCTGATTTTGTTGCGCACGGTATCACAGTGTGAAAATCTGCAGCATCGAATTATCTCTCTGCTTGCTAGGAAATTGTCATATTGCTTCACGAATTGTCTCAAGGAGCAATTATGTGTGATGAACTTATTAAAAAATGAATGCATGCTCTCACTTTTTTGTGTGCTTCTCATCCCAGCCGAAAAACGGTGATCCAAGTAAACCAGAATCCATATGTGCCAATCCGCGTACAGCTCTACAAACCAAACCAAACTCATAAGGTCTAGTGAACTGAAAATATTGCATGCTTTGGGGAAAAAAGATATGAGCATAAAAATAATTAGAATTGAAATCTCAATTACCTGAAAGCCACTTGTTGCTTTCAAGGCCGTACTTTCCAAGGAAATCGATCGAGTTTCTGTCAAATGCTTCTTTTGTGTACGAGTTCTAAACAACATGGCTCATCTCTTGTTCAATTTCGTTGCGTCCCTTGTAACCATTTAATTTTCTTGGGATCTTCTTTATAATATGCCAGATACACCAGCGGCGAATTGTTGTTGGCATACACAGCTCAATTGCCCTTTGAATCGATGTACATTGATCGGTAACAATACCTTTTGGTGCCTTCCCTCTCATGCAACGTAGCCAACAATCAAATAGCCATTGAAATGATTGGATGTCCTCATTTCTCATCAGCACGCAAGAACCTAAAACCAAATTGTACCTGCATAAATAACAAGCACACGGTGGTGAACCGAAATATATACACTCACTGAACATCAAAAATATATTTGAAAGAACCGAATACCTGTTTGTGTTATATGTGGTGTCAAATGAAACCACATCTCTGAAATAATCAAATGCATCCCTGCTTCTTGCATAAGCTCAGAATGCATGTTTAATGCAATGATTGCCTTCAAGGTTGAGCTCAAAGAAGAAATTTTGGTTCTTTTCTTTCATTCTTACTAGGTACTTCCCAAATTCTTTGGCATCGTCTTCTTCGGAAATATTCTGTACTTCCCTTGTGCTGTAATTCTTGATGTCTTTTTCTATAAAACCTAGTTCACGGTGGCTACCAGCTGTTGCCACAAATGATTGGTAAGTTTTACTCGGTCTGATTTCGGCTTCCTCATGGGTTTCAATGGTACGACGCATGAACATGCTAAGCTCCCTGTGTTGTTTGAACATCTCAGCCTGGTCTGGACAACAAGGATGTGAGTGATCCAAAACAACCTTGGAAATTGTCCAAAGACCAACATCCTTCATTATATGTACGTAAATTCTGGCCGGACAATTTAACCCAGCTGAAGGATTTGTCTTCAAGGTTGGAGATATCTTTGATTTCCACCTCCCCTCGCTAGAGCATACAATTAGTTGATTCTTAATCTTGTCTCCGTCTCGAGTCGTGTTCCTTATTTGGGTGGAAAAATCGGCAAGTTTGAAATAATGTTTGTAGAACTTTCTAGCTTCTTCTAGTGTCTTGAAAATCATTCCCACCTTTGGGACAAATTTTTCATCCACAACACAACTGATCTGCACAGTAAACCGAAATCTTAGTTATGGTGAACCGAAATCTTAATTACGGTGAAACAAGTATATAGTGCTTAGGGAACAAAACAGAATATATTCGTCTAATTTTTTTAGACTCCTTTCTGCATACTGAACCGAACACATGCACATGGTGAATCACCTCTTTAGTACTTACCGAACCGAAAAGTTACTCACATTTACTCACAGTTACTCACAGTTTCATATTATCAATTCAATTCAATTCAATTCAGATGTAGATCACCTCAGTCCATTCAATTCACTTCAAATAAAATTAGCAATTTCATTCCATTAAATTCGATTCAAAATTCAATAATCCAAACCTCATCAAATTGATTCGTTTCAGAAGAATCATCCAAATCGCAGTCATTCAACTGATTTGAAGTTGATTCATTCATTGTTTCAATTCAAAAGTGCACATCAAAGAAGAAAACGAAGAAGAAGATGAACGACGAAGCTAATTGCGATGAATCAATCCAGATCCATAATATAGAGAAGAAAAACGCGAAAGAGGAGAACAATAGATTTAATTAGGTTGAAGAAGAAGAAGAACAAGAACAAGAACAAGAAGAAGAACGCGAAAGCGATTTACGTTGTATGAAAGGGTTTAAGTTGAGAAACGTTGATCACGCAAAATAAGAATTACGTTATATACGTTATAAGAGGCGCGTGTAAAACACACGAGTATGTGGAGCATGGAGTGAATGTTACTTGGATACCATCCATGTAATTTTTACATGGATGTAGAGCTTTTCCGTATTTTTATAGATATTTTTAATACGCTATAATTTTACTATTATTATTCTATACAAAAAAATAATAGGTAAAAAATGTATATAAACAAAAAAAATAAGAATTCTATAAAGAATAATAATATCCATGAGAGAGTACTAGAGAAAAAATATTATAAAAAAAATAACAAAATTAATCATATGAACAATGAAGGACAAAATTGAAAGATAGAAAATAAATTTCAATCTAATGTGAAAATGTAAACGCAAAAGCTATCATTTTTAGCTTACGTTTGATGCTTCAAACGCTAAGCCAAACACACCCTAAATTTAATTTACTTTTCTCCCATTTGATGCCTTGATGTTTGTTTGAGTGATTTAAAGTTTTGAAGGCAAGAATGACTTAAAAAAAATGGGAAAAAAATGCAAAGTGGAGAATTTAGGATGAAGTGGAGAATTCATAGCGACGCGTACGCGTGAGAGGGAAGTCTGTCATGCGACGCGAGACAAACGGGAGCCATGTCAGACTTTTCCTTTGAGTATAGGAGGCATTTGAACGGAGGAACTATTCCGTCCAACTTTTAAAAACGTCAAAACTTAAAAATATTTTTCAATAGTCAAAAATAAAAATATCCATACAAAAAAAGGTCAAAAACCTATTTGTTTTACTCAAAAACATAATAGAATATTTTAGGGTAAAGCAGCAAGTGTTACTTTAATCTTTATTTTTCTTTAGTTTCTTTGTGCTTTTTTTTTTAATTCTTGATTGTTTTGTACTTCTTGCTCCACCTTGTTTTGAACTCCTTTACCTCAAAATAATTTGGATCAATTAGAAGGTTAAATTGAGTCGAAAATCCAATTTCAAGAGCCATTTTAAATATTACCTCAAGAATATTGAGAAATAATATACAGAATCATCACTAACGTACAATAGGGACCTCCCGTCACTAACAAAAGCTTCACTCGACAGAGACAGTCGGGGAAAAAAAATATTATGTAACTATAATTACTAAATCAAGAAATGCCACAGCTTAAAATACTACTTTAAAAGAATGCATTCCAAGAAAAGTAGAATCGTTAGACAATGTTCGTCACATTTTTAATTAATAAATGACAACACAAAATATATTCAATCCTTTGACAAGGCACGAAAACCCAAGGGGCAAAATGCATTTTGCTTGCCCTGATCTTGAGATAGATACTAGCATTAGTATATAGGGTAATCTGGAACCCAGTAGGGTATCAATGATCAATTAGGTAAACAACATTGGCAGTGAGGAAAATTGAAACTCACTTCAAAGACAGAGTTACTAGCACTCACGATGACGCCACAGTTTGCCCATATCTTTGCATAACTCTTTTAGTGGCAAGGGCTGCAGCCTCGCTGGCACGCATTGTCCCAGTTGCCATAATTGCTGCAAACTCTTTGACGATCTCATCTTGAACCTTACTGCGAGCATCACCAAGGGGATCTCCTGTAACCCCTTTAGGAGATGACATTTGTTGTGCCTCGCTTGTTGGTTTCGCAGAGGGTGACATTGAGTTTCCGGTCGTCTTAGATTTATCATCTCCGCTTTTTGATCCATCATCTGTGGACGAGTTAGGAACACTAGTCTTTGCAGTGTTAGTCAAGGGAGGTTGCAAAGGACTAGTTGTTGGGGGCCTAAATTGCGGTACCTGAGGAACTCCACCTGACTTCAACGTTGCCTCCAAATTCTGTATCATGGGCACTGGAAAATTGAGATTATAAATATAAGATTTCAGATGATAGAATACCAAGCACACATCAACATAAATGAAAAAGAAAAGCTTAAGGAATAATCATATCTTTATAGCAGTTTCAAGTTAACATCATATAATACATTGTGCTTGCAACTCTAGAGACCATTCTACATTCACAAGGGAAAATTCTTCAACACAGACCTGATAATTGTAGTTCGCAGATAACTATCAGAAAAATGGGAGTGGAGTAAGAGATGAGTAATTTTTACCGAGATGCAAAGCCACATTGAATGCTCAAGTAAGACGAAATAAATAAAAGAAGTTACAAATTCAGATGCATGAAAACATTGATGTCATCAAGTTCCACATCCAAATGCATAAAAACACTTAAATGCCATCTACCATAAAATAGTTTCAAACACCCATATTTAATAGAATTCAACTTTCTTCTATTTTGCATAAGAACTTACTCTCTATCTAGTAGAGAATAAATACTTTTGATTGCAATTGCATTTGCCCCATTTGCTCTTCCACTAATATTGAGAAATAAATTCCCTACTTATTTTTACATTAGCATCTTTTAAATTCAAAACGCAGATTACTAGTAATAATAGTGCCTATCAATTCACTGGTAATAAAATTATCCATATCTAGGGAATGCGGACAACCATAACAATTGAGACTTGAAGAACAGAGTAAAGCAGATGATGACTTACATATAAGTGCACCCATTGGGCTGCTCATTACTTCATTAGGGAGTTGTAGGATATATTCCGGAATGGTTGAACCAACCAAAAATTGGGCAATTTCATTGGTAAAGTTGTTGCAATTGTGCGTAAGCAAACTATATGTCTCGGCTGTGTAACGGGGACTAATCTCCTGCAAATACATTTCAAACACATCCTTGGGGACATGTGTGACACCTAATTCTACCACTCTAAGCGGAGTTCCATAAGGTGTTGATCCAGCAAGAGAATGTTGCACGCCCGCACCGAAGTAATACTCATTACCATAAACCACAATTCCAGTGTGCCTGCAAACAAATAGAGATCCAAAGTTTTTAACACCCTTCCGATGTGTAAAAGGAAAAATAAAATAACACAAAACTAAACATTCAAGATAATTGCATGAGCATGACTACAAAGGCATTAGAATGTTCTGCGTCATATATTATCAATTTCTACACTAGCTCAGCAAACAGAGTATGCAAGTTAAATAACATTTTGATATGCCAATTTAATCAATAAAATATACAATAAAAAAAGAAAAATAATTGAACATTCAAGATATTTGGCCTGTCTACAGAGAAATGCAAGAGGAAAAGAAAAATAAAGTAAAGGCATCAGAATGTCCGGGATTTAGGAGAAAATATCTATTTCTGCACTATTTCAACAACTGCTCAAAATCCACAGATCAAAGCATCAAATTACACATCCTTACGAGTCCATATTTGTAGAGTAACATAACTGATTATGCATTCTGATGGAGAGCATTTAACTCATCACCAAAGAGATACACTCACCATATGCCCTCAATGGCTTTCCCCAAGAAAGTAGTTGAAAGCTGACGAGCAAGTCCTTGGCTTAGGTCATAAATATTTAGAGTAACCCTGTAACCCTCCTGCAATGATAAATTATAGGATAAATGTGTACGCAATTGCAAAGCACAAAGTATATCAAACTACAAGAAAGGAACAAAAATAGGCAGAGATAATTAGTTCACATATGCACATACCTCAGCCATCTACTGCAGTTGAATATAAACTAGTTAGCCTCCTATAAACTGTGTGGTGTTTGATATAATCAAATAGACCTCAAGAACCTGACAGAATCAATAAGGCAGCTACATAAGAGGCTTAAACAATCAACCATAAACCTTGGAAGGGACACAAGTCTTCAATTGAGAAGGATCCATGCATTTATATCAAAACACGCCAATTCTTTGCACTTGTTTTCACTTCTACCCCAATTTCGGATACATATGAAATAATAAATAAAAGAAAAAATCTGTCGTTTCTCGTTCCAAGTACCTTGGGCTGCACTTTGGATACCTGTTTCTAAAAGGAAAAGCCAGAGAAACCATAAACAGAAACTCGTTTGGTTTTGGTTCTAAAATACATTTAAAATTTGACAAAATATTCTCGTATTTTCTATACTATCTAAACATGAGTACAGAAAATATCCTATCTCTGCCCATTTGTATCTGTATTAAAGAAAAAAGCCAAACGCATATGAGATTAATTAAATCCAAACGCCATCATCAAAACTAAAAGAATCTGGGAAATAGATAATAATAATAATAATAATAATAATAATAATAATAATAATAATAATAATAATAATAATAACCGACAACGTTAATTGAAAATGCTATTGCTTTTTCGTTCCCAGAAATTAGGGCAGGACCAGCACTCCAAAGCTTCAAAGTTTCAGATCCAATCCAGAATAACCATCAAAAACAAAAATTAAAATAAAAGATTATTCATACATCATAGTTAATTTCCGTAGAATATACCAGAGAGAGAACTAACAATGTGCGAAGGCAAGTAAGAATACGCGAAAGATTGTAGAAGGTAGCCGTTGAGACTTGAGATCTGAATCTTCTATTCCCACCCCTTGTATGGTGTGCGTCTAATACCTTCCAGAAGAACCTACAATATGCCCCCGAGGAAGGGTACCATTGTCAATTCGATCCGCATAAATAAATAGGATAGTTTTTTTTTTTTTTGTCAAATGGATTGGACAATCCAAATTTTAGGCTGCCTTTGTTTTTAAAAATAGAATAGAGGATGACACTGAAACAGAAATAATAGGACAAAGACATTAAAAATTATTGTTTATGTATTATATTTGAATATAATAAATAAAACATTACTAATATAATATTCAATATCATATTTGAATACACATAAAAATACATAAACAAGACTAAAATATTAGATAAAATGAATAAAATAGACATCCCTCCCCTCCTTCCCTGTATCTCTATTCCTTGCCCTCCCTAACCTTTCGCTAAACTTTTCTCACTCTCTCCGGTGGACTACTCTTCAACACATCGCATTCCGTTTTACCATACCTCTCTTGACTGCAAGAATGTTGTCATTGTTCCCATTCTCACGAATCATGTTAAGGTACGCTCTTCTTCAAATCCCAAATTCTGTTCCTCATTCCGCTCTCGGTCTTTGCTTCCCTTCAACTTCATCCCTACACTCTCACTCTCACTCTCAGCCCCAATCGCTTGATGAAGCTGTTGATTCCTTCACTCGCATGCTCTTTATGTGTCGCCCTCCATCCATCCTTCAATTCCCCAAGATTTTGGGATCTCTTGCCAAGACCAACCATTGCCCCACCGCCATTTCCCTTTTTCAGCAATTGCAATCCAGGGTAATCGCTCCCAACTTATTTACTTTGAATATCTTAATCAATTGTTCCTGCGGAATGGATTTGGACCACTCTTGCTGTCTCTGCTTTTGCAAAGATTTTCAAGAGTGATTTTCAGCCTTATACCGTAACGTTGACAACAATCATCAAAGCTCTCTGTCTATGTGGTAACGCTGAAAAAGCACTGCACTTTCATGGCAGAGTGCTGGCTCATGGATTTCATTATTAGTTTTATGAGCACTTCCATGTTGGAACACTATATTTTATACAATAAGAAATTTGTTATTGAAAAATAGACAGTGTTGTGAATCATCTTTGTTATTGATTATTGTTTCTGGTCATTATATTTGAGCTATATCTAGAATGGCTATGTATGTGTATGTGGATGAGCTTCATCATGAATGAATTTGGGTAATGTTTCCTATATTGTCTTTGCTGAAGAAAGAATAAAGACAGGGTCGATTGTTTACTCAAAATCAAACTCATGTAAATATACATCATTAGTTAAACCCTTAAAAGTGGGTAATTAAGGAGCTAATGCTTAGCAGTATTCATAATAGTTAGAGTTGGTTGGGAGTTACGGAATTCTACTATTTTGTGCAGTTCTTGTTAGCTTGTTGTCCCCCACTATAAAGAAAATATCCTCTATATATTCTTCTAATTATCATATTACCAACTCAATAATTCTTTCATTGATTTAGCTTCTGCAAATTCCAATCTTTTACTGTCATTCAAAGCCAAACTGAGCAAAGTTTCATGTAAGTGCAATATTAAATTTTGATCAAAATTTACTACCTGGATACTATTATTAGTACTTGACTATATGAATTGAGCTTATCATGAAGATTGTGTTTTTTTTTAGTAAAAGGGACTTTCTTGTTTTTTTTTTTTTCTTTGGAGATGCAAAGAAGATGGAGAAGAAAAGAGAGATTGTGGAGCTGTATAGGGAGAGGCTGGACAACACTCTTGCCTCACCTCATATGACAAATTATCACATGCTCAAAAACCTTGTTCAGACTCAACTCTTGCATTCTTCAAAACAACAAGGTACTAATAACAGCATTCCTTAGCCATATTTGCTTTGTAATGATTGAATGTTTATTAGTACTATAGTTGAGGAGTGTTTCTGAATATAGTAAAGGGTCTAGTACAAGTACACCATCATACACTGATTGGAAAGTATGCTATCTACACTACAACTATGCTATATTTTTATTGTCCATCCTTTTAGATATAGAACTTGAAATCAGTAATTTGCATTGTTGTAATTTTACTTCTTTAAACAGATAAAATAGGATAATGAAGGGTTTCGTGTTATATATCGCGAAGGGCCGGAGGGAACTCCGTTTCAAGTGGCCTTATATCCGTTTCAAGTGGCCTTATATTATTGTCCATTCTGTTCCTATACATCTCAGTTTGAAAGATTCGTGTCATCCATTTAATTTGGTAATTTTGGTAGTTGTTAATCTAACACTGGTTGATCTTCCTGCCAGAATTCTACCAAGGTGAAGGTGCCGATAGCTTAAGGTGAAGAAAGAAAATTCCTAGAAGAAAATGAGCTAAGGGAAAAGAAAAGAAAAGCAGCAGCATGAAGGTATGGACCATAAGTTTAAGCTTTTGGTTAGAAATTCATTTGTTCTGTTATTCTTTGTATACATAAAATCTTACATAGGTATGGACCATATATCTCACTGTGTCCATCAATCACACTTATCTTCATATTTATAATCCCTTGTGCTTTTGTGCAGCCAACACTCCATTTCTTTCAAAATGGAAAAAAGGCTGATGAACTTATAGGTGCCGATGTTGCATGATTGAACTATATTACAGAGAAACTCTTCAAGTAATCCTTCAAACCTTCACTTTATGTAATGTTTTGGTTGCTGTTATTTCCTTTCACTAAAGTTTTGCATTGCTAGCATTTCACGTAGCAGTGCAATTCTATTCTGCATGTTATTATTGATCGGTCGTATATCGTTGTTTCAACTTGCTTTCCCGTTAATTCATTGAGCTATGGGCTGCTCACATATCTTGAAACTTCAAGCATGCATGTTTAGATACCTGTATATGAAAAAGATTATTGCTTTGCATTGATAATTATTGTATTTTGCTTTAGTATTGGTCTTATTGGTTCAACTTTGACAACATTGCACATCTGTTAAAATTGAGACAAGGCTCCTTTAAAGGGAGCTTGTTTGTAAAGTGAACCAATAAGAGTGAATTCATTTGTAAATAAATATTGCTGTGCACTTAGATTAAGCAAAAGCTGGATAGGCTCTTACTCACTTTAGAGGCAAGCTCTGTTTTGAAGAGCTATTGCTATCTGCCACAGCCAAGCACATTTAGATCCTCTGGATTGGGGTATGAATGGGGAGTTTTGACCACAAACTGACCTAGGAGGCTAGGACTTCTCTCCGTGAACACCCCACTTTTGTTTCTAGCTTGGGTAGACTTTTCTTTTTGGTAACAGAGGAAAGCCATTGTTTTAATCAATTGAGATGCTTTTGCATTGTAGTTTTGATGTAGCATAAAATGTAATTGAAGCATGGAAATTTGACTAACTGTGTGTTCTCTGTTCCAGGAAGGACTGATGGTTTTCAGAGGTGGGAATGGCTGATGGTTGATGAAGTACAAAATGATCAAACTGCAACTGCTTAATATTTTATTTTTTTTTAAAATATTATTCACAGTCATCATTTTATTCTATTTCAAATTTCCATGAGAGAAGAGAGAATATGCATACATGTTTAGGACATGGGACATATGCATTTACATGTAGAATATCGTTGAGCCTGAAGTTTCAAGAACTTGTGTCACTTATTTTTACACTTAATAATAGTTTTCGAGCTTTATTTTTCAGAAGTGGACCATTTGAGTTATGCTTGTTCATTCCATCTCTACATGGTTGATTTTTGTGAAATACAATATATGAGTTTCCCAGGTGTTCTTGAACCGCTCCGTTTAACTATTTTGGGTTCTTTTGCATAAGAAACCTTTCCAAACTAGTGCAACACCATGAAATGAGGTCTACTAATTGCAAATTATCTACTCTTCAACCTTATTAACAATGAACACCGGAAAAACTAACATCGAAGACTGGACGTAACCTTATGAAAAAGACATTATTTTTTAAAAAAAAAATAATTTACAATAAATGAATTTATATTTATTTTAAACCATATACAAGATATTAATTTCTAACCAAAATCTTAAAACAATTAAACAATTTCTAACCAAAAGCTTAAACAATTAAGCACCCATTTTGAACAAGTTTCTGCAGTAGCATAATTAAAACCAATACGTAAAACTAACTATGCACTAACATCAAAAAAATCTTGCATGTAAAATTATGCTTGTTTGAACCTAAGTCTGCACAAAATAAAATGATAACTCAAAGAGATTAACTCTAATTCTAAGTATGCAATATAGCTCTAATAAATCCGGTTTTCTGACTATTTCCCAATGACCAAAACATTTTTTCCAGTTGAGAATTTGTGGAGAACCTGAGTGCAATAGAAATAACTTCATCATCAGTGAATCCAAGTTCGCTGAGTATATCACCAGCCTTTTTTTCCTCACGAGTGTTTACCATAGCTTGGGCAAAAGCATCCAAACGTTTTCCCTGTTGATCGAACACATATTTCAGCGTGTCAGTTAACTCCTTCATCATCTTGGTATTCTTTGTCGCTTTAAATGAGGAAGGCTTCTTTCCTTGTTTCTTCCCAGAAGATGAAGCCACAGAATTTGATTGTTGGAGTAGAGATTCACTACAATCATGATTTGAGTTAAAGAAATCCGTATCTTTTTCGTCCATTTCTTCATACCCATTCATTTGCACTTCTTCTTCAGCGTCATTGCCGCATACAGCAGCATCCCCATTTGCTCTTTCCTTACAAAATATTTTTTCCAAGCGCGTATAAAGGGGAAAAGGCTTTCCTGGAGTATACAACCTTACTCCTTGTTTCTAGAAAAAATAAAAAAAAAAGATCAATAAAGAAGGACAGACTATCAAGTAGAATAAAATTAATTCAACAAAATCAAACTTGTAAACCAACCTTCATATAAGCAGCGAGGATCTCTTTGTTGTCCACAACCACACATTGCTTCACATCATCCCATCCAAAACCACTACAGTCTGCCATGTCAGCAGCAAATTGATATTTCTCTTTCAACCTCTTAACCTTATTTATGCAATGAGTTATTTGAAAATCACCACTTGGAAACCTCTCATTCATTTTTACAGCAAGTTTCTCAAAAGATCCAGACCTAAATTGACCTGCATCAACTATTCTTCCTTCAATAACAAGCTCCTCCATAAAACCAACAAATACCTCTGTCTCCTCATCAGTCCAAACATGTCTGTCTATTTGTCCCTACAATCTAGATTAACTAAATCAAAATTCAATTGAACATCATAAACATATCATGACATTATCTTTATAATGTATCAATACAATATATTTAAATAAAATACACATAATAATTCAAATAAAATACACATATAATGTATCAATACAACACAAAAGCATATCTCCTTAAATGCACCTCATACTTTTAAGAGGCATCAAATCCTTTGTTGAATCTGCAGTTTTGATCCAATCCAGAGAGAGAGAGAGAGAGAGTAGCACAATACAAATAGATTATAAGTTTAACCCAATATGACAAGTAATCAAAGCAAGAATTAAAATAAATCAATGAACCTTAAGTGGAAGCATACTTCATTCCTCAGCTCATTACAATTAAGCACTCCTTAAACAAATCAAATCATTAGAACAACGACTTAAAACCTAAGAGAACATCCTAACAGAGAAACAGCCATTCAAAGGGAAGCAGATCCAAATAGCACCAAAGATACAGTATTCCATGCCATACAAGTCCAAACAGAGTGTACAGGGACACTTCAGACAAATAGAATGCGAAAAAGTTGGAACAGATCAGGTGATGACCAATGCTAAGAGAGGGAACAACAGATGAAGGGAACCCAAGGAAGGATAAATTAGCCAAACTATCAAACACAAGCCAAAGGCAGTTAGCTTGGCTAGAAGAACATTCTTTGGTGAAGGTGTCCTAAGACATGGCAACTAGCAGCTTGAACATTGGTATGTATAGTTCAGGTTGCCTTTCCATCAATTATTTTTTCAAAATCTAGGTAATCAATGCTTGTTTTTGAAAGAAAGTGACAACAAGAGATTAAGTGAGCTAAGCATGAGTTCCAACTTCCAACCAAGCTAAAAATTTTGATAAGAAATCAAGGAATGGCAAGTTAGTTGGAAACTATTTTTTTTATTAAATTCATTAGACGGGGAATTAAAAAGGATAAGAAAACCCACCAGATATAATAAATATTATGAAACAAAGCTAACCAATCTTTCAATCAATCTAAAAGGTAAATTGGGCTGGAAAAGAGTTAAATATGATTGTAAGCAGGAAAATGCAAGACGTAGATATAAACAGAAATCACAGAAATGTGAAAACAGGAGGCTACAAAGAAAGATGATCCATCTTTTAGGAACTCAGAAAAATAGTTATATGATTAGGTCTTAGTTGATGTTACCACTTTGACACTGTTGAAGAAAAATATGGAAAAGGAAGAAAAGACGATTGTACAAGTAACAAATTAAGGAATATAAAGATTTCAGAGAATATTAAGATTAGAGAGAATGAATCAAAATGAATCAATAATATACATTTTCAATCAAATAAGCCAATCATATGACAATTAATTAATTAGGCTATGCATCCACTCATTGTACATTTCATGTGCTAAGTTGTCTCGCCAAACAGTCTATTCATTGCTGCCCTCTACACTGTCAATCATTTCATCATCGCTATCTTGGTTATCACCATGCTTCTCTCCAATAAGCACTTGCTCATTCTCAAGTGATATGTCCTCCTCAAGATCGGAGTCCATATTAAGCCGAATAAAATTTTGTAATAAACAACAAGCAATAATTATTTTATTTTGTGTCTTGATTTGGTAGAAACAAGGACTCCTCAAAATTGCCCATCTCTTCTTCAATAAACCAAAACAACGCTCAATAATGTTCCTAGCTGAAGAGTGCTTCTTGTTAAAATATTCTCGAAAGTTTCTAGGCGCATTTCTACCATAGGCCCATTCTTGTACGTGGTATCGAGTTTGCCTATATGGTGCTAGAAACCCCTTGCAATTAATATAACCAGCATCCACTAAATAATAATTCCCTATAAATTAAAAGAGACACATTATGAGGATTAAGAAAATTGTATGCATTAAAAATTTTGAAGTGTTTTTGTTACCTAAAATTTAACTATTACATACCAATTGGTATCTTGAGGTTATTACGACGTGAAATTGCATCTCTAAGGACTCTTGAATCCGATGCGAATCATTCCCATCCACTAAGTACGTACACAAAATTCATATCTCGAAACGTACTTGAACCATTTCCATCGGGGATCTATGCAGTCATCTGGAACAGGAACAGGCTTTGCAAACAACAGGCTTTGGACATGTATTACCGACGACAAAACTTTATTAAAATACTTATTTATTGTTTCTCCTTACCTATAAAATCTAACTTGGAGTGTGCAATTCTTTTTATGATAAGCTAAAATTATTAAAAATATAATCACTTGCTCAGGTATATTTACATGACATTCATCGCTTAATCCACCCTGAACTTTAAGTAACTCACATAATCTTCCTAATGCATCTACGCTCATCCTTAATTCCCAAATACAATTCCTATCGCCTCCTCCTATGATGCGGCTTAACACATTCCGTCTTAAGGGATTAGTATTAATTTCTCTATTCCTAATCAACAAATGTCTCCTTCTCTTATTTCTCAGATAAAAAAAATGCAAACATCAAAATTAATATTGTGGCTGTCTCAAGTTCAATCTCAATCATAAAATAATAAAAAAAATCGCCTAAATTGTTCAGAGTGGTCCAATGGTTCCATTCTTCCTTAACAACAGATAAAAAATAAATCATAATTTATTATAAAATAACATAAATACTATAAATAATCAATAAGAATAAAAATAACAACATCACCAACTAATTATTTTATTTTTGCATTTAAATCAATAAGAAGAGTTCAATATAATTTTTTTTCATTCCTTATTCCATTCTAAACAAAATATGTTCAATCATTCATTCACAGCAGGATTGCATAAATTAAAAATTTTGACACCAAAAAGACCATTTCTCATGTCCATATTCAATTTTTACATTTTCAAATCACAAACAATATAAACAAATAAAAATAAAAGAATTCAAAAGAACCCAATAATTTAAAGTAAAATAATGCAAACGAAATTAAGAAACAAAGAGGAAAGGCAGAGTTATATACATGCGTGACTGAGAAAGAGAAGAACACATGAATTCCAAAAGTTGTGACAAACTCTAATAAATATTTTGCTTTTGAAATGTTGTAATTAAATTAGTTGAACAAAAAAATGAAGAGGAGAGACAGTAAAGAAGAAGAAAAATAAACAAAGAAAAAGAAAGAAGAATAAGATAAAGTATTAAACAATAGAACACCGGAGAAAGAAGAGAAATAAGAAGAAGAAGAAAGGGACAGAGAGCAAAGAGAAAGAGAAGAGACAGAGAGCTAGACCTGGGAAGTGAAACGAAAAAAGAATCTGAAAAAGAGAAGGAAGAAGGAGAGACGAAATAGAGAGCATGGGGAAGATAATCTTGGAGGAGAAGGCTGCTGCACAACACATAAAATTAGGGCTTATGATATGATTTAAAAAAGGGTAACAATGGAATAATAATAATATGTAGGGATAAAATGGAAAAGAATTTTCATTAAAAAATCTGTGTCCACTTTGTTAATTCCCGTGTCCATCATTGTCCTCCATAAAAGAGTGGACACTAAAATTAAAAAAACTGTTCCAAAGACAATATGTCCACTGTCTATGTCTCTGCTACCAAACACGTTTTAAACATTTAATGTCCATGTCTTTGTGTCCATCATTAGTCCCATGTTTCACACATCCACACAACACACTCACACACACTACATGGATACTACGGAATTAAACAACATCCAGTCTCAGCTGGAATTTAAACCCGGATGCAGCTTGATGAGAGGCGTACAAATCCTTCATCTGTGCCAAGCCTCAGCTGCAACTAGGATAGGGTTTGAATAGGATTTTCAGGTGCGGATTAAGCTCAATTTTATCTGACCCGCATTTTATACGTGTGTGTATATATATATATATATTGGTTAATAATAATTGAGTTTTTCTTATTATTTTATTAATTTTTAATTTTAGATTTACTAAATATATTGGTTCACTTAACTGAATGTATTATTTATGATTCACTCAATAATGTATTCACAATCCTTATTAAAATCAAGGATCATGTGATGTTTGCACCAAATGAAAATGAAGGTATGTAATTAGTTTTAATAAATAAGTTCAATATTTTTGTTTTTTTTTTCTATATTGATTAGCACAATTTTTTTCGTGACATATGATACTGTAATGATATTGATTATTTTATAAATAGGATACATGGACCACGATGATTGTTGGTATCGCTTTTCAATGAAAATGATCCAAGGAGTAAACACTTTTTGAAGAACATTCGGGCATATAATAATTTGTTTTGTTTTACTTCTATTGGTGGAAGGGTTGATACATCTCTTAGTAATAGAACAGGTTCGCCTCAATTTATTCTTTGTGGTCAGAATTATCACAGAATTGGTAGTTTACTTCCAATGACTGGTAAACCACCAAAGTTTGCTCAGTTGTATATCTTTGATACTGAGAATGAGTTGGCAAATAGAGAAGGAATTTTTCAGTATGATTTGATATTTTGATTATGTTTTAAGTAACTCCCAACTATTATTTTTTTCAATTTTTTTTCATTCTTTTTTATGTATAAGTACCTAACATTTGTTTTTGTATAAAGTTTGACCAGTGGTATAGGTTCTTTGGATTCAACATTAATTGAAGATTTATTGAAAATGATCTATGAAAATAATATTGTTGCTAAATTTTTTCAGATGGTTAAACAGTTCTATCAGCAACATCCTGATGAATCTTTTTCCATTCGGTTGTTTAGACATCGACCTGCAAACCCTTGAGTGTATAGTAAACCCATAGGTGCTAAAATTACTGGTCTTATTGTTGGTGACTTCAATGGCTCAAATACTGGAAGCGATATCATTGTTCATTCTAAGAATGGACAGTTATAGCGTATTCATAAGATACATACTTGCTATTGGCCATTGCAATATCATTTGTTGTTCCCATATAGTAAAGATGGATACCAAGAAGATATATCGTACCGTCATGTTAGAAGTAGAGAAAACATACTCACAAGACAAAGAATTTCTCTTCGAGAATTTGTTTGCTTCTGAATTCAAGAACGAGATGTTGAGTTTGGGATAATACTTAAATCTAGAAGGCTGTTTCAACAATTTACTGTTGATTCTTTTAGCATGGTAGAGTCACAATGACTTCTGTATATTAGATTTGACCAGAAAAAGTATAAGATCTCATATGTTGCAAAGAGTTGAGGAGGCCAAGGAACGAGGAGATATCGATGCATCGTCCATTGGAACTAGGAATATGTTGCCGCCTTCTTTTACTGGGGGAAGAAGATATATGTTTAATAATTGTCAGGATGCTATGTCTATTTGCAAACAATATAAATACCCTGATCTATTTATTACTGTAACTTGCAATCCAACTTGGTTGGAGTTTCAAAAATACACTGAACAGACTCATATTCCTATATCTGATCGACCCAATCTTTCATGCAGATTGTTTGAATTGAAAATTCATTCTTTGATGACTGATTTAAAGGAAGGTGTCTTATTTGGACATGTGAATGTAGGTAAATTTCATGAAGATTTTTGTTTCTTATCTAATAATGAATTATATTTAAAATTAGATTTTTCTTTTGTTCAGGAATGTATACAATTGAATTTCATAAAAGAGACTTGCCACATGCATATATATTGGTTTGGCTTCAAAATGTACGTAGTATGCAAACAATTGAAATCATGGATAGGGTTATATCAGCTGAGTTACCAGACCCAACGAGATTTCCAAAGTTGTATAGTGTTGTTACCAAATATATGATTCATGGTCCTTGTGGTAAATTAAGACCTTCTTCTCCATGCATGAGAAATGGCGGTTGTTCTAAATTTTTTCCTAAAAAATTTGTTGACTCGACAAGTTTTGATAATGATGGTTATCCAATATATAGAAGGCGTAATATGGGGATTACATACATAATAAATGGTGTAGTTGTGGATAATCAGTTTGTTGTTCCTTATAATCCAATGCTCCTAATGAAATATCGAGCTCATATCAATTTGGAGTTTTGTAACAAGTCAAATGTTATCAAGTATTTGTTCAAATATATAAACAAGGGCCCAAATCGTGTCACTGCAACAGTTAAAAATGTATAAACTCAGGAACATGGTGTTCAAAATGTTGATGAGATTAAGCAATTCTACGATTGTCGATATCTAGCACCTTGTGAATCTGCTTGGAGATTACATGCATTTGATATTCTTCACAAGTGGCCATATGTTCAACAGTTGATATTCCATTTGCCTGGAAGCCAGAATTTGATATTTACTGATGATGATAAGATTCCAAAAATTGTTGAGAAGAACAAGTATAAGGATACAATATTTATTGCTTGGATGCGAGCTGATGTTAAGTTCCCGCATGGTAATCATTTGTTATATTCTTAATATCCAAATCAATTTGTTTACTTGTGTGATACTCAGGAATGGGTTCCAAGGTAGAGAAGGTTCTCAATTGGAAGGCTAACTTTTATCCATTCTGATTTGGGTGAGATATTCTATTTGCGTCTATTGCTCAATGTTCAGAGGGGTTGTAAAAGTTTTGAAAGCATTCGTACTGCTGATGGTGTTTTATATGATTCTTTCAAGGCTGCTTACAATGCTCTTGGTTTATTGAGTGATGATCAAAAGTTCATTAATACTATTAAGAAAATTGTAGAACTGTCTTCTGGTTTTCAACTTCGTAAGTTATTTGTTACATTGTTGGTATCTAATTCAATGAATAAACCTGAATTAGTTTGAAAAGACACTTGAAGACTATTAACTTATGACATTTTATATTATAGAAGACGTGAGTTGTAATTGCCAGGTATTTTGCAAACTCCTGTTTGATTATTTATTATTGATTAAGTTTATACGTAAATGGTTATATCATGATATGTTTAGTTTTTATTTGTAATTTATGTGTTCTTTTTTTCACTTATTTCTTAGAGCTCATAATCACATAAGAAGAACTTGAAATTCTTTGTTTGATTGAAGTTGAAAAATTATTGCAAATAAATGGCAAAAGCTTGAAAGATTTTTTCCAAAAGCCTTTTCCTAATCAAGATTTAGTTTCTCATTTGTCAAATTCTATGATTATAAATGAGTTGAGTTATGATGTACATCAACTTCGGGAGTAACATGCTATAAATTTGAATAAAATGACAGTTGAACAAAAACTCATTTACCAGAAAATAATTGACGCAGTTACAAATAAAAGAGCTGGCTTCTTTTTTGTTTATGGATTTGGTGGTACTGGAAAATTTTTTTTGTGAAAATTGTTGTCTTCGCGTCTTTGTTCAAAAAGGAGAATTGTTTTAAATATTGCTTCTAGCGGTATTGCATCTCTATTGCTACCTGGTGGGAGGACTGCACATTCATTATTTTGCATCCCAATCAAGTTGAACAAGGAATCTGTGTGCAATATTAAGAAAGATAGCCAACGAGCAAAACTCATCTGTCGTGCTTCTCTAATAATATGGGATGAGGCACCCATGACGAATAAGTTGGCACTTGAAGCCCTTGATAGGACTTTCCGAGATTTAATGAGTTAAAATGTGTCTTCGGCTCGTGATATTCCCTTCGGTGGGAAAGTTATTGTGCTTGGTGGTGATTTTAGACAAGTGTTACTAGTTATTCCTAAAGGAACTCGTGCTGAAATAGTTATGGCTTCAATTAATTCGTCGTTTCTTTGGAAACATTGTAAGGTAATGTAGTTGACAAAAAAAATCTTCAGTTGCAAAGAGACTCCTTAGTGTAAAATTTGGATGAAGTAAAAGAATTCTCTAATTGGATTTTAAAAATTGGTGAAGGTTCTTATGCGGTTCAAAAAGAGGATGAAATTATTGTTGATATTCCAAGTGATTTACTTATTCCTCCGACTGACAATCCAATTCAGGATACTGTTTCAACTATATATTCACATATTGATGATAACCATGGTAATACTTTGTACTGTTAAGAACGTGCTATACTTGCTCCTGCTGTTGATATTGTGCAGTAGATAAATGATTTTGTTGTCGATACACTTCCTAGGTTAGAAAAGGTTTATTTGAGTTTTGACTCTATTTGTAGAAGTGATTATCACGATGGGATTAAAATTGATTGATTGACAACTGAGTTTTTGAATTATATTACATGTTCAGGGATACCAAATCATGTTCTTAAATTGAAAAAATGTGCTCCTATTATTTTGCTAAGGAACATAGATCAGGCAAATGGATTGTGTAATGGAACTCGACTCATTGTTCAAGATCTTGGAGATAATATTATTGGTGCTGCAATTGTGTCTGGAAGTAACATTGGTGTCAAAGCTTTTATTCCTCGGATGAATTTAGTACCGAGTGATTCTGGTATTCCTTTTAAATTTCAGTGCAAGCAGTTTTCAATTAGTCTTTGTTTTGCGATGACTATTAATAAGAGTCAAGGGCAAACTTTATCTCTAGTTAGTATTTATCTTCAACGAGCAATTTTTTCTCATGGACAGTTATATGTTGTGATATCTATAGTGACAACAGGATCAGAATTGAAGATATTATTGTCTAATGAAGATGATAACTATTGGAACTCCACATCTAATGTTGTTTATAAGGAAGTTTTTCAAAAAATATAATTTGGTAAGTGGATTATTCAACAGAATTCTTTGTTTAGTATATTTTTCCCATACCCCTATGGATCCTACTTTTTCCTAATTCCTATTGTCTTCTGCATTTGGGCTTTATTTTGGTCCATATGCCATAAATTCTATATTCAGCTATCGTTCAGAAGAGGTACCATGAGTCTATTGACTGAGTGTTCTTTGTTGATATGCAGGTCTAACATTGCTGACAATGGATTTGGATTAGGGTGTTATTAACGATGATGACCACCTTATTAGAGGAAAACAAAATGTCTATTTAAAAGGTTCTACTATTATTATTTTAGTTTGGTTGTATTTCTTTAATGTCTATTTTAAGACAAAGATTTTTACTAATGTAAAAAGTAATGATATGAAACAATTAAAAAAGTTGAGCTTATGTCATGAATAAAAATTTTCAACTCGTGCGTTGTACGGGTCTTCTGCTAGTATATATATATATGAAGTGTTGTGATTGATTGGCTTGTATGTATGTATGTATGTTTTCAAGAAAAAAGAATTTCTGGTTTCTCTAAGAAAAGTGATACGGTTTCGAGTAATTGTATTATTAAATACATGGATGATGTCGTAGTATCCTTGCTATCAGAGTGGCGCAACCAAAAGCGCGACATTCTGGCAGACGGCAGTAAGGCTGTTATTCTACCTGCAACCTGACATTACCGAGCCCTACGTCTGGATATGATTACTCCACTGTGTACAGTCGCGCACAGGGGCCTCATGAGTTTCAATAAACAATGTACATCGCAGAACTTTAAAAAGATGGCCAAGAAATATTCTCATAGTGAGTAACGGTCCTTATGGTAGGGTGTTCATATGTTCATATAGTCTCTGGCTAGGTGATAGGGAAGATTTATTGTCGGTCTAGACTTTCCTCTTGAAGAGAGGGGTTACTTCATTGTTAGTATAGCTCCCAACCGACAAATAACTCTCACATCAAATTAAATTTTGGTTTTGTCACGAGTACAAACCCCAATGAAAATTAACCGAAGTATTTGAACTTCGGGTTGTCTCACAAGGAATTACAATGAAGTGCTCAATTATTGGCTATGAAAATGCAAGAGGGGTTTGATTTGGAAATTGACAAGAAAATGTAAATGGCAAGAAAAGTAAATCAAGCAAGTAATTAAAGAAAGCAAGTAATAAAGAGAGACATTCATGGCAAGGATTGAGATCATAGGCTTTCCATCCTAGTCACTAACTACAATAACTGACAAGAATTTATCTTATTTTGTAATCTCCAATATTGGAAGAAAGTGTAAGTTATCTTCCATTAGTGAAAGTCAAACAAGACTAGCTAATCTCAATCCAGATATCCTAATCAAAAGCATAATAAATATGCAAGAATAATAAATCTACCAACTACCAACTGCAAGAAAAGTAAATTAACAACTCAAATCATCAATAAAAGAAACATCAACATCAAATTGCATTAAAAGAGATCTAAATCCAACATGAGCATTCATGAGCATAAAAGAGAGCATAAAAGGAAAATTAACACTACAAACTATGAGAGTCAAAGAGTAGAAGCAAGAATTCACAAAGGAATTGAGATGAAATCATGAAATTGGACCTAGATCTAAGATGGAATTATCCTAAGAACCCTAATTCTAGAGAGAAGAGGGAGCTTCTCTCTCTAGAAACTAAATTACATGATGCTAAGCTACAACTAAGTGCTCCCCCTTTGCCCAAGCTTGAATTCTACATGAAATAGCATCAGAAATGAGTTGGATTGGGCCCAAAATGCTTCAGAAATTGCCCCCAACGTTTTGCCTTTAAGTGAGTCACGTGCGAGTATCAGCGCGTACGCACCATGTGCGCGTGCACGTCTATTGGTTATTTCTTCATCCGCGTGGACGCGTCATGTACGCGTGCGCGTCTCTATGCGAAGTCACTTTTGCGCGCGCGTGCCTTTTACGCTTGCGCGCCCATCGATGCATTTTCGATTCTTGTTTCCTCATGCATTCTCCACTTTGTATGCTTCTTTCCTCATTTCTTCTATCCAATACTTGCCTTATGAACCTGAAATCACTCAACAAACATATCAAGGCATCGAATGGAATTAAAGTGAATTAAAATAACCAATTTAAGGGCTTAAAAAGCATGTTTTTACATTTAAGTATAAATTAAGGGAGAATTACAAAACCATGCTATTTCATTGAATAAATGTGGGAAAAAGTGAATAAATCCCCTAAAATAAGCACAAGATAAACTACGAAATCGGAGTTTATCACTAAGCAGGATGGAAGTCCACCCTATAAGGTAGCCTTTAGTACCTTAGAGTTTACAGTTTCTCTCTGCGGAACATCTTAATAAATTATCTCTCTCTAAGGGACTTTTCTACCCTTAGACTTTTAAATAAATCTAGTGCCCAATCTATTTATCTGAGTCTCTTAAGCCTTTTGTCACAAATTACCACTTTACCCTTACTACTTTATAAATTTTCTATTTTGTCCTGTTTACACTAACTTTCTCTTTAACTCTTCGCCTTAGGTTTTATAGTGATTCTTTTACCCCTAAATTTACTAATTCAATTAAGAAAGATAGCCAAAGAGCAAAACTCATCTGTCGTGCTTCTCTAATAATATGGGATGAGGCACCCATGACGAATAAGTTGGCACTTGAAGCCCTTGATAGGACTTTCCGAGATTTAATGAGTTAAAATGTGTCTTCGGCTTGTGATATTCCCTTCAGTGGGAAAGTTATTGTGCTTGGTGGTGATTTTAGACAAGTGTTACTAGTTATTCCTAAAGGAACTCGTGCTGAAATAGTTATGGTTTCAATTAATTCGTCATTTCTTTGGAAACATTGTAAGGTAATGTGGTTGACAAAAAAATCTTCGGTTGCAAAAAGACTCCTTGGTGTAAAATTTGGATGAAGTAAAAGAATTCTCTGATTGAATTTTAAAAATTGGTGAAGGTTCTTATGCGGTTCAAAAAGAGGATGAAATTATTGTTGATATTCCAAGTAATTTACTTATTCCTCCGACTGACAATCCTATTCAGGATATTATTTCAACTATATATTCACATATTGATGATAACCATGGTAATGCTTTGTATTGTTAAGAACGTGCTATACTTGCTCCTACTGTTGATATTATGCAGCAGATAAATGATTTTGTTATTGATACACTTCCTAGGTTAGAAAAAGGATTATGCAGCAGATAAATGATTTTGTTATTGATACACTTCCTAGGTTAGAAAAAGGTTTATTTGAGTTCTGACTCTATTTGTAGAAGTGATTGTCAAGATGGGATTGAAATTGATTGGTTGACAACTGAGTTTTTGAATTAGATTACATGTTCAGAGATACCAAATCATGTTCTTAAATTGAAAAAATGTGCTCCTATTATTTTGCTAAGGAACATAGATAAGGCAAATGGATTGTGTAATGAAATTCGACTCATTGTTCAAGATCTTGGAGATAATATTATTGGTGCTGAAATTGTGTCTGGAAGTAACATTGGTGACAAAGCTTTTATTCCTCGGATGAATTTAGTACTGAGTGATTCTGGTATTCCTTTTAAATTTCAGCGCAGGCAATTTTCAATTAGTTTTTGTTTTGCGATGGCTATTAATAAGAGTCAAGGGCAAACTTTATCTCTAGTTGGTATTTATCTTCAACGGGCAATTTTTTCTCATGGACAGTTATATGTTGTGATATCTATAGTGACAACAGGATCAGAATTGAAGATATTATTGTCTAATGAAGATGATAACTATTGGAACTCCACATCTAATGTTGTTTATACGGAAGTTTTTCAAAAAATATAATTTGGTAAGTGGATTATTCAACAGAATTCTTTGTTTAGTATATTTTTCCCATACCCCTATGGATCCTACTTTTTCCTAATTCGTATTGTCTTCTGCGTTTGGGTTTCGTTTTGTTCCATATGCCATAAATTCTATATTCGGCTATCGTTTAGAAGAGGTGCCATGGGTCTACTGACTGAGTGTTCTTTGTTGATATGCAGGTTTAACATTGCTGACAATGGATTTGGATTAGGGTGTTATTGACGATGATGACCACCTTATTAGAGGAAAACAAAATGTCTATTTGAAAGGTTTTACTATTATTATTTTAGTTTGATTGTATTTTTTTAATGTCTATTTTAAGACAAAGATTTTTACTAATGTAAAAAGTTATAATATGAGACAATTAAAAAAGTTGAGCTTATGTCATGAATAAAAATTTTCAACTCATGCGTTGCACGGGTCTTCTGCTAGTATATATATATAAAGTGCTGTGATTGATTGGCTTGTATGTATGTATGTATGTATGTTTTCAAGAAAAAAAGAATTTCCGGTTTCTCAAGGAAACGTGATACGGTTTTGAGTAATTGTATTATTAAATACATGGATGATGTCGTAGTATCCTTGCTATCAGAGTGGCGCAACCAAAAGCGTGACATTCTGGCAGACGGCATTAAGACTATTATACTACCTGCAACCTGACGTTATCGAGCCCTACGTCTGGATATGGTTACTCCACTGTGTACAGTCGCGCACAGGGGCCTCATTAGTTTCAATAAACCATGTACATCGCAGAACTTTGAAAAGATGGCCAAGAAATATTCTCATAGTGAGTAACGGTCCTTATGGTAGGGCGTTCGTATGTTCATATAGTCTCTGGCTATGCAGGATGGAAGTCTACCCTATAAGGCAGCCTTTAGTATCTTGGAGTTTACTGTTTCTCTCTACGAAACATCTTAATAATTTCTCTCTCTCTAAGGGAGTTTTCTGCCCTTAGACTTTTGAATAAATCTAGTGCCCAGTCTATTTCTCTGGGTTTCTTAAGACTTTTGTCACAAATTATCACTTTACCCTTACTACTTTATAAATTTCCTATTTTGTCCTGTTTACACTAACTTTCTCTTTAACTCTTCGCCTTAGGTTTTATAGTGATTCTTTTACCCCTAAATTTTCTAATTCACCATTATACACTCATATTTTTTCAAAAAGACTTTTTTACCATTTTATAAGTTAATTAACTGTTTTTATGTCGTACTTTATCTTAAATTTACTATTATATCCCTAAGTATTTTAAGTAAATATTGTTTAGTCTTATTAGTGACAAAATTACCAAGTTGACCTTTTGACTCCACTTTTACCAATTTACTCCTGACACTTTTAATTAATACTAATTTTACCCTTAATTACCAAAAGACTATTTTATCCTTAGATTACTTTTCTTACTTTATTAATTATCGTACTTCCACTTTTTAGCCTAATGTTACTACAACTTTTATTTAGGCGCAAAATTTTATTTTAATTATAATTTTGACCAAATTCTTTTATATAATTACAATTTTACCCCTACGACTATTAAGATCACAATTTGCACCTAACTTATCTTAATTATATTTTTAGCCCTCTACTTCTCTTTAATGACTGAATTATCCTTTATGTTGTATCATACTAACTCTATAAGACTAAAACTTGATTTCTAGACTCTTTTTAACCTTTTTATTCCACACTTTCTATACAAATTCGTGGCTGAATTTCCAGGAACATTTTTACATGTATCAAACTCAGGAATTCTTCAATCTCAGTCTACTTAAATCTACCTAAGATCCATGTAAACTTAAGTATCGGAGTTTCTTGCAGGTACTACCTCACATTCTTACTCAAAGAGATCGGACGACTTCATTCTAATAGAGGAGACGTTAACATCACCACTAAAAGAAGTCCGGACCTCACATTCAGGCCCAAATCACCAGTTTCAGGTAACCCTTAGAACAATTATTTGTATTTATTTTATCAAATTTTATTATAATTTTATATGTTTATTTAATTATGGCCGAGTTAAACAATTTAACTAATAATCTAACAGTTAAACTACTAACACGATTATCCAATATTTTAATTGAGTTAATTATTAGTTTGATTTTGATAACTATGTTCTCTAGTATTGTGCAAAACCGCAAAATGGATACAAATTCAAAAAGGGGAGGAGGTTTAGTTAATATTTCATACTATTGCCCCAAATATTAGATATGCAGAGTAAATTTTCATTATGGTCCCTGAGATTCATCCAATTACCCAATTCGGTCATCAAAATTCCAATTTCACTATAGTGATCCTCCAGATAGAGCTCCAGGCACCCTTGGGTCCCTTCTAGTGCTGAGTCAGTGTCAGAGTGTTGATGTAGCCATCTTTTACTACGCAGGATAGATCCAATGGCTACTTGGCTAGGTGACGTGGATACATTCCCATTTGAACCCAATTTGGTCCCTCCCCTAAGAATTCAACCTTGAGACCTTCTAGACCAATGAAAACCTTTCTTCCCTCTTCAACCCTGATCAATTTTGTCATGATTGCTTCACTCAATATCGTGACATGAAGTCAATGGATTCGTCAGCCACAATGAAGGCACAGACTCCTCACCGTCTCTTTCTCCTTGGTTTGAGGCGGTGCTACTACGCTCAAACTAAACGATGACTTTCTTGGTAGAGGAGCCACCATCGACGGTAGATCCACACTTTTCTCTTTTTTCACAAACGAAGCTACTGTGCCTTCTCTTGTGCGGCATTGGAATCTTTAGCTTGGATTCTCTGCCACTAGAAAACCATTTTCATCTTCGTCCAGCTCCAACGACAATACTACTTCACTCCCTGCAACATCAGAGTCTACGTCAGCAACTTTCTATGACTGAAAAATGAAGATCAAGTTGTGCACTTCGTACACCTTAGCCTTTCACTCTCCAATCATCTCCATTTTTTCCTGTCACCTCCAATTTGTCCTTCCTACCAGCTTTGCCTTCGTAACGTCCATAATGGGAATAACAGAACTTCCAAATCTTGTAGGTATCGGATGGAACAATCTTGAATATGAAGGGAATAAAAGGAGATTTGCATGTAGAAGTCTCGCATCCGGCGGAGGGCGACGATGACATGGGAAAAGAGGCAGTGCCACTTGGACCATGCGTTGCGATGATATAGGCATAGGAGAACGAGCATGGAACTAGCATTAAAAGGTGACTGGATAGATTTCTCTGTGATAGTGCTATCGCCTCCCATCATGATTTCTCAACATCAATAACAAGGAGTTGAAGAAAAAGACAAAAGAGATGAAGAATACGAAAGAAAGCACCCTGAACATTTAGGACTAGGGTTGTATATTGGGAGAGGGACCAAATTGGATCCAAAATTAGACTTAGGATAGTCCAGCTTGATAAAATATGACCACATTAATACTCCGACGCTGCCTTAGCACCGGAAGGAACATTAGGTAGCGTTTGGTGGAGAGACAGAGACGGAAAGACTGAGACTGAGAGATAGAGACTAAGAGACAGGGATTGAAATAAATCTCAGTATTCTGTTTGGTGCAAAATGGGAGACAGAAATTAAAACAAGAATAAAACTCTAATTTAATTTGCACAAAGGGTAAAATTGGAATTAATTAATTGAAATGAAAGTATTTTAGGTATAAAATGTTATTAAAGTTTCAGTCTCAATCTCTAAAAATTTCAGTCCCCTGTGTCCCTACTTTTTGGAGGTACTGAAATACTGAAATTTTAGAGACAGAGACAGAAATTTTAGTACCAGTCTTTGAACTAACAAACACAATACTGAGTCTCAGTCTCTCAGTCTCTGTCTCAGTACCTCAAAACAAATACTACCTTAGGGACTATTATAGTGCCCAAACTCTATCTGGAAGATCACTATAGTAAAATTAAGATATCAAAAACCAAATCAAATAATTGCATGAATTTCACATACTACCATGGAGATTTACTCTAGATATGCATGGTCCCAACTGAAATAGGAATGGAGAGTGTTTTTTGCTTTTTGACCCAACTAGGAAGGGAGACTGAACCGAGTAAAGAGAACGGCTCTGTTGCAAGGGCTTGGGTGGGCCTCCATCTACGGGCTATCTGTTCACCATCTTATATTGGCCTAAATTCAGACGTTACCTGTTTCTGTATAGTTTCAGGTTCGATTTAAAACACACCAAAAAAGAAGTCCAGACCAAAATGAGAACTTCAAAAACCTGAATTGATAGTTTGAGACTCCATCGGCCATGACCAAAAAAAAAAAAAAAAGACCATCGGCTGAAAATGAAAAGCAAAATATAAAAGAAAAAGAAAAAAAGAGAGTCAGAGAGACGCTCCGGCAGTGACTTGTGACTTGTGACTTGTGACTTGTGATCCCTGAAGGGACAAAAAATCCTCGAAAAATAATCAAATAAAAAAAAATACAAATAATAATAACGAAAATGAGGAAAGCGATTGAGATGAGAAAACCTAGACAGATCGATCGCGTGGACGACAGAAACGAAATTTGGCAGCAAAAGTGGAGTTTTTCTGTGATTGTCAATGCCATCATCATATTCATATGAATGAAAAGCGCAACCACCACAACCTCCTCCTGGTGATACCGCTAATCTCCGCCGCCTCCGCCTAGTTGTCAACGTCTGCATCTAATCGGAGAGGATGGAGCTGGCACAGTTGGAAGCATTGTGCGAGAGGCTGTACAACTCACAGGACTCGGTGGAACGTGCTCATGCGGAGAACACTCTGAAAGTGTTCTCCATGAACACTGAATACATTTCCCAATGCCAGTACATTCTGGATCACGCCCTGACCCCCTACGCTTTGATGCTCGCCAGTTCCAGCTTGTTGAAACAAGTCACTGAACACAGCCTTGCCTTGCAGCTTCGCCTTGACATATGGAGCTACCTCATCAACTACCTTGCCACTAGAGGACCCGAGTTACAGCCCTTTGTCACTGCTTCCTTGATTCAACTCCTCTCTCGACTCACCAAATTTGGATGGTTTGATGACGACCGTTTCCGCGACATTGTCAAAGAATCTATGAACTTCTTGACTCAGGTCATTCATCTCAACTCATTTTGCTTTGCGTTGATATCAATTACCCTAATTCGCTCAATGAGACCAAAAGAAAAAACCTATTCCACTCTTCTATTTGCTAATATAATTAATTCTCTTTTGTAATCATACTAGTTATCCGCATTCCTCCGTATGGTTTCTTCACCTTCTCGTTTATTCTTTATTTATGTTACTATCCATTTAGTTCAGAATATTCATTTACTTTGGCTATTGTAATTTGCTAATCCTGTTACTAGGTTAACCGGAGCTCAATTTACCCTAGGAAGTTGTTCGCTTGTTCATCATAGTAACTTTTACGTCAGTGTTTCTGGAGATATTGTTCACACGCTTGTTCATCATAGTAACTTTTAGATCAGTGTTTGTTCATCATAGTAACTTTTAGATCAGTGTTTCTGGAGATATTGTTCACACGCTTGTTCATCATAGTAACTTTTAGATCAGTGTTTCTGGAGATATTGTTCACATCACAATTTCTCTCTTTTATCCAGGCAACACCAGGTCATTATGCCATTGGATTGAAGATATTAAATCAGCTTATCTCTGAGATGAATCAGGTTGGATTTTAACTTCTGCTACCTGAATATGTTTGGTGCTGTAGTGAATGTTTCAATTAAATGTTGAAAGCTTGATCATATTTAGTAGGTTTGTGCTGAAATTGTTTCGTATGGTTACCTGTGTTTTTGTTCATGGAAGCCATCCAAGGGTCTTTTGGAAGCTGAGTTTAGTAAGATATTTTTCATAAGCTAAAAATGGTGTAGTGGCTAGATGGTTCTGCAAGAAAAAGAGGTGGGGGGGGGGGGGGGGGGGGGGGGGGGGGGGGGAATTCAAGGATAATATGAGTTTTACTGTCCAAGTTTCTATGGAAAGTTTTGTGAATGAACGGACTATAGATTCCTTGATATAAATCAAATGAGGAAGCTGTCTAAAAATTCATTATACTGCTCTTCATACTTGTTCTTTATATCGAAAATGTTTTGCTTCTCATTACCGAGGATGTTTTACAGAGAGCCTGAAGAAAAATTTGATCTGAAAAGTTTGTAGGGTCACTTGAAGAAGGAACTAATATTTACTGTAATATTTTGTGTCGTTTCCTGGGGAAAGTGCTTGAGATTCTTGTAACCGCTATGCTTCCAAACTGTGTGAACTTCAGGGGTATAGGAGTCTTTTCCTTCTAAAATGTTTTATTTGTTTTCTTTTTCTTTCTATGATACTTATTGATGGATTTTAATACTCACATATTCCTTAACGAGTTTAAGTGTGGCAACCTATGCATCACAAGGTCATTGTTGAACAATCTCTAGGTTTTTGCAATGTTATCAGTTGCTTATGTTTTTCCATTATATAAGCGCTTTATAGCTTCTTTTTAAAAAAATTTTAAATTTTTTTATACTTTTTATTGTGCTTAAGTATTTTCTTCTATCCTTAATCTTGCCTCAGGCTAATGCTGGTTTGCCTGCAACAAACCATCGAAGGGTAGCTTGCTCGTTTAGAGATCAATCTCTTTATCAAATATTTCAGATATCTTTAACGTCTTTGGGTCAACTAAAGAATGATGGTAAAATGTTTATATTCTAGCTTATTTTGTTTTGCTCACCTCACTTCATTTTTTTTTTGTATTATCCCTTGTTATTTGTTAGTTTGAGAATTGAGATCTATATTTTGCAGTCATTAGTCAATTGCAAGAGTTGGCGCTTTCTCTTTCTTTGAAATGTTTATCCTTTGATTTTGTGGGGACATCTATTGATGAAAGTTCGGATGAGTTTGGCACAGTTCAGGTATCGAATTGTTATAATTTATTTTTGAACATGTGTTGTTTTGAAGTCTTACATTTGGTTATTTATTGTTGTTTACTATGTTGGTTTGCAGATTCCATCTGGTTGGAAGCCAATTTTGGAGGATTCTTCAACACTGCAAATATTTTTTGATTACTATGCTATTACAAAGCCCCCTCTTTCAAAAGAGGTCTATATATGCATTTATTTTATTACTTCTATGATAATCAGGACTGAAAACCTCTGAACCACAATAATTGAATTCATTTTTGGTTCTTGTGAAATTCTCTGCCACATAGGTCTTACCAGGCTATTTATAGAAATGGTTTATAGCACCCATCCTCTTTTTTTCTTTTTAAAAAAAAAAAGAAAAAAAGTTTTTATGTGTTATTATCACTGATGTTAGATGAAAATATCATTTTTCTTATTATTCCATTGTATTTTTTTAATAGAAAAGACGTATTTTATTATTTTCTCAATTCTAATTTTCCAGAAAGATGATAAAATAAGCTTCTTGACATATATATTTCTTTTAATTGTTGAAAATCTTTGGTTGTTGGTTCACCCAGTTTGCTACATTTTAACTTTATCTATTAGGAGTTAATTGGTTTACTTTCCAGGCATTGGAGTGCTTGGTGCGACTGGCTTCTATAAGGCGTTCTTTGTTTACAAATGATGCTGCTCGTTCTAAATTTTTGGCCCATTTAATGACAGGAACCAAAGTAATCCTACAAACAGGGCAAGGTGTTGTTGATTCGTTGATTTTATGCTTGTATCCTAATGAGTAACTGCATAAATTACCTTTTTGTTTTGTACTTTTAGGTAAAAAAAAAAAGAGTTCTTATCTCTTTTTTGGTTGATAATCTGTTCTATATTGGATATGAATTATCAGTAATGATAACAACTTACCTCCACATTGTCTTGTACATGTTTCTTATGAATGCATTTGTCATCATGGTAATTTATCTTTGCTTGGGTTTTGATCTTTGTGGCTTTTCAACTAATAAATCAATTATTAATTGTTGGTTTAAGAAATGAGAGTTCTGATCTAATTTTCTTTACCCTACTCCTCCCAAAGCAATGCACAGAATAAGCTAGAAGATATGAAAATACAGTTTGCAAACAACTAGCATATGGGACAGTTTGAATATCTTTTCCACTTCCAAATAGGTAGAAGATATGTAGGGTGATATTTTTTCTATATGTGGAGGTAATAATGGAGTTATATGGGATTATCTCGAATGATTTGGGAAAATTTGGCTTCAAGCATCCTGTAAATGCTTTTATTCTGTACTGCATAGATCGGCCTCTCACGTAACAGGATTTTCTGATCAGGAGTTGTTCATACTTCATAGATGGAATTTTGCTGGACACATGGTTCTCTCTTATAAACTGCTATTCAGGAAATATGAGTTGAAATGTTGATTATATTGTACTTTATTTTAAGCCCTGGCAAATTCACATGACCAATATTTAAGAAATATTTTATTTCTTCATTTTCATTTCCTTTTTTTTTTTACTTCTTGTTTTCCATATCTTTATTAGTTTGACCCTTGTATTGGGGAGCAGGTCTTGCAGATCATGATAATTACCATGAGTTTTGTCGTCTTCTTGGTCGGTTCAGAGTGAATTATCAGGTAGCTTTGTGTTGTTTATCTTTTTTTTTTATTACCCTTATCATGGATTCTAATTGGTGGCGACACACAGTACATTGGCCCAGATATGAGGTTCCCATAGTTAAGCATAGAATTTAGGGCACTCAAATTTGGTATCACTTTGAGACACTTGAATTGGTTCCTCTCTCCGCACATCAAAAATAGCACTTTTATGTTTTAATTTAGTGGGATACAACTTTTTAAAGAATTATCATTGATTCATTTTTAAGCTAATAATACTTAGCTCTCTGAAAAAACAGAAGCAGAAGCAATTTTTAGTAAAATTATATTCCAAAACTTTAATTTACTCATTATTATTATTATTATAAAGTTAAAGTACTTCTGAAATAATCTATTAGATGCAAAATACTTTTGTCTAAAACATAAGACTCTACTAAAAAAAATTAAGGGAAAATATCATGTTTTCAAAAATTTTTCCAAACCCCCCTTTTTATAGACTTGTGGGGTTGTAAGTTTCAGTGTGCACAATTTGAATTTAAAATCATCATTTGAGAATATGCACTGTATATTCTAATTGACATATCATTTAAATTTAATACAATTAGTATGTCTTAGACATATAAGGTAGGAATAATTATATCTTAGACAGTTGTAACTACTTGTTGATGCTTTCTATGATACGTTCCCACTGTTTTAAGAGCTTCACTCGTGGGAAATAAAATTTCATATGTTTTATTTTGTTTATAACTGCTTGGGGTAATGCAAGGCATTAATCTTTAGGTCTCAAGCTTTCCCTCTATTGCTTCTTCATTTATCAGTACTCCTCTGTTGTCGCTTAACCAAATGTATATATCTTTTGTTATCCATATTTGATTACATTCAATGCGCTTGAAAATCAATCTCAAATGTAATTTCCCTTCCTGAAACTGCAGCCCTAAAACTATTTGAAGGAATGCTGGAGGACTATTTTGATTTATTCTAATGAATTGTTAATTTTATAATACTAGAAATACTTTGACAGTCAGGTTACAAAATTTGGAGAAATAACAGATATTTGTACATTCAATAGTTTATAGTTTATCTAATCGGATCATCCTTGCATCTGTAACTACCTTCTCTCACCTTTAAGATGGAACTCTTCCTTTAGATAAATTCATAAAAATAAATGCTGCAGTTGTCAGAGCTTGTAAATGTGGAAGGCTATAGTGATTGGATACGTTTGGTTGCGGAGTTCACTCTCAAATCTTTACAATCATGGCAGGTTAATTACTATCTCTTTTAAGAATTTTGAAGAGAATACACAATGTGCTGTGGTTCACAAATCACATAATTTTTTGTCGTAAAGGCATTTATTTATCTTTGGCATGATGGCACATGTTTCCCTTTGAAAATAAATTTGGGATGACATTCTATGAGAATTATCACTATGACATATTTCATTTGTTACCAGAATTCCAACATAGGTTATTTGCAAGTATAATGTCTTGATTATGTTGATACCTTATTGTCAGTGGGCCAGCAATAGTGTGTACTACCTTTTAGGGCTGTGGTCTAGATTGGTGTCTTCTGTTCCATATTTGAAAGGTGATGCACCAAGCTTGCTGGATGAATTCGTTCCTAAGATTACTGAGAGTTTCATCACATCGAGGTTCAACTCTGTGCAGGTATTCCAAACTTCTTGTCCATGTTCTGCTTTGTTGCTTGCTGTGTTACTGGCCACTGTATGTATTAACATTTAGCATAATAGCTAGCTGTCAGAATGTAATTTCTTATGCCTGTTTTTTACAGGCTGGATTACCTGATGATCTTTCTGAGAACCCCTTAGACAATGCTGAACTTCTTCAGGATCAATTAGATTGCTTTCCATACCTTTGCAGATTTCAGGTATCTTATATTATCACCTACTGTTGTACTGTTGTTATGTGAGATAATTTAATTAAAAGGTAAGTAATGAGTCGAAAGTAGGATATAAGCAAAGAAGCATAATACGACAAAGGTAAAAACCAGTATTGTCAAAAGCTGAAATGATCCTTGAACTAGTAAGAATATGATTTTTTAGTCAAGTTATATATTCATTGAAGAATAACAATATAAAACAATAAGTAAAAATGATACGATGTACTCCCTCCCTTATGTGTCATTTTGGCTTATATTATTTGTACCACAATATTTGTCATTATCTTTTTTCTTTTCAGAATTTATTCTTAAATTATCAATATACCCTTTATCTATAAAGTTGTTAAAATTATTCAACTATTCTCTATCTTTGTTAATTAAGTTGTTTAGTAATATTATCTTCAGATTACACTTGATTTCCAGTTTCTTAATGATTGTCCATTGTGACAGATAAAAAAGAATGGAGTGAGTATATCTTAACTATAAATGATGGTAATAAATGATGCTACCATGTTGATACTATAATGATTGTAATTAATGGTTATGTAAGTCAATAAGTTCGACGAATATAATTAACAAATCTCCGACAATTTAAAAATTTGGTATGTGGAATAATTTTCCATTCTTAAAACTTCTATTCCCAGAAAAACTTTTGAGAATGACATTTTGGTGCAAATACCTGGGAATGAACCATTTTTCCTTTGGGTGGACACTAACATTCCTCAAAGTACTATATATTTTTTAAAAGTACTCCCAAAAAAGAAAGAAAAGAAAAGAAAAACATAGTGGTGACTGGTGGCAGTGGGTGGACAGCAGTGGTTGACTGGGTGCAGTTGTAGTTGATTAGTGACCGGAGTCAAGGGCTAATGAGGACTGCCTTCTCTTTTCTACCAACTTTAAGCCCCAATTAGTATTCTTTATTTAGATTATGTGGAAATGTTCCTTTTGACAATTTACATAATCTGTGTTACTAATCCCTTGTGTATCTTGGTGCTTCTAACCATCCACTTCTTTTTTTTGAGCTGCCCTTATTTTATGTTTCTGTTAATACATGAATAATAAATCATCCAAACAGTAGCAAAAACTCAATCTCAATAAGGTTGGTCTTTTGAGCCCGCTTCAAGACAAGATTACTAATTATCCAATCCTGGGGTAATAAGACTCGTCTGTTTCTAATTTTTTTTTCTCTTTTACTAATTTTATCTTTTTGCTTTGGCATAATCATTCATATCCATTCTCATGATTTCCCATTGCGAGGTGGTAATGACAATAGGGTGATTCATCTCTAGGAAGGTAACTTACTCAGGAATATTCTTTGAACCCCATGCCAGACATGGGAATCCAACATTCCCATGATTACATTCTTGGGAATGTGAAAAGATTCTGCATACCAGCTGCTATTAGGGTTTGACATTATATGAGATAAATTGACCATCAAAGAACAATTTTGCTTTGATTCCTCCAGCTTTTTATCTATGAATGTTTTGGGATTTATATTATTACTATTTACCTGAATATAATTTTTCTTCTAAGCTCTAACATAAAAAAAACTATTTATTATATTGATTTCTGCTACAATTTGCTGAGAAATATTTGTTCTTTAATTCCTTTGTTTTTATTTTGCAGTATGAAAGCTGTAGTTTATTTATAATAAACATAATGGAGCCAGTTCTGCAAATATATTCGGTGTGGCTATAACTTTCACTTGAGTGCTGTGATTTTATCCTTTTGTACCTTCAAAATCAAATAGTTGGGTAATTAGTTTTGGCTACTTGTTCAATGACCCAAATAGGAAAGAGCAAGAGTCCAAGCTAGTGATAACAGCGACCTTGCTGTGATTGAAGACAAACTTGCTTGGATTGTTCATATCATTGCTGCGATTCTTAAGATAAAACAATCTACTGGTTGTAGGTAAAATATTATTTTTCTTTCTTTTGTATTGCAGTTCTGAGCATTGTTCTGATTCATATGTATGTAAATTGTTTGTACTTTTCCCCCTATATGTAGTGTGGAGTCCCAGGAAGTTTTTGATGCTGAAATTTCGGCACGAGTCTTGCAGTTGATTAATGTAACTGACAGTGGAGTACACAGTCAGGTATACAAACACAGTTTTTTATGAATTGTTCTTTTTTTTTTAAAAATACTAGCATCACAATGAATACATTGTTTGAAAATGGCACTTATATTTTGTAACTTGTATTTATCCTTTTTGTTGAATAAGGATTTATTGATTTTTCTAGCATAATTTTCCTTCATTTCTTTTTGTTAAAGCATTTTTTTTAAGAGTTGAGCAGGGGAATGCAAATATAAAGTAGGTCAGAATAAGGCGTCCTGCGTATTAAGATAGGAGACCTTTTGTGGGGTTGGGGGGGGGGGGTGTTGATAAAGGAACAAGAGGCAACTATGAATGCTGAATGCAATACATGTTTGAGATAGTTTGGCTCCATTCTACAATTTCTAATATTATAGTACAATTCAGGCATCCGTACTTTGAGTTGTCAGGACTGAAATAGGCTTTTAACTCTACTTTTTTAAGTATTTAACATCGTTGTATGACAAATGATGTGCACACTTTGTACACCTCATGTACATTGTAAATCTTGGATATAAAATCATTTGTGTCAAAAACCTAGCAGCTTAGACTTTTTGAGAGATATGATTCAAGATGTGGTATCAGATTGTATTACTAGAAGCTCTAGTGTTCAAGTGTCCCCCCAACCCATCCAACCACCACACCACAACTAAGGATAAACTACTAGTTCTATCCACAGATGATCAGAATGCTGACAAACCTATTCACGAAAAAGCAAAACTAACCTTATACCCATGAAAGATGGGATTTTCTTGACAAAACTACACAAACTCTAAAAAACCATTTAAAAAAAAATCCCCAAATTATCCTCTAACCTAACCATACCCCAACTGTAATCTTTTTTCACCTCCAATCTCCAATCTTCTACTAGACCACTACTGTGTACTGTCACCACCACCAGTCCTACCTTGTGCTTTACACGGTTCACTTCCGTGGTTCTCTACACCATCTCTACATTTTTTCTTGTTCAGTTTCTTATGCAGTAGATGTGCCTCAATTGTCTTTAACATCTTTCAAAATTTTCTGGCACGACATAATTCCAAGCTCAAACCACTCTCTATGTTAAGTGCATATTACCTGATATCAACAGATTGGTTGGTATATTAACATTAACGCCCAAAGTTTACAATGCAACCACTTCGATGGGGAAAAACATTTTAACACAGTAATCTCTACCTTCTATAACTATTCTAGTTTGTCACAAAAATGAAAATCTACAATTGGTGTCGATAGCAAAAAGAAAACCTTGATTTGGCACAACAGAAAAACCAAATTAATGTTAAATGCACTGATCTCTTTAAGCAAGAAATAATTCGCCTACCCCATGAAGCCAGAACTCTTTCTCTCGGACCTGCTCAGTCAGTGGAGCAATGGCTTTCAAGCACTTGACATGAAGCAAAACCCTGCCTATTGATGTGCTTCTATTCAGTGAGTGGTGGTGGTGGTGGATCGGGAATTGGAGACTGAGGTGTAGTAGAATTAGAGTTGGATTAGGTTAGGTCAGGTCAGAGGGTAATTTGAGGATTTTAAATGATTTTTTAGAGTTTGGATAGTTTTGTCAAGAGAAACCCATCTTTTATGGGTATAAGGTTAGTTTCGTTTTCTCGTGGGTAGATTTGTCAGCGCTTTGAACATTCATGGATAGAAATGGTAGTTTATCCCCACAAATAAAATTTGAATTTCAGCACAAGCTTGGATGATCTATGCTTCAAGCTTAGGCATGTTAAATATAAAACCATTTTCTGTGCCTCTACCCAATAGCTTAAGCTTTTGGGAGAGATGACTCATGATTGTAACTAATTTGTACACACACATACACATGCAACTGGATGAAGTCACTTGGTTTCCATGAAATGCCAAGACCTGATATTTTTTCTCAATGCAGTAATTGATCTGTCTTTTTTTGTTGGTTTTATTATTTTTCCTTTTTGTTTTCCTTGATAGTGAATGTGGCTATATGCTATGCTTTGGAATTTTCTTATTTGCTCATTTTACTGCCATTTGACAGAGATATGGTGAAGTAAGCAAACAAAGACTTGATAGGGCAATTCTTACTTTCTTTCAGCATTTCCGAAAGTCTTATGTTGGGGATCAGGCCATGCATTCGTCCAAGGTTATACACTAATGCAGTTACTGACAATAAGAAATAACAAAATAAATTTAGGTCCCTGTGTATTTTTGATGTATTATTTTGTGTTGCAGCAGTTATATGCCAGATTATCAGAGCTTCTTGGCCTTCACGATCATCTGTTGATGTTGAATGTGATCATTGGCAAGATTGCAACTAACCTTAAGTGCTATACAGAGGTGCATTTGTTGTGCACAAGATATGTTTGTCTTATATTTCTGAGTTCTATAGTGATTTAACACACTTTTAGTGTGTCGTTTCAGTCTGAAGAGGTGATTGATCACACCTTGAGTCTTTTCTTGGATCTTGCATCTGGGTTAGTTTTAACTGAATCGAAGAATATTAGCAACCTCCTTTTTGTGGTTAAGACAATCCACCTAAATTTGCTGATGTACACTATCGTTTTTGACAGATATATGACTGGAAAACTACTTCTGAAGTTGGACACAGTGAAATTTATTGTTGCCAACCATACAGTAGGTTATCTATTTTCTTAGTTACTCAATTTCTATTGTATGATTTAGTATTTATCTTCCAAGATCATATAAATTGCTAGAAAAATATGGACTCATTGTAGAGGGACTGGATGGCCAAATTTCTTTCTTGCTAAACGGTTTCCTCTTCACATGAGCTTTCTTCCAGCACCATCTTAAGCATTTTTCTGCATGTCTCTGCCTCAGCTTTGGTTCGATGTTGTTTTGGTTTCTCTCTAGAGGTCTGCAGATGCTTGTTTCAAAGAAGTTGCTGTTTTCGGATAGATAAAGAGTGGCGCAGTCCTGCTACAATTTTATTTTCTGATGCACTATGTTATCTCTGATTTGAGCTATTCTATTCAGCCACACCTCCCCTCTTCTTTCTGTTGATGTTCCATTCCATTTAAAATAAAATAAAATATACCTACAAATTACTTTTGTCTTTAAGGCAATCGACAATAATGTTGCATTCTTATCTTTTCTTAATGTGTTTATTTTGCTTCTTTGTGCTCATAATTTTCTATTTTTTTCTTGCATAGAAGTAGATTCCTCTACGTATTTGTTCTAATTCTTATTAAAATTTTCAGAGAGAACATTTTCCATTTTTAGAAGCCAAGAGATGTTCTCGCAGCAGAACGACTTTCTATTACACTATTGGCTGGCTGATTTTCATGGAGGATAGCCCTGTGAAATTTAAATCTTCAATGGATCCACTCCAGCAGGTACTTTATCACAAATACTCGTAATATGCTTGCATATTCAGTTTTCATCTCAGTATCTAATTCATTCTTGATGAGTCAATGCTGATCCAATTGTAGCCATTTCTACTATCCTCTAGGTTATTCGTGAGTGCAGTATAAGAAGTAATAATTCTTTTATTATTTTATTTAACTAATTATGGCATCTAGCTTAATTTTTTTCTTATAATTAATTGGTTAAGCCTTTGTGTTCTGGGTGAAGACAGCATATGTTGCTTTGCGTTTCAGGTTTTTCTCAGTTTGGAATCAACTCCTGATTCTATGTTTCGAACAGATGCTGTCAAGTTTGCACTTGTTGGTTTGATGCGGGACCTTAGAGGAATTGCAATGGCTACAAATAGGTTGGTACTTGTGCTTGTTCTATCATTTAAGATGAGGAAAGCAAATAAAACTGACATGTTTGTTTTTCCTAGCCGCCGAACTTATGGCCTTCTATTTGATTGGTTGTACCCTGTGCACATGCCTCTACTTTTAAAAGGCATCTCGCATTGGACAGACACCCCAGAGGTAATGGAGCATAATTGCAATTTTTGGTACCTTAATGCATATTAAATGGTTAGTAACGTGGACTCTGTTGTGTTTGCCAATCTCGTTGATAGCAACTGTCTTCTTTTTCCCTTTTTGTCATATTTTTTTAAACTTTTATACATTTGATCAGCTAGACATGTAATGGTGGTTTTGGACACACTTAAGCATCTAGTTTCCTGTCATGACTCATGTATGGTTTTAGTGTTAGCATTATTAGGCACAAAAGAAGTAAGTAGTTATAGTGTTCATAATTACATGTATCCAAGGAGATGATCTTAGCTTTTATGGGAGGCCAGGAGCTCCACAAATGACCGTGGCTGTGTTCATACGGAAGGCACAGCCATTTGGTGTAGCTCTTCTGGAGGTTCACTGATGCAAATGTGGCTGCTGCTTCTGACTCTTGCTTTGAGGTTATTTCTTGGTGATAATGGTGTATTAGACTATTGGCATTTCTCAAATTGGAATGAGATTTGCAATTATATTTTTAGCAGTCTATTACCAATATTTTCTTAATAGAAAGATGTTTGGCCTGGGTTGATATAGAATAAAGAGCATTGTGCTGGTCAGTCTACAGAGAATCAAACTTAGATCATGGGCAAAACATCTATATGCAAATAATGAGTGTTTAACTGCTAATCTGGCTATTGCTAATCACAGTCCTTGGTGAAAGAACTGTAGTTGTACTTGCAAGTCTATCCCTGCCTATTTATCTAAGCCATTGGAATTTTTGGATTGGAATTGTTAGGAACTGGTATTAGATAAAGGAAATGGAAGAATCAAGTACTGTATACTAATGGAGCTTATCTGGAATTAGTGTGTGAAAGTGAAACTAGAGAAATAAGGATAGTTGCATGTATTAATTAGCAAAGAATGTTGATGAGTTGTGGAGCTTTTGATATGCTCAGGTATCTAATGAATTTCACCAAGTTGAACTCCCCCCTCATGCCTCACACCCCTCATACATGTATTCCTCTCATAGCTGCATTCTGTTCATTCCTTTGTTAACTTCTTCCATATACTTTGACTTTGGTCATGGGTCATATGTGGAGGGTCCTATTTCTTTGATAGAAATTAATGCAAGAGAAAAGGGAAATTAGTGGATGGATAAAAAGATCCTAAAAATGCTACAATAACAACACAGAAAGCAGGAAAAACTCAACAATACAGCAAATTTGCAGAAGGTTTCTGCTTAAACAGAGATATCACCTCCCTTGAAACAGCTTGGACTACTGAGCCAAAGTCATAAACTCAACCATATCCAATATTGGGTTTAGGAAAGATGTACGTTGTATGATGGGATTGTCTTGCTCCAGATAAATGTGGAAAAGGATTGAAAAGACTTCATGTTTGATGTTTCCACCAATTTTTTTTCCTTAACTTTCTGCACCAAAACTATTATAAAGATACAGCACTCTCCATTGTGTTTCTTCTGGATATCTTGCATTCAGATTTGGTGATGCTACTAATACAAATGTAAATCAATAATATAACCGAATTGGATATTATGTTTTCTTTTCTTTTTTATTTTTTGTTTTGTTTTGTTTTTGTTTATTTTCCCCCTTTTCTTTCTTTGAATGTTCATAATCCCCCCAACCCCCACCCGGCCCTCCGGGCTGATGAGGCTTGCTTGTTTCTTCAGGTTACCACCCCATTGTTGAAGTTCATGGCCGAGTTTGTGCTAAATAAAGCTCAACGTTTGACATTTGACTCTTCTTCTCCCAATGGCATACTTCTCTTCCGAGAAGTCAGTAAACTGATTGTTGCTTATGGATCAAGGGTTTTGTCTCTTCCCAATGCTGCTGATATATATACATACAAGTACAAAGGAATATGGATATGTTTGACAATTCTGGCAAGAGGTGAAACCCACTCTTTTAGGTTCTTCTTATTCTCATCCATGGTTTAGTTTTCCACCTTAATTTTATTGGCTGTGCTTGGAAGTTACAGTAACCGTCATTTTTTTTATGTTATATAACTTAACGAGTTCTTTGAATGATTTTTTTGAATATGTCTATTTATCACTGGCAAATCTACATCCATATCTCTCTAAATGTACTTAGTTTGACATGATTTCTTTGGTATATTGACTACATAGTTGGGATGGTGAATAAATTACATCCTCCATCCTATTATCTAACTGAACAACAATACCAAGTTCGATCCTATTATCTAACTGAACAACAAATACCAAGTTGCCTACATTTTTTCTACCCCCACAAAAGATGGAAAAAGTTACGACACTATTTTCCAATATGCTCTACTTAACATGGCTTCAACTTCCAACTGAACTTGGCAAAAAAATTATCATAACTCTTGCAATGAAACTAAGAAAGAAATTCTGTTGGCATGTAGGGCCTTGGGTTGTCTTGGTTTCTAACTGTCCTGAAACTCTAAATTAATGGTATTGCCGTGAGGCCTAAATCCTTAATGGTGTTGTATTTTGCCAAATGACAGCCCTTTCAGGAAATTATGTCAACTTTGGAGTATTTGAATTATATGGTGACAGAGCACTGTCTGATGCACTAGATGCTTCTCTAAAGATGACACTGTCAATTCCTTTGTCTGATATATTGGCTTATCGAAAGGTATGAGAACTATTTTCCTGTCCTTTATTATAATTTATATTCCTTATTTTTCATATTATATTTTAGTGCATGACGATGGGTATAAAAACAAAGATTCTGTGTATAATTAATAATTAAAGGAATTATACCAAACATTTTTAAGGTGAATCTTACATAGTTTTTGGTTTTATGCAGCTAACAAGAGCATATTTTGCCTTACTGGAGGTTTTGTTCAACAGCCACCTTACTTTCATATTAAACTTGGACACAAACACTTTCATGCATATAGTTGGGTCCCTTGAATCTGGACTTAAAGGCCTGGATACGAGTATCTCATCACAGGTTATGGCTTGCTATTATTTGCATCCTCCTTTCTTTAGAGTAACTCATTTTATTTCGCTGTTTCTTTTGGTTTCTCAAGGATTAGGATTTAAATTACTTCTCTATGAACATATTTTATGATTAGACAGAGTTTTTCTTTTACATGTAGCTGACTCTACCTTTTTGGAGAAGGCTATGCAATTGTTTTTTTGCTTTCTTGTGAGGTTGCTAATCTTTTCAATTTCCGGTCACAGTGTGCGTCTGCTGTTGATAATTTGGCTGCTTTCTATTTTAACAACATCACTATGGGAGAGGCTCCAACCTTACCTGCATCTGTCAATCTTGCTCGTCACATTGCAGAGTGTCCCAATCTATTTCCAGAAGTATGATTTCTTTTCTTATTTTATTCACTACTATTTACTAGTTTAAAAGTGTAAAATGTTTGCTCTAAAAGTTTGATTGAACATATTTCTTTGCTCATTTTATTATTTTTTCCTCCTCTGAATGTAGGAGTGGGGAAGCATTTTTTTTAATTTATTTTACTTGGAATCTATCTTCTGCTTACTCAGATTTTGAAGACCCTTTTTGAGATAATTTTGTTTGAAGAGTGTGCCAACCAGTGGAGCCTGAGCAGGCCAATGTTGAGCTTGATACTTATTAGTGAGCAGGTACTCCAGCTTGTAAATCTCACTTCTATTTCATTATTGTTGTTTTGAAATTTGAACACAATAATTTAATTCATATTCACACTTACTATATTAGACTTGCATGTATCTATTTTTGGTTTAATTACTCTGTTGGTCAATATAGTTTTATCAAATTCGCAATTCGGTCTCTATTTTTTTTCTTTCAATTGGGTCCCTGCACTACTTTTAATTTTGTAATTACGTCTTTGTCAGTATAAAAAATGTTAATGAAATATTTCTTCAGAACTTGAAGGTACCCACAATTGAGAACCTAATTAAATCTTTTGACTACATGTTTTTTGGGAAGAATAACCCGTTAATTTTAGCGTTTTTGATACGGAAAGGACTTAATTACAAAATTAAAAGTAGTGTAGAGATCTAACTAAAAGGGAAAAAAAGTATAGGGACCTAATTACAAATTTGAAAAAGGTACAAAGACTAATAGAATAATTAAACCTCTATTTTTCAACTAATTTATGCTAAAAAATTGAGTTTATCCTTCCGATAAGTAGTTACTTATGTGCAACATATTAGATATATGCTGTAAATATAACCATGTGAGACTAGTTATTCACACTACCCCAACTACACAGATTAATTATATACAGTAAATATAGCACTTGGCAACTTTGCACTATATTTGATTGATACTAAACAGATGCCAAACTAAATTATGATTTACTTGCAGATATTCTCAGATTTGAAAGTTCAGATATTGTCATCACAGGTAGTTTCCTTCTCCCTTAAATTCAGAGTTGAATTATGCAATTTTCAGTTCCTGATGGTTTCAAGAACAAAATATTGAGTGTGACTGATGACAAATTTGTGCTTTTGTTATCAATTGTATTGGGCTAGTTGGAACCAAAGGTTATGTTTTCCGCCGTGTTCATGCTTTGTAACCCCATATTGATTATTTGTTGCAGCCAATGGATCAGCACCAGCGACTCTCTTTATGTTTTGATAAACTAATGGCAGATGTTACTCGAAGCTTGGATTCAAAAAACAGGGATAAGTTTACTCAAAACCTAACCATATTTCGCCATGAATTCCGTGCCAAATAATTCAAAGCTATGTTAAGGAGTTTAATGTGAGAAGGGTTGGTATCTGTATATTGTCTGTTTGGAGAGTTCCTTTGTTTTGGTGGGCATCATAGAATATACTAAGAAGAAGCAACTAAGCAGCCACTTTATGTGATTTCTTCATATAATCTTGTGTGAGAGAAATTCATTATGGTTCATGGTGTGGAAGATCAGGTGTATATTTTGTGGTGTTACAGCATAGTTCTATTTGTACCCAGGTTTGGGTGATTCAAATCCAAGTTAACAGATAAGAGGAGATTTGGCAGATATGAAGAAGTGGTTAGAACAAAGGGGAAGAAGGGATTAAGGGCGTAGCGATTGGGTTAGAATATATTCTTTTCAAAATACATGTATATTAGTATCCATATTTGTTTTAGAAACATGTTACTGTATGATATTTTGTAGAATTGATTATTTGTACTCCATGTCAGGCGTAGCGATTGGGTTAGAATATATTCTTTTCAAAATACATTAGTATCCATATTTGTTTTAGAAACATGTTACTGTATGATATTTTGTAGAATTGATTATTTGTACTCCATGTCACAAACGAAGACGATCACCCAAAAAAAAAAAAAAACGGGAAAGAGGAAGAAATTGTGTTCAGATGTTGTGTGGGGGGGGGGGGGGGGGGGGGGGGATAGAATTGTAGCAGAATAATATGAATGGATTAATGCAAATCCTAACATGGTTTTCAAATAATCAAATTGTTTATGCCCTATCCCAAAAAATATAACCAGGTCCAAAGTGAATAAAGGTCCGATCAAGAGATTTGACTTTATTGACACCTATTTGACCTCAAGGAGGTTGGATATGGCGACCGCAGCACAACTATACTTATCTCAATAAGTAATTAATTCTTAAGATACTTTTCATCTATTTAGACGAGGGATTTTAACAGATTTTTTTTTAGAAAAAGAAAATTGTTATCCACTATCAAAGATGGAATTACAATAAAAGGTGGTTATGTATTCTATTATAAATACACTGATACTCTCAGGTATATGTAGAATTTAATTTACTAAATCTGTTTAAATTCTTGTTAACTTAACCATTGGAGTCTTTTGCAGGTACTATCTCCTACTTCAAGGAATTTGGACGGCGGCACTTCGATAGTAGAAGTCGGATGCTGCCTAAAAAAGAGTTTGGACCTCACGTTCAGACCCAAAAACAATCCAGTTTCAGGTAACTCACGGAATATTGGTGCCGTTGTTGGGACTTAGAAGTCTACATCAATTAATGTGGACAATTAGTTTGAGGATAAACATATGGCATCCGAATCTGAACCAAAGCACAATAATGATGATCGAGCACTTATGATACCTCCACGACCGAATAGAACAGGTGACCTTGGAAGGAACATCGAGAAATCCACAGCCCAGGCGAATCAGTTCGGAGGTACATCCACCCGGGAATGAGGAGCCTCTGCACCCAACAGAAATCCTGGGACTCGCACATGGGCATCATGGCTGACTGTAGCAGCTCGAACAGGAGATTGAACGACAACGAGAAGTTGAAAAAGACTTGTGAAGAGAAGTACAACGTCAAAGAGAATTAGAAAAAAAATTGAAATTAGAAGCAGACCTACGAAATCGGAGCAATCATGCATATAGGAAGGAAAATCATTTTGGTGGAAAAAGATTCATTCATAGAAGAGATCATGCGCACTAGGGTTCCCAGGAACTTTAAAAGTCCTGACATGGACTTCTATGATGGAACAACCGACTCAAGACATCATATCAGTAATTTTAAAAGTCAGATATATTTTTGGCCGATGCGTCCGATGCTACCTGTTGCAAAGCTTTTCCGACAACGTTAACTAAAGTGGCAATGAAGTAGTTTGATAGCTTACTATCTAGGTCGGTGACTTGTTTCGACGATCTCGCAAGGAAGTTTCTCGCCCGATTTTCCATTCAAAAAGATAAAGTCAAGCACGTTACAAGTCTCCTAGCGGTCAAACAAAAGGTTGGAGAAACACTCGAGCTTATATGGAAAGATTCAACAAAACTTTCTTGAAAATTTAGAATTTACCTCAAGAAGCAGTAATAATGAGGTTAGTTAATGATCTCAAAGAAGGACTATTTTCTCAATCCATATCAAAGCGACATCTGACCTCTTTGTACGAAGTACAAGAACGGATGGAAAAATATATCAACATGGAAGAGAATTTTCGACTTAGAGAACCAATTCCAAGGCAAAACCTTCTTTACCAAATTTGGGATAAAGATAAGGATGCAAAGAAAAAGGATGAATATAGCTCAGATAAGCCTCGAAGATACCTTAACTACACCCTGCTTACTGTGAGTATCACAAATATGGGTATTCCACCATTGATTGCTATGACTTGAAAAATGTGATAAAAAAACTAGTCAGAGAAGATCGGTTAAAAAGTACCTCAAAGAAAGTTCGTACGATCCGAAAAAAAGGAAGAGAGGTGAAGAAGACAAGGGTCGACGAGATCGGCTACCACAAATCCCTGATAGGCACATCCACATGATAGTTGGGGGATTTGCAGGAGGAAAGGTAACCAAGTCTTCTCCCAAAAGACATATAAAAAAAGTCTACTAAGTTGATGAAGAATACGAAGTTTCCAATTTACCCACAATCTCATTCACCAAAGAAGATGCTCAAAGAGTAACCCCTAGTCATGACGATCTTATTATGATTACAATGATACCCTCCAATGCAAACATCCACAGAACTCTGGTAGATTAGGGGAGCTTGGCCGCCATATTATTCAAGCCTGCTTTTGACAAGCTCGGGTTAAAAGAGAAAGAGCTGAGAGCCTACTTGACAATCTTTTCAAGTTAGGAGACACGCCTATCCGACCTCTCGGTTTCGTCCCCTTGCACACCACTTTTGGTGAAGGTGTGAAGTCTAGAATTTTGAATATAGACTACGTTGTGGTCATTGTGGCATCAACCTACAATGCATTAATAGGTCAGACCACTTTGAATTGACTAGCTGTGGTCGTTTTCACTCTTCATCTCTGTATGAAATTTTTGACTTTAGAGGGAATCGCTACCATAAGAGGAGATTAGAAGTTAGCGCGAAAATGCTATAATGAAATCTTGAATCTACAGGGAAGCATTAAGGAATAAGAAGTCAACACCATTGAACTTGGTGGTGTCCGAGCATGAGAAGAACTACGATCACAATCTAGTGGACAGAGCGAAGTGGTTCAAATCGGAGAACAAGCAGAGAAAACAACAAGCATAGGGGCTAACTTGGATAAAGAGATGAAGGTAGACCTCCTTAAGCGCTTACAACAAAATTTTGATCTCTTTGCCATGCTTAGGATACACCCCGACCTTATGAGTCACAAGCTCACTCTCTATCTTGGCTCACGACCTGTTCAACAAAAGCGACGAAAGCTTGTCCTTGAAAGAGCACAAGTCATTGAAGAACAAGTTCAAGTATTATTAGAAGTCAGGTGCATAAGGGGGGTAAAATACCCTTTGTGGTTGATTAATGTAATACTCGTGAAAAAATAAAATAGGAACTGAAAAATGTTTGTCGATTATACTGACCACAATAAAACCTGTCCTAAAGACCCATACCGACTTCCCAGCATTGATACCTTGGCGGATTCAGTTTCAGGATATCGATACTTGTCTTTTATGGACGCATACTCAGGATATAACTAGATCCTGATGTACAAGTCGGACCAAGAGAAAACCTCCTTCATCACTCTAACAGTCAACTACTGTTATGTAGTAATGCCTTTTGGATTTAAAAATGCTAGAGTCACCTATCAATAGCTAATGAATAAGGTGTTTTCATCCCACCTCGAAAAATTAATGAAGGTCTACATTGATCATATGCTCGTTAAAAATAAAGGAAGACACTAATCTCTTGTCTGACTTAGTTGAGGTATTCAACGCAATAAGAAAACATGGGATGAGACTAAATCCCTCAAAGTGCACGTTTGCAGTGGAGGCCGGGAAGTTCTTGGACTTCATGCTCACCCAAAGGGGCATTAAAGCCAACCTAGACAAATGTAAAGCAATACTCGAGATGAAAAGTCCGACTTGTCTCAAGGAAATCTAACAATTGAATGGAAGATTAGCAGCCTTATCTATATTCTTGGTGGGATCAGCCTTGAAGTCTCTACCCTTGTTCTCAATACTCAAAAAATGGTGTGAATTCGAATGGACTCAGGAACGTGAGCAAGCTTTTCAAGAATTCAAAAGCTTCCTGAGTCAACTACCAATCCTCACCTAACTTGTTCCATAGAAAGAGCTCATATTGTACTCAATAGTTGCAAATAAGGCCATAGCCTCAGCTTTAGTCCGAGATGATGAGAATGGACAACAACTAATTTATTTTGTTAGCAAGGCTCTACAAGGGATAGAACTAAACTATCAAAAAATAGGGAAGTTCGCTTATGCCCTTGTGCTCACTTCCAAAAGGCTCCGACCTTATATCCAAGCTCATACCATGAAAGTCTGAATTAACCAACTTATGAAGGATATCCTCCAAAAGACAAATACTGCAAGTCGGATGCTAGAATTGGCAATAGAGCTATCTGAATTCGACTTACGGTATGAAACTCAGATAACAATAAAAAATCGCAATATCTGGTCGACTTTGTAGCCGAGTACACAGAAACCTAGGAAAGTTCTACAACCTATAATTTATATGTAGATGGATCATCCAATGAAACTGGAAGTGGAGCAGGAGTCATTATGGAGAATGAAAAAGGAACTCGGATAGAACTTTCATTGAAATTTGAGTTTTTGGCCTCCAACAATCAAGCAAAGTATGAAGCATTACTTGTTGGCTTGAAGCTAAACAAAAAGGTTGGGGCGGTAAGGTTGATCGTGTTTAGAAATTCTCAAGTAATAACCTCTCAAGTAAATGGAACTTACCAGGCTAAAGATCCCAACATGAAGAAGTATTTGAAAGAAACACTGGAACAATTGGCTCAATTTCATGAAGCAAAGATCCGACATATAGCTTGGGAATTAAATATTTGAGCTGATGCCCTTTTCAAGTTGGCCAGCACTAAGCCAGGGGGCAACATTAGAAGCCTGATCCAGGAAACACTTCACACACTATCAGTGGCCAAAGAAGTTGACAAGTCAGGAACAATGGCTATCTCCAATCTAGGTTTGGTTTGGATGACCCCCATTATCGAATACATTAAATTTGATATCATCCCTAAAGAAGAAAGGGAAGTACAAAACTACACCTTGATTCACAACATCCTCTATAGAAGAGGAGTATCTACACCTCTATTAAAGTGCGTCCTAGCCTCCAAGACTAAAGTAGTCTTAGAGAAAGTCCACAGCGGCATATGCGAAAAACATTTAGGAGAACGATCACTAGCTAAGAAAGTGATTCGAGCTGGCTTCTTTTGGCCGACCATGCAAAGAGAGGCAGCCGACTTCGTCCAAAAAATGTCCGCCCTACCAAACCATGCTAACTTCCATGTGGCACCTCCAGAAGAGCTCATTTGCATGACCTCACCTTGGCCATTTGTAAAATGGGATTTAGACCTCCTCGGTACATTTTCATAGGCATCCGGGTAGGTAAAGTACCTTATAGTTGGGATTGATTATTTCACTAAGTGGATCGTGGTAGAACCTCTAGCAACCATTACAGCTCAAAGAAGTCGGAAGTTTCTCTACAAGAGCATTTTTACCCAGTTTGGAGTTTCACTCTTCATCACCACAGGCAATGGAACTCAATTCACTGATTTAGCATTTAGAACTCTGGTGGCAAGCCTTAAAATTAACCACCAGTTCACGTCGGTAGAACACCCTAAAGCCAATGGACTAATAGAAGCTGCAAATAAAGTCATATTGGCTGGGTTGAAGCGCCGACTACAAGATGCAAATAGAGCATGGGCTAACGAGCTCATTCAAGTCTTATGGGTGTATCGGACAACTTCCCACTCAACAATTGGAGAATCTCCTTTTCGAGTTTCTTATGGCATAGAAGCCTTGATCCCTATAGAAGTCAATGAACAATGTGACATCCCTTCCAACAAAATACCTTGCTTAAGTTATGGTATTTCTATTAGAAAGAATATTACGTAACCTTTTCTAATATTAACTACTTAATTAGTGAGCCTTTATTTCAATAACGTATTTCAGTTTTAAGAAAACGCTAAAAAAAATTGTTTTTATTCTTTAAAGTCAAATATCAAAGATTTTCAATTAATAATAATCACATAAATACTATCAATAATAAATCTTATACAAGTAAATCTAAAAATAAAATTCAGATTCAACATACTACACCTACCCCTCTTTATAAAATAAAATCTTAAGCAATAAGAGTGAGGGACTCTATGAACACAACTTGAATCATAAATAAAGTCTACTAATCAATCGTCCGCAACTTCATATTGAGTCTTCAGGCCTGTGTCACTGAAAGAGTGAAAATTTTGGGGGTGGGAACCAAACCACAAGTTCTCAGTAGAGGTAGAGAATGCCGCGAAAATAAAGAATAAAGCGCAAATAGTTAATTTTGTTCAACAATATTTAGTTTCATTAGTTCCATAAAACACTTTGAAGTTACATAAAAAAGTTGGTTATCTGCTTTGAGTTATATTTTTCATAAATTCTTTCTGGTTAAAAACAACGTCCAATACAAAAGTAAAACGCATACACAAGCAAATCAGACATTGCAGATAAACAATGCACCCATCAATCAAACAGTAAAATAATATAAATAAAGCAATATATAGTATAGGTACACTCAAACAACACATACAAATGCATATAATGAATGTCTAGCCTTTGTGAAGGTAATAAGCTTATCTGTTGATTTCTACTCGCTCCTGTTACTACCTGGTACTAGTTTCGGATATGGCCTTCCAGTTGGCATTAACCTCTGAGCGACCTTGCCTTACAGGTGTGGCTTTTCCTAGCCGTTGAATGCCGAACATATCCTCTATAAGCATCCTTGCCTTATAGTGCAGCTCTCTTTAGGGGTGGAATAAGGTCAGGCGGCCTGCTAAGAGCCTACAGCTTGGCCTATGTTTGGGCTGGTCTGACCTGGCCTGTTATAAAATAGGCACAGGTTCAAGCTCTTATAAAAACCTTAATATATTAATAGGTCAGACTCAGATTCACTAATTAGTCTTGTTTGCCTGTCAGACCTGTCTCGGCCTATTAAAATATATTTAAATATATAAATAATTTTTTTATTAACAAAATTATGAGATATTTTAAATTTATTGTGTTTTATTAAATATACTTTTTTATATTTTAAATACTTTAAATTTTAAAAATTCTTATAAATATTAAATATGACATATTATATATAAATATTTTTTAAATTTTTTTAAAATAATATTTTTATTTTTGTTAAAAAAATTTCAGACCTTTTAATAGGCTAGGCTTTGTACTTAAAAAAAGTCTATAGCAGGTTGCAGGCCAGACTTAGACTAATTAACTACATGACAGGCCAGACCTGTTAAGAGCAAAGTCTGGCCTGACCTGACTTGTTTCGACCCCTAGCTCTCTCTAGCTATTGTATGTCATGATGTAAGGACACCACCTTACAGGTGCAACCATCAATATAAACTGGCCGTTGTATCCTTGGAAAGCAACTTTTTCAGTAGAATTATCACATCATTGCTCGGTTCCAACAGTAGACAGTCAACTTAGCTCGTATTCATCTTTAAACATTTATCTCTGCTCATTTTTAGCAGGTAAACAATCATTTCAATATTTTTCATTGTTCATCATCAATTATTATTCTCATTTAGATTTTATTTTTCTCACTCGGCCTTTATTAAGGCAAAAATTTTCTTTTTATCGCTTACATTATAATTTGTTCCAGTTTCTCTATAACTTAAAAGTTACTTAAATTGTATGAGTAACTAATATGTTCCAAGCATAGATTCATTAAGTCTATATTTAACTAGTTTGATTTTTTATACTTTGCTAAACCTCAAACATAATTCAATTATCTCTTCCTCAAAAGACTATTTAAAAGTATTACAACAATTTCTTACTTTAATATTCTCAAAAATATCTGATAATAACATAAAAAGGTATTTTTAAATCCCATACCAGAGGCCGTTACCAAATCAACCTCGGCGACTGAATTTCTATTCCGTTTTTAAAATAACAAATAAACTCGAAACTGCACAAACTTTATGTTCAAGCAACCATCTCGAACTAATCTTTCTAACATACTAAAAACCATAATTTTTCGATTACTCTAGCTTTAAAAATAGAGGAAAAACTATGACTGCTCTACAGTGTTTAAAAAACAAAAAACATGTGCAATGCTCAATTTTCAAATTTTCATATAAAATTTAGATTAAATCTAATGATCTTAGAACTTAATATTGTTTAGGTAGACTCATTTAGGTTTCTTTTTCAATTGGTTTTAGGTCATACTATTTTTAATGAAGAAGTTATGTGGATTGGAAGTTGAATAATTTTTTGGAGAGTTCTGTTTTAAAATCCATGAAACACAACCTCTTCCAAGTTCCATAACTCATTCATTAAAAAATATACAGCCTTGAAATTTAATTCGCATATATTAGAAATACTCGATTTACATCACCAATATTGTTCACCTCAATATTCATCCAAGATTACAAGTTGTTGGTTTACAAAGTTACAGACTTAGAAAACAGAACCTGATTTTTACTGCATAATATATCATATTTCAAACATATTTTTAAAACCACAACTCTAACAGTTCTGAAAGTTGACGACGTTAAACTAATAATATCAAACTTTCACGTAAAATTGGTTCCATTTTAAAATTCGAATTGGAGAATTTTCTGCAGAGTAAACAAGTTACTGTCATTTTGAAAGTTCTACAGAAAAATCAGATTTGACCACCACGATTCAAAAATTTACCATAAATTACATACTTAACAAAAAGGCATTAACTTTCCTAGTCCAGCTCCATATATTCCCAAGTTTAACCCATTCTTAGTCCTACGCAATTCTGATCATCACAAAATTAGTTATAGCTTTCAAAGTTGCTGACTTCGTTTAAAGGTAATGCAGAAAATTGGATTTTGCAGTCCAACTTTGAAAATTCATAACTAATTCTCCAAGTAATACCCACCTCTCAAAATTAAATCCTAACCACTACAATTATTATAGTTTACTTAGTTTTTAACCCCTTATAGTTTTGATCACTGTCGAGTTACTGGTTGGTTTTTAGAGTTACTACATTATTTAGAAAATCAGATTTTCAAGGGAAAGTTTCAACGTCTTAATTTCCAATCTTCTAACAACTATAAAAATCAACTCTAACCAGTCACAAGTCAATTTCATAGCTGTTGAGATGTGTTAAATAACCAATTCAAGAACAAACAATCCAAATTAATTTATTCATGATCAGAATCTCAATCAACTTATCACAACAATCAACAACTTCAATCACAATTCAGAGTAATCACATCAACTAACCATTCTCAATTAATCTAACATATTTGCAATTATGAAATGAACTTTATAGTCATTCCAAAATTTAAAAATTTTAACTTAAAAAATATCCTCCTACCTCGATTAGTTGAACTTGTAGGAATTAACCACGATAATCCCTTTTTTCTTTTGACTTGCGGCAACAGCGACAACTGCAAACTAAACTCAGTATCAACCTTAACAAAGTCATGGTAGCATCAACAATCTACCCTTGATGTAACACTGATGATTGAAAATTTGCATAACATAAATTCCTTCGTCAAGTGTACCAAATCGCCAAGTAATAAGTCACTGTTAAGTAAGGTCGATCCCACAGGGATTGATAGATTAATCAACTTTAGTTAGGTGATTTATCGAGTCAAGCAAATATTTGATGATTTTGTGTAATTGAGTGAACAAAATTGTAATTGACAAAGAAAGTAAATATACTAAAATTAAATTGCTGAAAACTAGAGAGCTGAAAGTAAATTATGAAAGGTAAATAGCAGAAACTTAAATGACAATAAACTAAAGAGCTGAAACTTAAATGAAAAGTAAGTAAGAGCAAGATTGTAAATAGCAATGAAAGATAAATTTCATGAAATGTAAATGGGTTCTAGGTGTTGGGAATCAAAGATAACAAGAAATTTAAAGTAATTGAAAGGAAGAGAAACAATGGGTGAGATTCATTAGGGATTGGAGATATTATAATCCTTCATGAATCAATGGGTCTCAACTTTATTCTCAATCATATGAAGTAGATCTATGGCGGATTGTAAATAATTGAGTTCTAATTCCTTGGCAACCCAATTTCTCTTAACACAATCAATTGCCAATTCCTTGATCTAATTGTTCATGAGAAGAGGTTAAGTACAAATTTCTAATCCATAAGCCATACAACCCTTAGGATCTCAATTCAAAGAGGTTATATGTCACCTACCAACTAAGAATGTGTTGATCAAAAGAGTTATGAGGGAGAAGGTTCAAACTGAATCATATGATCCCTTTTCCAAGGCTCGCATAGAGATTCAAGTAGATGCAAACCCCTTCCGGTAGTGAATGGATCTATGAAGCACAAAAGCTTTCCCTTAGCTACAACAAGCGGATTGAGAAGAAGAGGAAGAATTGCGTTAATTCATTTGAATTACAATAGAGCTCCTCCCGCTAATGATGTGGGGTTTAGTTCATCATCGCTCTCGAAAATCTCAGGAAGCAAAATAAAGTACATGAAAACTAAAAGTAACTAAAAAGAAGAAAGAAAAGTAGTCAGAGTTTCCCAATTCGGATCTCCAATCTCGATCCTCTGATCCGATCATCCTTTCTAAGTTCAAAACTCTTCCTTTATATACTACTCTTCTGATCTTCAAATGAGTCTTCAAGTACTTGGATGTGGGCCCTTGGCCTTAGTTGAAGTAGGTTAGAAGTTACTCAGATCCTTTCCGACGTTAACGCTGGCATTAGTGGGGTAACTTTAACTCACTAATGCCTTTATACTTTGCACGCGAGCCCTTGGAACTAGCGTTGGTACTGGCGATAGTGTGCTAACGCTGCCACTAACACTACCGCCTGTTTTGCGTTCGTAGGTTGACTCGTGCGTGCACATCCTTGTAAGTTTTGCCTCGTGTGCGTACGCACACTGCTTCATGTGTACGCACACAGACCAATTTTCCTCTGATGCGCACGTGCACTGCTCCGTGTGTATGCACATTAGCCAATTCTTCCAACCCCAACTCGTGTCTTGATCGAAGACGTTAGTGTGTTAACCTTGGTGGCGTTAACGCACTAACGCTACCTCCTTCTTCCTTGGGTAACGTTGTCCATGGTGTTAGTGAGCTAACTTTTGCCACTAACGCTGCCTTCCTCTTGAGTAACGTTAGCACTGGCGTTAATGTGCTAACCTTGCCACTAACGCCAGCTTCTTCATTGGGCAGCGTTGGCACTGGCATTAGTGGGCTAACTTTGCCACTAATGCCACCTTGTTTTCCTTCGTTGGTAACGTTAACACTGGCGTTAGTGGGCTAACTTTGCCACTAAAGCTAGCTCCTCCTTCATTTGAGCACGTTGACACTAACGTTAGTGGGTTAACTTTTCGATTAATGCCAGCACCTTCTTGCCTTCCTTTGCTTTTTCTTTGCCTGTCATCAATCAAACAAATACATCAAAGCTTTGCTATAATCACAATATATTTCATCATTCAATGCATCAATTAGTTCTTGCATAAATCTCATGAAAATGATTATAATTTATTAATGTTTGATGAATCAAAGCATGCATAGATAACTCATCCAAATGCTATTTTATTGATGAAGATAATGCATGAAACTAACTTAAAACATGTTAAAAATGGCTTGTGAAACTAGCCAAGATGCCTTGCCATCACAACACCAAACTTAAATCTTGCTTGTCCCCAAGCAAGTGATAAAACATAAGAATAATGCATGAAAACATAAAGAAGTATGAGTCCTTATTAAGAGATCTTTAATCCTGGTTCGTGAGGTTTCAATTTCATGCATGACACTAAGGTTCATAGTTTTATTGGCTTCTAGGTTCTAGCATTCTCTTGGGTATTAACTCTGCTGCTTCTGTGAGACCCTTTTATTCTTTGATCCTTGATTTGAACTTTTTGTTTTCTTTTTCTCCTTACTAGAGGCTTATTCCTTTATTGAAGCTTAGTGCTCTGTGTCAAGGCAACTCTTTATGGTAAACTTTCAATGAACACTCCCGAACCAGTTGGTTTAAGGTGTTAGGTTTGAAGCACCCCTTAGGACTTACTGACTCAAGCCTCTCCTCCAGACAACACACCACATGCACATGACTTGCAATTCAATCCTTAAGACATTGGTGTCCAGCACCTCTTTCGGTTGCTAAATGCTTTGTAACACGGTTGCTCTTGATATTGGACTTTTGGTTGATAATTCCGGGTTAGTTAATCTAAGTTATGAAGAGATGAAGCACTCCTTAGAATCTATTCATCCAAGTATATCCTTGTACAAAAGCATCACATGCATATATCTAAAGGGTTAAGCTATTGGTGCCTTAGGGGTGGCAAACGGGCCTAAACCCGCCGGACCGGCCCGCGTAACCCGCCAAAAAAGGCGGGCTGGGCTGGAAAATTAGGACCGCCGAAAGACAAAAGCCCGCCTAACCCAAATCGTTTAAACCGTGGGCTTTGTCGGGCTTTGGCGGGGCGGGGCGGGCTTCCCCGGCGGGCTGACACTTTTTTTTTTGCTGAAGTGCTGAACCCATTAGGCCCATTACCCATGAACTCACCCACTCGGCCACTCCCTACCCGACCCGACCCAATCACCATTCCCCATTTCCCCAGCCAAACGGCCGAAACCCTAATGGCCTAATGAATCCCCAACCCTAAGAGCCAAGACCTAATCCCTAATTCCAGGCTTCCTCACTCAGCCACTCCTCAGTTTGTCGTCACTCAGCCACTCCTCGACGGCCTCAGTTCCTCAGTTCCTGCGTTCCTCACCGAGTCACCGTCAGTTCCTTACCGTCAGTTCCTCACCGTCACTCTCAGTCTCTCACTCGGTCATCCTCAGCCCCTCACCGTCACTCTCAGTCTCTCACTTCCATTGTCCCTCATCGTCACTCTCAGTCTCTCACCTCAGCTCGAACTTCATAGTTCCGTCCTCACCCCTGAGTCCCTGACGGTCGCTGAGTCGGAGTCAGTTTCCTCACCGTCGATCTTTGGTCGTCGTGGCCTACAGGTTTATAGCCACCGCTGCTGCTCCATCTGGCCGTCGTCGCTGCTGCCTATTGGTCTCGGTCCTGGGCTTCTGGGTCTTGTCCTCTGACTCTGCTGGTCTCGCTCTCCGTCACAGCTGCTCCTCGCCTCATCTGTGGCTCTGTCCTGGTCCTCGTCTCCTCTGGTAAGTTTTCTGGCTTAGGGTTTGAGATTCATCAATTTAGGTTTGTTTGTTGTGTTTTGTGACTGCTGTTTGATATAGGAAAATTAGGGTTGATATTTGGTTGAGTTTTGATTATAGTTGATATTTGGTTAAATCTGATTATGGTTGAGTTTTGATGATGGTTAATAATGGTTGAGTTTTGCCTATTTGGTTAATCTGATGCAGATTCAGAAATTATTTCTTATTTTTTGTGTTGTTTGATAATGGTTGAGTTTTGATTATGGTTGATATTTGGTTAAATCTGATTATGGTTGAGTTTTGATGATGGTTGATAATGGTTGAGTTTTGATTATGGTTGATATTTGGTTAAATCTGATTATGGTTGAGTTTTAATGATGGTTGATGATGGTTGAGTTTTGCCTATTTGGTTAAATCTGATGCAGATTCAAAAATTGTTTCTTATTTTTTGTGTTGTTTGATAATGGTTGAGTTTTGATTATGGTTGATATTTGGTTAAATCTGATTATGGTTGAGTTTTGATGATGGTTGATATTTGGTTAAATCTGATTATGGTTGAGTTTTGATGATGGTTGATAATGGTTGAGTTTTGCCTATTTGGTTAAATCTGATGCAGATTCAGAAATTGTTTCTTATTTTTTATGTTGTTTCTTAATGGTTGAGTTTTGATTATGGTTGATATTTGGCTGAATACTTGAATCTGATGCGAATTCAGAAATTGTTTGCTGTTTTTTGTATGATTTGCTAATGGTTGAAAATCCTAGTTCATATAAACAATTTACATTTACTTTTATTTCAGGAAATATGAATTCTGAAACTGTGAGTAACCTTGTTACTACTGGAGTTGGTTCTGAGGCTGCTCCGGTCGAGGTTGATGAACCTAGTTCAAAAAGGCTGAGACCAGCAACCTCTGATGTTTAGAATTTTTTCAAAAAGCTCGGTCCAGATAAGGATGGAGTAGAACGTGCTGAGTGTAAAGGATGCAAGAAAGTGTTTAAAACTGGAGGTAAGCGATATGGCACTTCTACTATAAAACGGCATCTTGATAGTTGTACTCAAATTAAGCATGAAGATATTGGTCAGACTATAGCAGAATTGCAACTTAAAATGGGTTCACTTAAGATTGATTCAGGAGTGGCTAGAGATATGTTTGCTGGGTATGTAGTTGCTGGGGATAAGCCTTTTAATATGGTTGATGATAGGAGATTTAGAAATTGGGTGAAATATATTAGTCCAACTTTGAAACTTCCTTCTAGGAATACGGTTAAGGCTGACATAGTGAAAGTCCACAAGAGAGAAGCTGCGAAACTTAAAAAAAAATTTTAGTTTCCATTCCAAATAGAATTTGCTTAACATCTGATCTTTGGACTTCCAGTACCAATGAGGGGTTTATATGTTTGACTGCACATTTTGTTGATGAGAACTGAAAATTACAGAGTAAAATTCTCAATTTTTGTCATATGCCTCCTCCTCACATAGGATTTGAATTGTCTTCTAAAATCTTTACGCTTTTGACTGAGTGGAAAGTTGATAAAAAGATTTTTTCCATTACTTTGGATAATGCTTCTTCTAATGATACTTGTGTTGAACACTTGAAAAGTACTTTGGATGTGCATGGTTCATTGTTGTGTGGTGGTGAATTCTTTCATGTTCGTTGCTCTGCTCATATTTTAAATCTTATTGTCCAAGATGGAATGAAAATATGTGGTGTTGCAGTGTGTAAGATTAGAGAGGGTATTAAGTTTCTGAGAAAATCTGAAAGTCGAATGGTTAAGTTTAAAGAATGTTTTGAAGATATTGAGGGACTTGAGTATACGACTGCATTATGTTTAGATGTTCCTACTAGGTGGAATTCACTTTATGCAATGCTTGCAAGTGCTATTCCTTATAAGAAAGCTTTTGAAATGTATAAAGTAAAAGAAGTTGGGTTTAGGGAGTATTGTCCTTCATCATATGAGTGGAGAAGAACTGAAAAGATATGTGATTTCTTGTTACCATTTTACGAAACTACCAAGTTGATGTCTGGAACTTCTTACCCAACATCCAACTTGTATTTTTTACAAGTTTGGCAAATCCAGCTGATTTTAATGAATAGTTTGAAGAATGATGAAGTGCTTATAAGGAACATGGGAGAAAAAATGATGATTAAGTTCAAGAAATATTGGGAAGAATACAGTGTTGTTCTTGCATTTGGGGCAGTTCTTGATCTTAGATTTAAACTCAACACTTTGATTCATTGCTATAATGAGATTGATCCTATTAGTGCTAAAGACAAAGTGGAGCATGTGAAGAGTAAGTTATACAAGCTTTTTGAGGTTTATGACCAAAATTTCTCTACAACTGTAGAGAGTTCTTCCCAACTTTCAAGAAATTTTTCTCAAGCAACATCTTCTGCAATTGGAACTCAGCTTATTAAAATTGTTGGTGTAAGTATTTTTATCTACTTGATTATATGTATTTTTTATTTTTCATGCTTTTTGATTCATATATTGTTTGTAATGCAAAGGATTTGATGTCCTGTAATCAAGAAGCTGAAGTGAAAAGTGGAAAGAACTAACTGGATATTTATTTGAGTGAGGCAACATTATTTTGCAATGATGCAATCATTGATGTTTTGCAATGGTGGAAAGACAACCATCATCGTTTTCCAACACTATCACTAATGGCACGAGATTTGTTGAGCATTCCTGTTACTACCGTGGCTTCAGAATCTGCATTTAGCATGGATTCTCATGTTTTGAATAAGTATAGAAGTCGTTTGTTGTCAGATAATGTTGAAGCGGTGATTTGCACCAGAAATTGGATACGTGGATATGATGATTTTGGTATATTATATTTATGACATACATACTTGAGTGATTTTAAACATTATTATGTACTATTTTGCTAATATATTTATTTACTTTTTTCTAGAGGAAGATAAAGATCAGGAAGATATTGCAAAAGTAGAAGGCTATTCTTCAGGAGTCGGTTCCAATGATGTTATTGACTTATATGAAGATGAAGATGAAAATTAAGTGTATTGAATTAAGTTTAATTTGCTTTGAAGACTATTTATAATTATGTTTTTGGACTTTGGATTATATATTTATTTTGTCTATGAGACTATTTATAACTATGACTTGAGTATTTTGAATAATTGGATTATGTTTATTTATTTTGAAGACTATTTATATCCTTTGAAGACTATTTATATTTAATATTTGTATTTATATTGATTTAAATAGAAGATATTAGATATGTTCTTATAAAAAAAACAATTAATTAGGCGGGCTTAGCCCGATTTATATTGATTTAAATAGAAGATATTTGTTCTTATTAAAAAAAAAAACTAATTAGGCGGGCTTAGCCCGCCAGCCCGCCAGCCCGCCATTAGGCGGGGCGGGCTAGGATTTTGGGATCGCCTGAATAGGCGGGGCGGGACGGGCCAGCCCGCTAGAGAGCGGACTTCCGGCAGAGCGGGGCGGGGTGGGTTTCCCCACCTGACACCCCTACTAATCCACCCTATCAAAATAATGCCATTAAACACGTGTCAATAAGCTATTATTGGCTCAAAATTTAGCCATTTTTAGTCAATAGTTCCTTGCTACATAGAAATCACCTTTTTACAAAGTTTATTAATTAAAAAGGTTAGATGATAAATTTAAAAAAAAAAAAGTCTGCGAATAAATATATTTTTTTTTAAAAAATAAATTATTTTTAGTTTAAACTTTTAACTATTTATTTATATTGAACACGAAATAAAACTAAAAAAATAGTCAAGACTAGTTAAAATTATATTTTTTTATTAAATTTTTTTTATAAATTATAACTATGGTCATGGCATGTGATTAACTATTAGTATATAATTGAATTATGTTTTATAAATTATAAATTATAAATTTTAGAATGTATTTAATGTTAATTTAAATTTTTTTATATTTATTTTTTTAAATTCTAATTCATAAAATAGACTTTTTAAATAGACTATAGACTTATTGAGTTTTAAATAGACCAGACTAGTGTCTGGAATAAAAAAACTATGAGAAACAACAAGTTTAGATTTGGGTCATCTATTTACATTTTACAATAGAGATTAGACTCGTCAAATCCAAAACTCAACTCAACTCGATTCATTTTCATCCCCGTTAATAGTAAAAGTAAGAGTACTACAAAAATTTTAAAATTATTTTTTTAGAAACTACAATTTATAATTTTTTTAAAAATTTTATTTACTTAAAAAATATTTTTAAAATTATAAAATAACAAATAAAATATTTTTATATCGTCGTAACCAAATATAATTGTTAGATAAAAAAATACTTTTTTACATAAAATATTTAAATATAAAATTATTTTTATTTTTTTTAATCTTAAACAAAAAATCACTTAAAAAAGATTTTTTTTATAAAAGCTTACCCAACACAAACTCTTAAACAATTTGTGTGGAGCATTCAAAATTCGTTGAATCCATCTCGGAGGACTGTTTATCCACTTAAATAAATAGATTTTTATTTTTAAAATGATGTCCATTTGTATTTTGGCTTAAACAAATGGGTCATTTATTTTTTTTCTTATTAATTCTTTTAAAAATTTAGCATTATTTTAATATTTTTTTCATCCAACCAAAAAATCCAAATTATCTGCTAAAGTTTTGTTTGTTTAAGATTTTTTATTTAAAAATGCTTTTCTAAATTTTTTATACGTCGAATTAAATTTTTATCCAAAAATATTTGAAAATTAAAATATAAACTGCATAACTCGTATAATAGGTCGGACTGGTCATAAACAATTTGGACCAAAAAATTAATATCTATGAACAAACAAAAAATAAATGGATCAATCAATATAATTTACGGACTTACATGAGTCGAGCCGAGGTTATACGGAACGACTACTAAATTCCAACTGAGACCGGACGTTATTTAAAAATCCATAGTGCTCGTAATGTGTGTAAGTGTATTGTATAAGTGTATGAAATATGAGTGTAATATTTAGAATTGGAATTGTCCAATTCACTTGATAAAAAAAATATTAATTAATGACTAAATTTTATAAATGATTAAATTTTATAGAATACAAGTATTAATTAATGACTAATTTTATATGACCAACAAAATTTATTATATATTTTTTTCACCACTTAATTGACAAAAGTATTTTTGTACTAAATTTTAAATCATAAATTCCAAATTTAAAATCTTAATTAATGTTGATAAAAAAGTGTTGCCTTCATTTCTCTTAATTAATTTCAATAAATAAAAAATATTAGTACATAAATAAATAAATAAATATTTTTTATATATAATATTTTATAATAATAGAGATAACTTTCTGTTTTTAAATAAATATACACAAAACATGTAAGTGTATAACAAATATTTTTTTATTTATTAAGATTAATTATTTTGCTTAAAATTTTTGTTAATTTTAAAAATTATATTAAAATATTACGTTCCACTATAACGTACAAAAACATATTAAATGTCTATTTTTACTAAAAATAATATTATATAATATAATTTTTTGTCTAAATGTTAGTAAATATATTTTTTATCTAAAATATTATATATATATATATATATATATATATATATATATATATATATATATATATATATGAAAAGGTTAGACCTGTTATTTTATTCAGTTTTTTCTAAAAACACTTTTTGTATTCTTTTATTTACATTTTGAAAAAAATAAATAGAAAATCATCAATAATATTTCTACTTTTCGAAATAAAAGTAAACATCTATTTTTATAAAAATGAAAAATTAGAAAAAAATATAACGACCTAAATTATTAAGATCTAATCTATTTTAATCTAATTATATATAATGGTTTAAGGGCAAAATTAAGATAATTTATGTTATATTTGAGAGAGAGAGAGAGTTACATCATCTTTTAAATTTATACTAATTTCTTTAAAAAATAAAAATTATAAATTTATGATATCTAAAGATATTTTTAATAACAATAATTATTTAACATGATTTTATTTTAGTATAATATAATATAACTTTATGTGAAATAATAAAAAATAAAATTAATTATTTTATATGTTAACATCTTAATATAAATTTAATTTTAATATAATAAAAAATTTACTCTATACTCATTTATCTTTTTAAAATTTATTATAGAAAAATGGAATTATATTTTTTATTAATATATTAATATTGCTATATTTATTAAAATCACTGGTTTTTGGAATTTTTTATTAAATGAAATTCACTCATTATAAAAATGATATTTCTAATACACAATTATTTTGGCTCATTTTATCCACAGCTTGTAGTCTTGTACAAAGTGGTATTGATGTTATGTTGATGTTAATTTGGAAGTCATTAAATTGATAAAAAAAAAGATTTTTTTTAATGTACAAAGATTTTTTTTATTTTTTAATATGTTTAGCAAATTTTTAATAATAAAAAAATATTTTTTTAAAAAATTACAATTTATATTTTTATAAAAAATATTTTTTCTTAAAAAAAATATTTTTACATAATAAATGAAAAAAATATTTTTATTTTATTTTATTCAAACATAATTTATAAATAAAAAATTTTTTTATAAGAAATATTTAAATATAAAATTATTTTTATTTGTATAAAAAATATTTTAAAAATATGATTTAAAAAAAGATATTTTTTAAAAATTAAGGGCTTGTTTGGGTGAGTTTTTAAGAAAATATCTTTTTTTGAATTATCTTTTTTTAAAAAATCTTATAAAAAAGTAAAAATAATTTTATGTTTGGATATCTCATACAAAAGATCTTTTTATTTATCAATTATGTTTGGGTATAACAATATAAAAGTATTTTTTTATTTATTTGTTATATAAAAAATATCTTTTTTTTAAAAAAAAATCTTTTAAAAAAAAGATATAAATTACAGCTTTTTAAAAAAAAGATGTTTTTCTAATTTTTTTAGTATTTTTACTACTAAAAATTTGCCAAATACACTAAAAATTAAAAAAAATCATTTTTTATTAAAAAATCTTATTTTATCAAAATAATAACTTACAAACAAGTACTAAGTCTTAAGAGCCCTTGGTTATATTATAGTAATTAGTGAATAGTGACTAGTTACTAGTAATTGAGAGATATATTAGACAGGTCAATGGAAGATCTTGGCTCGCTCTCTCAATCAAATCTGAGTTGGGTTATTCATTGAATCATTGTTGCTCCAACCCTCTAAAGGAGAGAGTGGTTGGAGAAAGAGGGAGAGATGCTGGACAACGCTCAGGCAGCGATATTACCCCAAGCAGCGGAATCGGGCACTGTGGTCAAGCGCTACGCTCCTCCTAATCAGAGGTGTTATTGATTATCCGAATCCGAATCCGAATCCTCTTCCGTTTCCCTTTTCTTTTCCCATCTCATTTCTACTCATTCTTCTTTCAGGAACCGTTCTACCAACAGGCGCAAGTCTTCTGGTTAGTTCACTCCTTCTCCCCATTCTTCATTGCTTTTATTTATGTCATTTGAATTCCTCCTAAACCAGCTCATCTCATCGAAATTGTAGCCTAGATAGCCCCTTCATTCTAATTATGCACATACCTTAATTCCTTCCCATTTTACCTCCTGAATCCAGATCATAGTTCCTTCCCTCTCATTTGCCCTGCTTTCCATGGACCATCATCTCCATCAACACCATAAAAGGACTCCCTTTTCTTTTTTTTCTTCAGACACGCATCTCTTTTTTATACAAAAAAAAAAAAAGAAAAAAAAACTTACTGGTTATATATCCATGAAACAAGTTACGGAAGCAAAATCAGGACAAAGTCACGGCCCAAAGACTGAGTTTAACCAGTAACAAAATCTCACCAGAATTATCATTTTTGTGCCAGAGTGATTCCCTTGTAGCATTTTAGAATTTCTTAACATGATATTTTATGATCTTTCTTTTCCATTTGTAAATTATGTTCGGCTTCATTCCAGAGTACACAAGAAATGAAACATAAAAAAGAGTGTTTTTATTGTAGATACATATATTTTCAACGTGAAACTGGAGTTTTTGTTGTCAAATTTCACCAACTGTTCTTTTGCTTGATTTCTCAGTACCGCAAACGAAAAGAAAAGAAAGAAAAAGTCAGTTGCTACTTTAGCTACTTGACCTCTTGACCTTTCCTAAAGAAATATTTCTACAATTAACCATCCTGATTAAATAGTTGGGGATGAATATAGATTCTACCTGTCAAATGAGTTTGATGTCTCTGATATTCGAGAAAAGGAGGTCTATAATTCGGGTTTTGTTGTTGTATTCAGGCTTGTAAAATTGTGTTAATGAAGTCATATTGAGGGATGGTCAATTTGCAGTTAGTACAAAATATCAATGGGAAACCAGTGGCTGCTGTAAACAATACCTTTAGGTCTTAAAGTTAGAATTTTTAGGTTTTCAAAGAATTCGTGTATAATCAAACCAGAAATAAACCACAACTTCTGGTGAATATTTAATGCTTTGTACCATAGAAAGTTCTGTGCATTTGATAAAATTGAAAGATCAAATTTATTTGGATTATAGAGGAAGAAATTGACCTAGGCATTATATTGTCAGTGACAAATGCTTCCCTTTCTAGTAGCTGTGGTTTCCTTTGAAATTCCTGCATTAAGGTACTTACTTTTAGTGGTGTAAAGAACAAAAGTCTTAACAAGGAGAATTACTAGCGTTAGTTACAGTCTTCAGTGTATGTAATTCATTTTTATTTTCTGAGAAATGCAGACCTCACAATGTATTTGCTTCCAGTTCTGGTTTTGTTTGGTTTCTTTATAATTTATAGATGTTGATTGGCTCCTGTTAGATCGGCTTGATCGAGGAAACAGTGCAGGAAATGATTCAGAAAAGAATCAAAATGCTTTGCCAAGAAATGCTCATGTTCCAGATCAGGGAGATATTGGTGGCTACAGTCTTGTTAATGAGAATCATTATTCAAGATTCATAGCTCTAGAAGGGTGTAGCTGCAGTGCTGCTTCCCAGCTTCTTAACGATCGTATGTTTACATCTTGTTCTCAGTACTTTTCCTGTGGACTTGTGTGTGTTGATTAATTGCATATTCGTTTAATGTTGTGCTTTCTATATTCCTTAGGTTATTAGAATAATAGGTTATTAGAATAATCCTTTAAGAAATGACATTCAGCTTCAATTGGCATACATTGCTTTGAGATGCTCGGATTTAAAGTTATCGATTTCAAGTTTTATCTAATAATTTTGCTCATTCATTCTTGTGGATTTTGGAAGTGCTATTGCCATCCCATTGAGTTAGTTCCTTCAAGATGGTTTATGGTTTTCACTTAACAACTGCATAGGCAAAGAAATCTAGAAATTGCTTTGTGGATATTGAATATATACTTTGATTTAAGCTGTCAACCCTATGGTTTATGCATACATGGGCCCATTTGCATATCTTTCTTCTTCTTCTTGACATTAAAAGTTCTATGATTCATTTGTCCATGATACGTAATATAAATTTATTGGATTACAAAGGGAAAGGGAGGAGGAAAGAAATGTCTGGTGGTGGTGAGGTTTCGAATAGGCAAGATTTGTTCATTTAGTTTTATGAGTACACTATGTCCATATCCTTGGTTAACAGTACTTGTTATTCGTTGGCTGTAATTTTTTCCAGGTTGGTCAGCTGCAATACAGTCATACAATAATGCCAAAGATTCATCTGGTGAGTTGGCAACCTTCAATGCTGACAAGCTTTTCCTTTTATGAATGTTTTCTACTGTTTCTAATATTTGATGATATGGAACTCAAACTAGTTGAGTAAATCCCAGTCTTGCAATCATAAGTTTTGCATGAATTGAACTCAATCATAAGCGAAATTATGAAATGACTAGGACTAACTACTGTAATAGACCGATTCTTTTTAGCAAATTTGGCAGGCAGTGTCTTGTGAGTTTAATGTATTTATTGCCCCAAAAATCGCATAGTCGTATGTGTTGTATTGGCTACCCTTGTTAGGAGAAATACAGCATGCCAATAACAAGGTGTAGTTCATGCTGAGGATTCATTAAGTGATGGATATTCATTATTATTTAATTGAAGAATTCCTCTTTAAGCAGCCTCTAGGTGTTATCTCTTTCTTTTGGTTTTCTATATTTCCATATTTTGTTTATGCATTTTTGTCGCTTTTGTGAGCATCTATAATCTGGACAATTCCTCGGTAAGATCAAGTGATAATCAGTTTATGTTCTACTTCTGTATACAAACCAAGTAGTATGGCCATGTGATGTTGCTTTCTAATTTTCATTTCTTCCAACTTTGATATATCAGAAAAGCCAGAAATGTATTCGGGTGCTACATCGTCAGTGTGGACTCAGTTCAGACTCCCTCATCAGGTAAGCTTTGTACTAATCTCATCCATCCATCCGTCCGTCCAGTCATCAATTGATATCTTGGTATATTTCCTTTCAGATTATGTCCCCAGGTCCTTCATCTTTTGGTTCACAGCTGGACTTCCTGGGAGAACTTCGCCGCCAAATGCATCGTGCAAATCCTAATCCTGGTTTCAGCCCGTGATGGCTGACTTGGATCATTTAATAAGTAGTAGACTGGATCCCTTAAGAGCACTTGGCGGCTCAGGTATATCTTGTTTGTGACTGTGACGATAACATGTGAATTACCAAACTGTTTACATGTTTCGCGGTATATGTAGCTGGATGATATAAGAATCTATGCGCCACTCTGTAAATTCCATTCAGGATTCATATTTACTATGCCTTCGAAGAATGAGTTCCGTCGTTTTTGACTTTTCGCTGTATAACGTAAGCAACAGAGAAGTTCAACTTCAATATAATATGAATTAAATTATTCCCCAAGTCTAGAGGTTTTCTCAAATTTACAATTCACGTTTGTCACACATACAAGTCTTTTTTGCTTACAAGTTAAACAAGTTGGTCCAAATCTAAAAAAAAAAAACACGCGCACCACTCCTTTAGAATCGAGCGTCCAACGCACGCCTTAATCACCCTTCTACAACACGTTCATGATGCCGCATTTTTCCTCTTCTTCCTTAATCAAAACGCAAACCATCAAGATTCAAGCGACGTTCGAAACAAACTACGATTCTGCAGAAACATTTCAACTCCTCGCGAAAAGTAGAAGAAATCAAGAAGAAAAGATACAAATCTCCATAAAAAATCACAAAAAAAAAATGAAGAAATATTATTCAAGATACTATTTTACTGTTCTTTTAGGATTTTTTTTTTAGATTGTTTCTGTCATGTGCCTCATCCTTAACTAGCAAAACATTAAAAGATTTTAAAAAGAAATATACTGTTTCCCCCATGTTTGGGTGTATTTTTTAAATCCTTTTGGTGTATTTCTATAATCATTTCTATAATCGTTTGGGTGTATTTCTGAAGTTCTATTATCTTCAAAACGATTTCAAAACTTGATTTCAAAAAACATGAAATTGAAAAAAAACAAAGCAAGAATATAGAGAGAGAAAATGCACGTACGAAGAAGAAACCAGTGATAAACGCAGGTAAAACAACGAATGAAAAGGCAAAGAGAGAACGCACGAAGGAGATTCAACAAATTTGGCAAGAAACGAAATCTTTTGAAAAATGCAATTTATATATTTACGCGTTAATTTATTTGAGTTGATTTAAAAGTCTGTTAAAAAGGCACGTAACATAAGCAACATGTTTAGTGGGTTTCATTTTCTTCAAGCTTGTAAAGCTTGTAAGCACAAAACACTTGTATGTAGAGATTAATCATTTACAATTAGGTTTTTACCACTTTGAAGGGTTTTTGGTTAGGTCTCTACACCAATTTTAAATTTGTAATTAGGTATCTGACCTTAAAGTTATAAAAACATTTTTTTATTAAAAAAATATTTTTTGAAATCGGCGTCGTGCACTAAAATCCTCCATGAGATACTAATTGCACAAATTACGTCACTGAGATTGACAAAAGTGTACTATGTTAGTCCTGACCTAATTTCCATTAACGACGTGATGACATGACTTGATGACGTGGGTTGTTTGTGACACGTGTCACTTCATAATTTGGCCACGTGTAATTGTATGATGATGTGGTGATCAATGACACGTGGCATACTGATGTGGAAGGTTGTGTCACGTGTCACAATGCTATTTGGCCACATGTCGCAACAATATTCATCCACGCATCGTCCATTATGTCATTATTCTAGATGCACTAAATTACTCGCTCACTTTGCATTAAACGACTCATTTTAGTCTCTGAAATTGAATGTCGTGCACCAAACTAGTATTTTCACCAGTTTTTTCTCCTTTTTTCTATAAATTTAAAATTCTCAATATCATTAAATGTATCAATTTCAATTATATTTTTTCACATATTATTCAAATACAAGTGCTTTTATAAAATATGTTTTCTCTTGCGAATACCCCTAACTGTCGTCTTAGAGTTGACGTGAATGCATTTCAAACTCTCTCACTACCATTTCCGACCACTTTCGTCTAGACTGAAGAGGTTGGAGATGGTAGTGAGGGTGCTTGAAGTGCCTTTAGTCTAATCCATTTACACACAATGGAAATGTGTATTTCACAAGAATAAAAAAATATTTATTTTAATTATCGATTTCTTGTTAAAAACACATGTTTTTTTATGAAAATGTGTCTAATCAATCATATAATTCTTCTTTTATAATAACATATTTATAAAAAAACACATTTTTTATGAAAAGATGTGTCTAATCAATCATATAATTTTTTTATAATAACATACTTATATATTACAAAATTTACTATTGTTAAATTATTATAGAAAAAAAATTTAAAATTTTTTATGAAAGCACTTGTATTTAAACGATTTATGAAAAAATAGAATTGAAATTAGTGTATCTAAGATATTAAAAATTTTAAATTTAAAAAAAATGAGAAAAAACTTGTGAAGGGATTAGTTTGGTGCACAACATTTAATTTCAGGGATTAAAATAAGCTACTTAATTTGAAGTGAGAGACTAATTTGGTGCATCTATAATGATGACATAATGAACGATACATAGACTAATACTGTTGCGACACGTGATCGAATAACATTATGACACGTAGTACAACCATCCACATCAACATGCCACGTATCACTGATCACCACAGCATCATATTATTACACGTGGCTAAACTATAGAATGACACATGTCATTAATAATCCATGTTATCAAGCCATGTCATCACCTCATTAATGAAAGATAGGTAAGGAACTAACATGATAAATTTTTGTCAATCTTAAAAATATAATTAATGCGATTAAAATCTCATGAATAATTTTAGTGCACAATATTAATTTCAAAAACTATTTTAAGATTTAACTCCTGCTATATCTTTTACATTAAATAAGGTTCATCGAAGGTCCTCAAGATTTTTCCCTCTCACCTTATTTTTTTGTCTGAACGCAATTGCGGTGCTTGTATCTTCGGCAATGACAATTTCCTAAATCCTACACACACATGCGAAGCACCATTAAGTGACAGAACAATAGAATGGTTGCTAATAAGGTTTTGACAATTAAATCGGTCATAAAACTGTTGTTTTAGTTACTAGTTCAAAAGATTCAATTGCTGTTTAATTAAAATAATTAAAATTATAATAAAATAATATATAAAATAAATAAATACAAAAATATAAATACCAATAACAAAATTATATTCTTATTATATTAATTAGTACGTTACATTATATTAGTCTTATATTATAACGATAGTCATTTGACTAAAATCTTTTGCCAATTTATAATTTTTTAACTTGAATTAAAATTATTAAGTATTTGAAAATTTGAGTCATTTTTTAAAATTATTTTTTTCTTTTTAAACACTCTTAGGATTTAGGATTAAGATTTCTATTAGGATTAAGATTGTTTTTTCATACCAGATTCAATAATTTATGTTTCTCTTCTATTTTTATTTACTCTGATGCTTTTATTTGTATCTGATTTATGTTGCCCAATTGGCTTATGAACTTTTTCATGTTAGAATTGACATCTCCATTCAATTTGAGGTACTCCAGATATTTATGATTTCAATTTAGCTTTTTATATTCTTGGCTTTAATTGATTAATTGGTAACTCTTGAGTTGTCAAACTCATTTTTGATTGAAAATTGGAATTCTTCAAGAATTAATTCGAGTTCCAATAACTCTAGCCTTTTCCAAGGAAAGACTAGGACCTGAGGAACCAAACTTATTCCATCCACTTGACTTACCTTCATAGTTAGAGGTTAACTTAGTAGGAGAAAAATCCAATTCTCATCACAATTGATAAGGATAACTGGGATAGGACTTCCAGTTTTCATACCTTGCCAAGAGTTGTACTAGTTATTAATTTATTAATTTCTGCAATTTATTTCTCTTATTCAAAAACCTTTTCAAACCCAAAAACACTGGTTTGCATAACCAATAATAATTCATACTTCCCTGCAATTCTTTGAGAAGACGACCCGAGGTTTGAATACTTCGGTTATAAATTTTATTAGGTTTGTTACTTGTGACAACCAAACGTTTGTACGAAGGGATTTTTTGTTGGTTTAGAATCTATACTCACAATGCGGCTATATTTTTACAAAATTCTTTACTAGCAAAAATCCTAACGTCAAAATGGTGCCGTTGCCGGAGAATTGCAAACGTGTGCCTTATTATTGGTTATTGTAAATATTTTTCTTTTACTTGTTTATTTGTTTCTTCTCTTCCCTCCTCATTTCTGATAACTACTATGAATTTTCACCCCTCTCACTTTGAGTTTAGTTCTAATTTTGTTGCAAGGAATGGAAGCTATAACAGGACTATGCATCAAGGTCTAAGCAATCAAAGATGGATGGAGCCACGAGGATATGATCACCCCTTTAGGCAACAACATCCTCCTAGATATCATGGACAAATACCATTCTACAATGCATGCCCAACTGATAGATTTGGTGGACCGCCTCGTAGCTACCAACAAGCCCCACCCTGTGTTCAGAGACCATCCTCTCAACATAACTTCGAACCACCACACTCACAAGCTTCTTTTCACCATTCACTACCACATGATCCTTATCCACTCCAATGCCAATCCAATTACTCCCAAGAACCACCACTCTCCTATGCGCCATGTCCATATCCATCAAGCCAAGAATCACATGTTCGCTTCGAAAAATCAGTAGACCAATTTAATGCAACCGTTCATCAACTGGAGCAAGCAATAAATCAATTATCTTCCAGACATTCAGACACTCAACAGACTCCCATGGCTTCATGTGGAGAATCTAATGAAGAACGTAGCGTGAAGAAGACACTAGAAACTCTAGTGGACAGCATAGAGCATAACTTCGTACTAGAACAAGTAGAGGACGCTGTCATTGTAGAAGAAGAAGAGTTGGTTGAAGATTTAGGAGATGCTGAACCGCCACCTAAATCTAGAGTTGTGGAGAATTCCGTCAAGGACGCTACAATCGATGCTAAGGAGGATAGTGCACAACTCCCAAAGCAGGTATCTTATGGAGAACTAGACGGAATTACCCGAGACACATGTTTCCTTGATAATGATGATCACAAGTTGAGTTCTCTTGGTATTGAACTTGCATCCGCAAGTGAATTCCTTGAGACAGAAGAATCTTCCCCAAGTGAATACGAAGATGATGCAGAGGTCGACTTTTCTCAACCTCCCAATTATGACTCAAGTGATGAGGAAGATATCAGTGAATTTGATCAAGACATGGTTGAATTGGAAGAAAATTGCCAAGAAGTGGAGGAATTCACAGAAGACCACAAGGGAGTAGAGCTTGCAGAACCACTGAAAACGCTGATCCCAAGGCCACTACCACCCAACACAAACTTCAAGTGGGTAAAATCCTTGTCCTTTATCTTTAATTTTCCACTTGAATATGGTTTGCTTGAGATAGATGGCCAACTTAGAGCTCTTTGCGGCTTTAAGAGAAAAAGGAAAATGACTCGCACTCAACGCTGGTATGCAAGATTCAATGAAGTTTCGCACTTCAATTTGAGGTGCAGGAATTGGTGTCAAGCTCAATTGGAAGGATCTCGGAAGCTGTTTGGTCATTGCAGTGAGAATTCAGATTACTTATCACCCGGCTGAAAAAATGCAGATCAAGACAAAGACGGGTGTACAAGTAGAGTTTGGGATCCTGGAATCTATTCTACCATTCAACACTCCGGGAGCCTGCAAGCCTGTTTGAACTCACACAAGGACTTTACGTACTTTGTTTGGGACCCCGGAGGATGCTGGCATTCCAAACACTAGTGGAGATTTCTGGACGAATTCAAGAACAAGCCACCATAACAGAAAGCTCATCAAATGTCCAACTTAAGGACTTTAACTAAAAGTGCTAGGTGGGAGACAACCCACCATGGTATAATCGTTCTTTTTTCTGTTTTAATTTTAGTCTATTTTTGAGTTTTGATTGAACCTGGAATCATGCATAGTATTCATATTAAGCATTGCATTCTGCATACTACATTAAAAAAAATTCACGCACACGACGCGACAGCATCGTCGACGCGTCCGCGTCATATATGCGTTGGGAAGAAAAGAAAATTAAACAGAGAGTCACGTAAAAGCGTGGCTGGAGGCGTGCCTTTGGCACAAATTGGTCTACGCGACCGCGTCGCTGACGAGTCCGCGTCATGTGGGAAAAATGCCTCACACGCATCCGCGTCACCCACGCGAACGCGTGCCCTGAAGTCGACGTAAAAAGGGTGTATGGCCGAAAGTTGAGCTAGAATTGGGCTGGACTCGTGCTAGAAGCACAAGCCCTGCCACGCGTACGCGTGCCCCACGCGTACGCGTGCCCCACGCGTACGCGTGCCCCACGCGTACGCGTGCCCACGCGTCCGCGCCGTTTTCAAATTTAGGCCATCCACGCGATTGCGTCAACCACGCGACCGCGTCACCCAAAGGTTTGGCAATATGAATTTCAAACAGAGAGTTGAGCGACCGCGAGGCTACTCTCGCGCCACTAGCACAAATCGAGTCACGCATCCGCGTGCCCCACGCGTCCGCATCACTTGAATTTATCACACCCCACGCGAACGCGTGCCCCATGCGCTCGCGTCACAAGCGCCGCACAGCTTATCCAAATCAGCCAAATATCTTATCTTTTTCTTCCCCATATCTAAATCTTTTCTTTCCCTTCTTATTTCTTTCTTCCTCCCTTCTTCCTTTCTCTTTCTTCATCCCTTTAACTTCTCATCCTTCTTCACTCTCATTTATTTTCCTTATTTCCATTGGTGTTAAATGCTCTTATTCAACTGTTGTATCTTTTCTGGTATTATTTTGGTGCTCAGTGACTTGTTTTACGCTATTGGGTAATATTTTTTAAGTCAATGCTAATCCTTTATGATATTTGTATTAATTTTGCATTGATATGAATTTATATTGTCTTGCACTCTCTTCCCCTTTGTTGCAACTTTTGCACCACTGGTATACCATGTGCTTCTATTATTTTCTCATTTGCATGTTGTAGCTACCATGTAATTGGGACCCTCATTATTTGGCATTAACCTACCCAGACTTTTTGTTATTTTCTTATTTTTATTTATGGGTTACTTTTTCTTCTTTTTTCTCTTCTTTCAGGATGGCCACCGAATAAGGAAAGGAAAAGAACTTCTATATGGGGCGACAAACAAGTCCATCTGCACAAACCTTGGAGAAAAGCGCCAGTTGGAACAGCCCGTCCACCTGCACATCTTAGCATGCACCGAGGACGGTGCAATCTTTAAGTGTGGAGAGGTCAATACCAATCTCCATGGGTTAGTTATTCTCTTCTCAACACCAATATTCTATTTTCTTTGTTTGTTCATTGTTGCATTGCATAATAGATTGCATGTGTAGTTGATTGTTTACATTTAAGTACTCCTTGGTTGAAAAATAATAAGTTTCTTTTAAAGACCCTATTTTTGAAAATTTTCACTAATTTAAATTAAAAAAAATTCAAAATTTTCTATGTGTTAAATTTGTTTGAAGTTGTATTTGGAACATGGTTTTTGAGCCAAAGAACACACAACCTGTGAGGTTTGAGCTTATTTATATGGTTACATTATTTAACCATAAATTTTTATTCTTGTGTGTTTTCTTCTCTATGATTCTAATCTTTATTTTATTCCAATCTATATGTTCAATATTTAGTGTATTTACATACTTGCATATGATTGAGGTCATTACTTGTTTTTGCTCACTTATCCCAAATAAGCCTACCCTTTTATGTCACCCTTATTAGCCACTTTGAGCTTTTTAATCCCCTTCTGTTCTATAACCACATCACTAGCCTTAAGCAGAAAAACAAATTAAATATCCCAATTGAATCTTTGGTTAGCTTAAGATAGAGGTTTGGTGGACGAAATTGTGATCATCAATAATGGCTCCAAAGACTTGGTGCTCTCAAACGTGAATCACACTTTATCACAACTCCGCACAACTAACCAGCAAGTGTACTGGGTCGTTCAAGTAATACCTTACGTGAGTAAGGGTCGATCCCACAGAGATTGTTGGTATGAAGCAAGCTATGGTCATCTTATAAATCTCGGTCAGGCAGATAATAATTGATTATGGGAAATATAAAGAGATACTTGCTTAGATAATAAAGGATAGAAATACTTATGTAAATTAATGGTAGGAATTTCAGACAAGCGTATGGAGATGCTTGTCCCTGTTGAATCTCTGCTTTCCTACTGCTTTTATCCAATTTTATCACTCTCTTCTATGGCAAGCTGTATGTAGGGCATCACCGTTGTCAATGGCTACATCCCATCCTCTCAGTGAAAATGGTCCAAATGCTCTGTCACAGCACGGCTAATCATCTGTCGGTTCTCAATCAGGTTGGAGTAGAATCCAGTGATTCTTTTGCGTCTGTCACTAACGCCCAGCCTTCAGGAGTTTGAAGCTCGTCACAGTCATTCAATCCCGGAATCCTACTCGGAATACCACAGACAAGGTTAGACTTTCCGGATTTCCATGAATGCCGCCATCAATTCTAGCTTATACCACGAAGATTCTGATTATGGAATCCAAGAGATATGCGCCCGGCCTAAGGTAGAACGGAAGTGGTTGTCAGTCACGCGCGTTCATAGGTGAGAATGATGATGAGTGTCACGGATCATCACATTCATCAAGTTGAAGTGCAACGAATATCTTAGAACAGGAATAAATCGAATTGGATAGAAAATAATAGTAATTGCATTGAAACTTGAGGTACAGCAGAGCTCCACACCCTTAATCTATGGTGTGTAGAAACTCCACCGTTGAAAATACATAAGTGAAAGGTTCAGACATGGCCGAATGGCCAGCTCCCATGTGGTCACAAGACCGAATGATCAAAAGACCTCTAATAAACTAGTAAAAAGTTCTATTTATACTAAACTAGCTACTAGGGTTTACAAAGATAAGTAATTGATGCATAAATTCACTTCTGGGGCCCACTTGGTGTATGTTTGGGCTGAGCTTGATCTATCCACGAGCTGAGACTTCTCTTGGAGTTGAACGCCAAGTTGTAACGTGTTTTGGGCGTTCAACTCCGGTTTGTGACATGTTTCTGACGTTTGACTCCAGACAGCAACATAGAACTGGCGTTGAGCGCCAGTTTACGTCGTCTAATCCCGAATAAAGTATGAACTATTTTATATTGCTGGAAAGCTCTAGATGTCTACTTTCCAACGCCGTTGAGAGCGCGCCATTTGGAGTTTTGTAACTCCAGAAAATCTATTTCGAGTGCAGGGAGGTCAGATTCCAACAGCATCAGCAGTCCTTTGTCAGCCTCCTTATCAAAGTTTTGCTCAAGTCCCTCAATTTCAGCCAGAAATTACCTGAAATCACAGAAAAATACACAAGCTCATAGTAAAGTCCAGAAATGTGAATTTAGCATAAAAATTAATGAAAACATCCCTAAAAGTAACTAGATCATGCTAAAAACTACCTAAAAATAATGCCAAAAAGCGTATAAATTATCCGCTCATCAAGGTTGTGCATCAACTAAGTGTGAGAAAACTGTGGGAACATGGGTTAATAAGGGAATGTATCATGTTTCTAATTCTGAATATTGGGAAATTTGGGTATCTACTCATGTAAAACAGAAAATTAAAAAAATTCCATATGCATTGATATGTTATTTTAGTTTTTATGTCTCTATAAAGAAAAAAAAAGAAAAAAAAGAAAAGAAAAGAAAATATAATATAAATAAATAAATAAAGGGACAAAATTACCCCAATGTTAAGTTAATAAAAGATCAATGCATATGTGACACAAATCAAAAGAAAAGTTGACACATGAGTATGTGATATAAAAGTGGAAATTATGGGTAGCTAGGCATGATTTTAGAAATTATATAGAATGTATGTATGTTAGGTGATAGCTCAGGTTACTCAAAGATTCAATTTATAGCTCACTTAGCCATACATATATCCTCACCCTTGCCTTGGCCCCATTACAACCTTGAAAAGACCTCATGATGTGTGCATGGGTATACTAAATATTTGTTGATTGGTTAGATGAATGACAAAGTTTAGAAAGCATGATTAGGAAAGAATAGAGTGATTGACCCTAGACACTTAAGAGATTAGAGTGATATACACTACCAGTGAGGGTTCAGTGCTTGATTCTATGTTCCCTACTTTCATGAGCTATCTTCTTACAAGTTTAGTTGTCTTTTATTGTGTAATTTGAATTAGTGGAATTTGATTCATATTTGTCTTGAAAAACTTGTTTACTTTTAACCAAGTAGGTAGTAACATTTTGCATGTAGTTGCATCCGCATAGATAGGTTGCATTGCATACTCTCTATCATTTCTCTTCACTCCTTTATAGCTTCTCTTGAGCATAGCATGAGGACATGCTAATATTTAAGTGTGGGGAGGTTGATAAACCACTATTTTATGGTTTATCTTGTGCTCAATTGAGTGGTTTTTATCAACTCTTTACACACTTATTCATATGATTTGCATGGTTTTACATTCTCCTTCCTGATTTTGTGCTATGACTAAAAATATGCTTCTTTGGCTTTTATTTTCTTTTATTTAAATTCTATCTTATTATTATTCGATGCCTTGATATGTGTGTTAAGTGATTTCATGGATTACAGGACAAGAATGGCTTAGAGGATTAAAAGGAAGCATGCAAAAGTGGAAGGAATACAAGAAGTTGAAGAAATTGCTAAGCTGTCCAGCCTGACCTCTTCACACTCAAATGGTCATAACTTGAGCTACAAAGGTCCAAATGAGATGGTTCTAGTTGCGTTGGAAAGCTAACGTCCGGGGCTTCGATTTGATATATAATTTGTCATAGTGGCCGTACAAATAGATGACGCGAATGCGCTCTTCACGCGAACGCGTCGCATCTGCGAATCTCATTCCACGCAAACGCGTGGACGACGCCTCAGCGTCACTTTGCCGCGACCTGTACGGACCAGAAAGCGCTGGGAGTGACTTCTGGGCTGTTTTTGACCTAGTTCTCGGCCCATAAAACACATATTAGAGGCTGAGAGTGGAGCAGAATCAAATCATTCAATCATTACTCACAATTTTAGGCTTTAGATGTAGTTTTTAGAGAGAGAGGTTCTCTCCTCTCTAGGATTTAGGATTAGGATTTCTATTAGGATTAGGATTGTTTCTTCATACCAGGTTCAATAATTTATGTTTCTCTTCTACTTTTATTTACTCTGATGCTTTTATTTGTATCTGATTTATGTTGCCCAATTGGCTTATGAACTTTTCCATGTTAGAATTGACATCTCCATTCAATTTGAGGTACTCCAGATATTTATGATTTCAATTTAGCTTTTTATATTCTTGGCTTTAATTGATTAATTGGTAACTCTTGAGTTGTCAAACTCATTGTTGATTGAAAATTGGAATTCTTCAAGAATTAATTCGAGTTCCAATAACTCTAGCCTTTTCTAAGGAAAGACTAGGAGTTGAGGAACCAAACTTATTCCATCCACTTGACTTACCTTCATAGTTAGAGGTTAACTTAGTGGGAGAAAAATTCAATTCTCATCACAATTGATAAGGATAACTGAGATAGGACTTTTAGTTTTTATACCTTGCCAAGAGTTGTACTAGTTATTAATTTATTAATTTCTGCAATTTATTTCTCTTATTCAAAAACCTTTTCAAACCCAAAAATACTATTTTGCATAACCAATAATAATTCATACTTCCCTGCAATTCCTTGAGAAGACGACCCGAGGTTTGAATACTTCGGTTATAAATTTTATTGGGTTTGTTACTTGTGACAACCAAACGTTTGGACAAAGGGATTTTCTGTTGGTTTAGAATCTATACTCACAACGCGACTATATTTTTATAAAATTCTTTAATAGCAAAAATCCTAACGTCAGAGCTCCTAACCTTAACAGTGGAGGGTTAGTTGCTCATGGAATGTAAATTTGTATAGAATTTCCTAATAGAATTTCCCTAATGGAACCTCCTCGATAGAAGAGAAGTCTCCCCTTTTTATAACTAATCCTAATTAATTTAAAATCTAATATCTAAAATTAAGATAATATCTTTTCCTATTTTAAAATCAAATTTGAATTTAAATCAGAATTAACTAACTACTCCGCGTCTTGTAACGTGGGGACCACTTGGCTTCACTGGATCCGCGCCTAACTTGGGTGCTAAAATGGGGCCCAGAAATCACCCCCAGCGGTTTCTGTGTTTTCTGCACGTGGCGCATGTCACGCGTACGCATCAGTCACGTGTATGCGTCAATAGCCTTTTTCGCGAGTCACGTGGACACTTTGCTGTTAATTTCTTCAAATCACGCGTACGCGTCAGTCACGCGTACGCATCGCCGTGGAAAGCTCCAAATCACGCGCACGCGTCAGTCACGCGTACGCGTCGCTCCTCGCTGCCATCTCTTTTTGTTCTTGTGCTGCAGAAACTCCATCAAATCCAGCCGAATGCTACCTAAAATAAACAAAATTGTAAAAGACTCAAAGTAGCATCCATATTGGCTAAAAGATAATTAATTCTCTATTAAACTCAATAAATTAGATGCAAATTCACTAGGAAAAGATAGGAAAGATACTCACGCATCATTGTACCAAGACCGTATAAGACGTACATCCTCATCGTCGCGCAGACGATACCTGAATAAAAATACCATAACGTTTTTATCACAAGCGTGTTCACATAAACATACCACTAGCAGAAACAACACAGTTTTGACATACCTTTTATAAATCAAAGTACCATCTATTTCGATTGGATATCTGTAGTAGATTTTTTTCACCTTCTTTGTCTCTTGCATCCCCACAGAGGGTAATACCAGATTCTTTAACAGCTCTAAACAATTGATTTCTGTTGATGGGTAAATATAGGTTGGTTTAATGTAAAAACGATAGAACCTTCCTCATCATACACCATTTTTTCATTGTAATGAGTAGATAATAGTGGATTTCTTGTCATTGTAAAAAATTGAGATTATCAACAACCAAAATGATTGTCGAGAACAAAGTTCGGTGCTCAACTTCGTTGTGTTAGGGGAATTTTTAGGGGAAACTTCACATAAAGTTCGCCAGGGGAATGGCGAACTTGTCCTAATTACAAAAAAAAAACGTGCATTCCTGTAAATAAAGATCAAAACTGTGTTCCGTGAAAATAATTATTTTTAATAATTTATAACAGAAAAAAATCTCTTTTAAATAAGTTATAATTTTTGAATAAGTCACAATTTTATGAAAAAATGTAACTTTTCAAATATAGCTTTCATATATTTTAAAAATATATCTTACAAAAAATATTATCTATTAGATATTCGATGTATTTTTAAGTTATTCTCTACCTTTTTTCTTATTTACCTTATATAGGTCACTCTTTAGTGATATGTTATGTTTTCAAATATTTTTGATTATCAAGTTGTTAGTAATTATGGTGGGCATCACTATTAATTTATCTTAAAGATTATATCATTAATTTGGCTGCTTCTCTAAATTTTAACAAAAAATAAATTTTAACTGAAAATTATTAACTTCTGTAAAACATATTATGTATCTTATTAAAAATAATTAATAAAGAATAACAAACTTCATTTTTTGATACAGAAGTTTTTATTTTGTTAGAATTGAGCTATTTTGATTTTTAATTTCTCATGTGGGCCAAGATAAATTGTTAATAAAATATGAAAATTTTTTTGGTGCTTATATAAATTATGTCTAATTTACCTAAAATTAGATATAAAATAAAATATAATCTATTTTTTTATTTTTGAATTTTATAAGTGAAACATAGGCACCATAAAAGATACTATAAAATATTTAGTATGGAACTTTGTTAAATGATCCCTTATTTTTGCTGGAAATTATCTTTAAAAACTCTGACCTTTAATTCGTACCTCACATATGTCATGTGATTAATTTGGGAGTTAGCTAAGACGTAAGACTAGAGATTAGGGGTGTGTATCGGTCAGATGAAACTCGATTTGATTTGATCTAGATCCGACTCGAAATATATAACGGGTCTATTTGTTAGATTCGAATCCGATCCTAAACCCAATGAAATCTATACACTTTCCAGCCACGATTATACTGGATAAAAATCAGGTAAAAACTGAGCCGTTAACATTACATTACCTTAGTACATTCTTGTAAGTTAGTATGTGAAAATATCCAAATTTTCAAGACTCCAACAATTATTTGACATAGTAAAATTTACTTAGAAAAATATAACAAGAACCAACTCTTCTCTAAAATTAAAGTATAACCGTAATCAATACTAATATTGTCTAATAAGTAATAACACCAAATATTTAAATCAATATAAATAACACAATATTATGCATTAGTCTAAAGTCTTATATATTTTAAACATAAAACATTATCTTAAAGTCTTATAATGACTAATAACACAAAATATTAAGGTTTACAATATTTAAATTCCACATAAGAATAACCATCATCGATCACTAATAACACAAAATATTAATTGTGTATGATGACCGGGCCACCGGACCGAGTTCGAGTGACTCGAACTATGGCTCGGACCCGACCCAAAATAATGACCGGATCTATTTTTGAGATCCTTATCTAATACTAAACCCGAAAAATCACACCAAATTAACTCTTAAAGTATTCGAGACCAAATTGAATTTTCGGACCGAACCGAACCATGCACGCTCCTACTAGAGATATAAATGATGGTCTTAACTCTTAAATGTGCCCCTTAATTGATGAAAAGTATTTTAAATAAGAAAACTTGATGGAATAAAACCTAAATATCTAAATAACAAAAAGGTGTCCAATAACTAAGTGCCAACTGGCAAACGTAATTATTTTACCCGAGGGTATCATAATAATAAAATGAAATATAAATGAGTATAAATAATTATAAATTATGTAATTGGATAGAGTTAAAACTTAAAACCGAGAGAAATGGGAAGAAAGACTTGTAGCCATTGTTATGAGATCTAGCTCGATTGGAAATTCGATCATCTGACCAGATCGAATCACTCTTTGAACTGTCCAAGCATCAGTCCCGCTGAAAACATAGTCGACCTGCCCAGGATTTAGCAAAATCGGTGATCCGGCCGGTTTATATAACTCGGACCGGGTCATGCTTTAATTTAAAAAAAAATTTGAAAACGACGTCGTTTTCAATTGAGGCACCCAATGCCCTAATCTGATCAGTGATCAACCTCAAGGCCTCAACGTCTCTCTTCTCTCGAGTCCACTCACCACTGGCCCTCAGTCTCTTTCTCGTCACTCTCTCACCTCTCTCACGGCTGGTGTTGTCGCACTCAAGCTCTCGTCTCCGGTCTCGCTCACTCACTTACTGTCTCGCACTCGAGCTCGTCGTCTCGCGCTCAAGCTCGTCGTGCCGCTCTGTGTCGTCAGTCGCCGGCGGCAGAAGCAGACGGAACCGACATCTGGTCCCTCGGCTGGTGGTCGTTGTCGTCTTCTTGCTTCGGCCGTCAGTTGGTCCCTGGGCAGGTGAGTTCGAACAGATTGCCCTGTTCTTTCTTTTTTATTTTCGTTGCTGTATACAATCACTACACCTTGAATTTTTTACTGAAAATATGACTGAGCTCTTTTGTTTTTTTTTTTTTTTTTTATGCTGAAAATCATCACTTGTTGCTGATTATCATAACTGGTGGTTGTTTTTGTTGCTGTGTTGCTGAAATAATGACAGCTAAATTTTTTGTTGCTATAAATCATGTTTGGAGCTAAAGTTTTTGTTGCTGAAAATTATCATAGTTTAATTTGTTGTTGAAAATTATCAATGAGCTGAATTTGTTGCTTAACATATCACCGAGCTAATTTTTTGTTGCTGAAAAACATCACTGAGTTGAATCTGTTGCTGATTATCATCAAGAACCTTGAATTTGTTGCTGTCTTGCTTAAATAATCACTTAGCTAAATTTTTTGTTGCGTTAAATCATATTTGGAGCTAAAGGTTTTGTTGCTGAAAATTATCATAAATGAATTTGTTGTTGAAAATTATCAATGAGCTGAATTTGTTGCTATAATAATAGATTTAATTCTTAGTATTGACTGATTTAATTCTTAGTAATGATGGACCGAGTAACAATTCTATGGAAGATACAGATGCAAATCAAAATGAGAAAAATGTTGGTCAAGTTCTAAATTTGTCCTATGAGGATATAGATGCCGACTTTCGGATCACTCCTTGGATTTGATTTTTCGCTTGTTTTATCTTTTGCTTTCTCTTGTTCGTTTAAATTGAGAAAGTATTAGTTATGTCTAAGAACTGATACGTAATTCTTATTAATATGTTTGTGAAGACATGCATTTTAAGTTTTGATTTTGCTTTTATAATTTTATATTTTTATTCAATTATGACTGGGTTAATCGGGTTAACCAGTGACTCAATGACCCGGTTGTATGACCGGATCAATTACCGGTTCAGTTTTGATAACTATGCTTGTGGCAAAGAGAGGGTAGCGAGGGAATGAGTAGAGGGTAGAAGGGCCTTATGCAATAAAATGAGCCATGTTACTTTATAATTTGTTATTTGAATTGACTTGTTGGAGTACGAGCAGAGAGTACGCCTGGCTTCAAGCTTCAAACTCCCGCCAATATCCAAGGGTAAAGGTAAGGGCAAGGGCAAGTTTGAAAAGTGTTTGGCAGAGTGGAAGGTTCCAGAAGAGAAGAATGAGTGCCGTGAACATCACCAACGTGACGGTGCTAGATAACCCTGCTTCCTTTCTCACCCCGTTTCAGTTCGAGATCTCCTACGAGTGTTTGACTCCTCTCAAAGATGGTTCGTAACCTCTCTTCCCCAAACCCTTTTAGGATTCCAGCTTCGATAAATGCAGTGTTATGTTCTGACTTCTTTCTTTCAATTATCTCTTCTATATTCGGGACATTCCCCGTTTGCTTCTGCCAACGTTTGTAGTTATGTTGATAGAATATGGAATTGCTTTTTGATTTCATCCATGCCCATGTCTATAGATCTAGCTTGACGCTCGGCCTGTAGGAACCACAACATGTAGCTTCTTAGCACAACTCAGATGTCAAATATTTCTTTATTTCATAATTGTTTCCTTGTGATTTAACTACAAAAAATGGGTATTTCAGTATCAGTACCATGAATTTCCTGTCCCTAATTATTTTAGATCAGGAAACTTGTCAATTCATCTCAATTAGACTCTGCCACCAAAGTACCTACGGTTCATACTCTATTGTGGAACAAAAATGCTATGTCCACACTAAAATCATCTGTGTATAAATACATATGTAGTTTAACTCATTTTTAATGTGTATTTTGTATTTTAATGTGTATTTTACAATGGTAACTTATTTTGGTGTATACCTAGCATGGTTAATTTTGGAATAGTGCCCTTTTTGTTTCACAATAGATGACTCTAAAATTGTACATTATCAGGACCTTTTTTTTCTTCAAAAAAAAATGTTCAAGACATCGACACATGAACATACATACACATAAGGATTTTTGAGAACCAACTTTTAATCTGAATTCTCATGTCAAGTTATGGTAAATAGCTGTAATGAAGCATATTTTTCTACCAGCTTTGCCATCATTTCAATCTTGAATGCTTCTTGCTGCTGATGTCCACTATACTTTTGGTTTTAATCAAGCTTGCTGCATATGTTGGTACAGATTTGGAATGGAAGCTCATCTATGTTGGATCCGCTGAGGATGAGACCTATGACCAATTATTAGAGAGTGTCCTTGTTGGTCCGGTCAATATTGGAAACTATCGCTTTGTTTTACAGGCAAGGTTTATAAATACCATTTCAGTTCTGAGTTGCAATCGCTCAATGAATCAAACTTATAAATAATGTTATGGCAGGCAGATCCACCAGACCCATCAAAGATTCGCGAAGAAGATATAATTGGTGTCACTGTGCTGCTTTTGACATGCTCTTATCTGGGTCAAGAATTCATTCGTGTTGGCTATTATGTGAACAATGATTATGATGATGAGCAGCTGAGGGAGGAACCTCCACCAAATGTCTTAGTTGACAGGGTTCAGAGGAACATTTTATCTGACAAACCAAGGGTCACAAAGTTCCCTATCAATTTCCACCCTGAGAACAATGAAAACGAAGAGCAACCCGGTCCAGCTGAGAACCCTTCTGAAACTAGAGAAGATCCACTTGCTGCCGGTGATTGTGATCCCTCAGATGAGAAGGATTCTTAACATTTTGTAGTTATACAGGCTTTTTCAGTTCCCGGATCTCCAACTTTACATTGACCGTGTGTGTGGATTAAGGTGGCTTTCTATGAATCTCTTGTTAATGTGAATTAGGTTTGAATCTTGTTGGAAGTATACTTGTAACGTGGGGAAACCAGTTTTTGTCCATGAAGCTTTCCATGCGAACCCAATTTCATTGATCTTCTCTATGATAAATCATATTTTGATTCGTAGTATCAAAAAGGTTTCATTATTTTTAAGTCATTTTTAGCTTTTCATTAGTTTAATCTGTCTTTTTGCTGAATAATAATATACAAATGGCAGAATCAGCCTCTTCTGTTTCTTGGGTTTTTCACTGAAATAAAATAAAAATTTTATTATTTACCCAAACTCTATTTTTTAACTTTAATTCTTTAAATACGATTTTTTTTTTTTGGATTTAGGAGAGTTCGTCTAATTCCTGATAAATTTCACTTCAATTATTTTCAAAACACATGAAATTTAAATTTTTAAGCCATTATTATAGTATCCAAGAGTATATACGAATATACAAAAATACACTGAAACTTAAAAATACAGTCTCCAAATTTTTGTGTACTCCTATGTACTCTTGGATACTATGAGAATGGTTTAAAAATTTGAGTTTGGTGTATTTTGAAAATAATTGAAGTGGAGTTTAGAGTTTGGTGTATTTTGAAAATAATTGAAGTGGAGTTTACCGAGGTGCAATGAACTCTCCTTAAATAAAAAAAAATTGTATTTGGAGAATTAAAATTAAAAAAATAAAATTTGGATAAATAATAAAATTTTTTATTTTATTTCAGAAAAAAAACTTTTGGATTCAATATCAAAATAATGATTTAGCATTTTTCATAGAGTTGAAAAAGTGCAACGAATTTGTATCAGGATGTTAAGTTGGATAATGACCTGATTCAGGGTGCGACACCTTTGGTTCTTTATTGATATATTAAAAGAGAGATTAGGATAATTCTAAAATTATCTTTAGATATTTAATGTTTTTTATTTTATCAAATAAGAAATTTTTTATGTGGCATAATTTTTTATCTTTATATTAAATTTTTGGATTTTATTATATTTTTATTTTTTTATAATATATTTTTTTGTATTATCTCAAAATTCTTTTATAACGTGTTTTTTAAATATTCATTTATCTTTAAATTACTTTATGTATTTAATTTTAATGTTATTTCTCTTTTTAATAAATAATAAAATTTGTCACATTTTTTTTATATAGAGTCTATTTTTTCTCATTTTTTTTTAAATATTGGTGTTCGACCTTATTATTTTATATTTTTTAATTTTATTTTTATATAAGTTATTTGATGTCTTAAATATTGACGCTATTTTTCTATAACGATGTGTTTGAAAATCTCTTTGGAATTCAATTCCAATGTTTAAAACAAAAATAATTAAATTAGTTTTGATGAAATTCAATTTAATTCTATTATTTTCTCTCAATCAATTCCAATTCAAATAGATTCGATTTGAAATTCTATTCTATTGGGATTTCACTTAAAATGTAAATGCTTTTATAATTTAATTACTTCTTTTTAACTTTCTTCACTCATTTTCTTCTCAATGCCTCTCACATTTCAATACACACTCTCTTCTCTCACCATCTTCATTTCCTTCCTTTTCCTTCAACTCAATATAATATATACTTTTTTTGGAAAGTCTACTATGTAAATCTAAAAACAATATCTACACATAAATTTTAGAGTAAAGGACAAATCCGTCCCTGACTTTTTTTTCTGCGGTCATTTTCGTCCCCGAGGTTTGAAAAATACTTTAATGTCCCTGACCCTCCGAAAAAGTGGACATATTTATCCCTCCGTTAGAGTCGTTCCGTTTGCCCTGACGGAAAACGGTGACGTGGCTCCCGTGGCGCTGACCTGGCCGTTACAAGCTGCCACGTGGGATGAACTTTTGAAAAGATGACGTATTAGTCCTTTCACACCAAAACGTGTAGCTTTTCAAAACAGGACATATTAGTCCTCTCACCCCAAAACGACGCCGTTTCTTCCCCACCCCTCCAAACACACTTTAATCCCCTTCTGCATTTCCAATCAACAATACTTCACCAAATCCAGAAGCAGCAAATTCAGATTCAACAAGCAATTCAGCGACATATTCACCAACAACAGAGCACAAATTCAATTTCACAGGCTTAGTTCACAATTCAACCAGTCCAAATTGTGCAATTTATGAAGAACATGTAAGAACTCCTTATAATTCTGAAAAAATTGCTACACTCTCAAATAGAATCAGTAACTTACCAGAAATTACATATGGAGAAAACGGATCTGAGAGAATAAGAAAAATTATGCAAACAACACCTGAGAGCTTGAAGGACTGAGATCAGATAAACTCTCCGGTGCATTGATTACATGCCACCGAACACTGAAGCTCCATTTTTCGTCAGAATTTTCGTCTGGAAGCAGTCTAGAGATATGACCAACAGCAACATGAACAACGACACTTGAACCGGTCCAGCCTTCTCTAAGTCCAACAGCCATGTTTTTCCAATTATCTGTTCTGGGATCATAGATTTGTCCCCTTGGAGAGACATAAAAGGGCCATAACCAGCTTTCGTTGACGAGAAGCTTTCCGTTGAGAATTGCTGCATCATAAGATGCCATATTGGTTCCTATGCTGGCAATAGAGCGCCAATTTCCAGTGAGAGGATCCAATACCTTTCTCATCTAAATACACACCTCACCTAAACCCTCCCTTTCACAACTAAACTTGATTTCATTCCCCCCAAAATCCAAATCCTCCTCAACAAACACAAAATTCCCTGACTTTATGAAAGCAACTTCACCACAAAGCCAATAACTTTACCATCAACTGGAAAGAATTTAACTTTGGAGCACAGAGATACCAATTTACAAAAAGACAAAAGCTTAGAAGCAGCACATAGAAAAAATCTCAGCTTTATCTGAAATAGCAATCACTAAGGACCCCACGGCGGGACCCACAGAGACGTCATCGTCCTTGGCGGAAGCGTCGTCGTCAGTGCGTATGCACTTGCCGAGTATGAAGGGAGTGGGAGCGAGCAAGGGCTTGTGGTGGAGCGAAGACGATGCGGAGGTTGAGGAAGGAGAAGAGAGAGCCAGCACCGCCGCGTACGGAGACGGAAACGGAGGAGAAGCTGGCGGGAGTGGTTCCGGTTCCGGTGGCGGCGATGATTGAGGGCTCGGCCTAGCAGAGGAGCCACTCGATGGTCTGGCCGTCGGACTTGTGGCCGAGCTCCGTCGGATGCCATGGGTCGGAATGCTCCCTTTCTTCCTTTACCCGCTCCACCTTCACATTGAACTCGAAGGATTAGGGCTCAAGGATTTCATAGATTGGGAGTGGGGGAGAAACGGCGTCGTTTTGGGGTGAGAGGACTAATATGTCCTGTTTTGAAAAGCTACACGTTTTGGTGTGAAAGGATTAATACGTCCTCTTTTCAAAAGTCCATCCCACGTGGCAGCCCGTAACGGCCAGGTCAGCGCCACGGGAGCCACGTCACCGTTTTCCGTCAGGGCAAACGGAGCGACTCTAACGGAGGGGTAAATATGTCCACTTTTTCGGAGGGTCAGGGACATTAAAGTATTTTCCAAACCTCGGGGACAAAAATGTCCGCGAAAAAAAAGGTCAGAGACGGATTTGTCCTTTACTCTAAATTTTATGTGTTTAATTTAGATTAATGACAACAAACATTTACGAGTCTGTGGGAATATTAACCATGTCAAAAAAACCTTTTTGCCACATTATAGTTCCATCTCATGTTTATCAGTGATAAAATCATGTAATCTTTTGCATCAAGCCTATCTTATAGCTTCTGTCTTGCATCATACTTTTCTGCTTATATTAATTCCATATGATTTTTCTGGTATTTGAAACTATATATGTCAAAACTTTTTGCTTTTTCCCTAACGTGTTCAAAAGTAAAGTTGGCATAGATCTCTTCCATTATATATCAATTTTTGAGAACGAAAATTTTTGTAAAGTGAATAGATTGTAACACTCATATTTTCCAAAAATTTAACTATGAATAAGTTATGCTTTTATTAAATTGAGTTTTTATTATAGAAATTAATTTATTAAAGGTATTTAAATTAAATTCTTATGAACTAAAAAAATTAATCATGTTATCTCTAATTTTAAATTAGAATATTTATTTAAAAACCAATTAGTAAGTTGATAAATAAATAATATTTTTAAAATAATTTTATTAAGTCACCAAAAAAAAAATAATTTTATTAAAAAAAATTTGGTTTAAAATCACTACTCTATCCTCTAATTTTATTAAAAATTACCAAACAAAACCCTAACCTAACACACACTCTCCCTCACTCCAGCCGCCACCCGAACCTTCACATATACATACACACCCGCAGAGAGAAGAGTGGAAGAAGAAGAGGAAGAAGAAGAGGGAGACGGTGTCGGTGGTTGTCACTGCCATTGTCGCCGTCGTCACACGCGCGAGAGAGAAAAAGATCGAACAGAAGGGAGACGCAATCGAGGACAGAGGGTAGTTCCACGCCACTGCCGTGCCTATCGCAAGCGTGGAGGACTGTCGCTGTTGCTAGTGGGGTTGAGTCCATCAACGAAATGAGCTGAGGAAGAGAGACAAAACGAAGAGAGAGGAAGAAATGCGACGAGAAAGGAAGGGGAGGGCTGCTTCTACCGTCGTCAAGCCACGATCGCTGCCGTCGAAGCTTCCGTCGCCGTCGCTATTGTCTGGGTTGTCACCAGAGGAAGTTGCCGCTGCATGAGGGAAAAAATGGGCAGAATGCGAATAGAGAGAAGAGAAACTCGCTGGAGGAGGAGAAAACTGCATCGCCATTATTCTGGTCACCGGGTATGGCGATGTTGTCGTCGGAACCACCGCCGGAGCTACTACTACTCTATTTCGTGATTCTTCCTTAGTTACAGTAAATATTCTTGTTCTGGAATCCTCGCCGTACTATTTTATAGTCTGTTAAAGATTTTGAGATGTTGATGTTGTAGGGTTGAGTTACTATAATTGCATGCTGCGGTTGTGGCTATCGTTGTTTTCGAGGAGTCATCGAAACTACTAGTACTACTGCTATTGTTGTCGTGTTGTTGGGTTTTGACTAATTGAGGTAGAGGTTGTTTGTTTTTAACAAGTTTGGAATGTTTTGAAAGTTTAGAAAATATGTGTATTTGAGTTGTTGAGCGTTTTATGGCCCGATTATCTCTAATAAAGTTTGATTGATTCGATTTTGATAATTTAAGATTTGTTACGTAATTGAATGAAATTGTTAACGAATCAAAAAGGAATTTAATGCTCTTATAATAAAATTAATTAGTAACAATATTGGTCGGTAAATTAGAGTTTAAACATTTTGTTTGTTGTTCTAATGCGTGAAAATTTAATAACTTAAAAACAATAAAAGATAACAAAAAAGGAATATTTATATTGAAAATTTGTTGATTTTTAAAAACGGTTAATAAGTGTTTGGGAGATATTTTGATTTAGATGGAACTCTTGAAAAGTAAAAAAGTATGAGTTAGGGGAGATTTTGTCAAAATTTTTATAAGATTTTGGATAAATTAGATAATAAGAATGAAGAAAAATGTTGTTGCTTTTATAAAGATTAGAGATTTCATCTTGGTATTTAATTTGAATGATCTTAATTAAAGAATTATGTTTTGGAATTTGGTTAAACAAAAAGAAGTCTCTATGTCAATTTGTAAAGTTTAGTGCGTTAACTTGTAAAAGGTTTAACTAATAAAAGATTTAAATGTTAATTATTTATTAACTCAAGAGTTTAGGAATTGGAAGTGTGAGTCTGAAGTTTTAATGAAATTAAAGATGGGTGTTTAAGAAAAAAGAGAGATTTAAGGAATATGATGGCAAAATTGTGATATGCAAGAGTTAAGAGATAAGAGTTAAGGATCTTTAAGTATATTTTAAATTGAATTTGAGTATCATGAAAGTTTGGTTTGTTAGCTTATAAAGTGACTAACTAAAGAATGATATAATGGGATTGAATAAGAAAAAGATGAGGTATTTGAGTTAGTTTGCCCTTGATATCGATAATTACGTTGTATGAATTAGTTTGTAATTTTGACCTTGAGTCTAGAGTATTATATTCGACGTTTCAAATCCGCACGCAGTATATAACGGCCTAAACATAACCTGGTGGATATTTAAAGTGTGCGGTGTAGGAAATGGAGCTGTGTTAATGGTCATGTCGGTTATGAGATTGACAATAAAAAATGAATTTTTATTAGAGGCTCACAATAAAAAGTAAGATTGATATGAGACTTATTGTTAGATCTAGAACTTTTGAATAATCCTATTTTGAACAAATTTCAGATCATATATTTATTTATAATTTTAATTTTAGAAATTATTTTATTGAAAATTAAAGGCAGTTTTGATTAATTGAATTTGAAATAAATTGAGGATTTTTTTCCAAATTCTATAATTATGGATTTTTTCTATTTACAATTTAAAGTTTTAGAAATCCAAAAATGATAAAGTTTGGCTATTTAAATTAGAATTTTATCTAATTTTATAATTACTGAGTTATTCTCTTTATAAATAAAGTTAGTAGTTGTTAAATAATAAAAAATTTTATTTGATTTAATTTAAATACTTTATATTTTCATGATTCAATACTATAAGTTTTAAGGATAAAGAAAATTAGTTATAATACTATGTATTTCAATTAGAGAAATTGATTGAGAATCAATTAGTATTTTTATACCACAAATAATATTTTAAAATAATTTTAGAGATTAAATTAGTTTTTCGAATTAATACTCTATGTTCAAATTTTATTAAAATTACCTTACTCTAATTAAACCCAAAATCCCCAAATTGAAACCCTAACCCTAATTAACACACATTTTTCTCTTTATCCCAAAAGAAACCCTAGCCATCTTTTCTCCTTCAGTAATACACATACACACAACATAGCAGCCGCTGCTGAGAGAAAGAAAGAAAGAAAGAAAGAAGAAAGGGAAGCTGGGAAGAAGGGCCGTGGAGAAGAAGATCCAGAGAGAGAGAACTGTGGTAGGGAGAAGAAGTGAGGAGGGAGTCGTGCCGGAACCACGGGGACTTGCCGCAGCCGTCGTGCCGTCGTCAATCCTTGGAGGAAGGCCGCTTCTCTGAGCTATCACCGGCGATCCGCCATGAGCCACCATCGCGAGTCACAGCCGGGAGAGAGAGGGGCGAGCGCGAGGCAGACCGAGAGGAGGGAACCACACCGCCCAGTCGCCGTCCGTGAAGTCTAGGTCGCCATCGTCCATGCTCGTCGCTGCCGTTTGTCCTCCTCGCTGCCAGACGCCGTCGCCGTTCGCGGAGGAGAGAGGGAGCTCGGATTGCCATCAGATCCTCCGTTCCTTGCCATTTCTGTCGTTGCCGTTGCTGCCGTCAGTGCCTTGCTGTTATCGCCACCGCTGCTGGGAGCTGCGCCGCCATGACCGAGCTTCTGTCGCCGAGAAACACCACTGCTGCCACTGAGATTCCCTGCCGGTAAAGGTTTTTTTAAGTTGGCTTTCATTCCTTTTGAGTTTCTGGAAGCTTTTCATCACTGCATGTTTGTTACAATCATCGTCGCCAGAGTTCTGGTCGCCACTGCTGCTCGAGGTGGTTGCTGGGGCTACCGCTAAGCCGATTCAGTGAACGTTGCTGTTTCGTTTTCTTAGTTCGGTAACTATTTATGTTTCAAAAAACCCTTTCATTAGTATTCTGTTATGTTTGTTTATAAACTCTGAGGTCCTGGTAACGTAGGATCATGTTCTGAGCGTTGCATGTCACTTTTAAGTTGCCTGAGTGCTGTGAAAGTGATCAATGACTGAGTTTGTAGATTGCTGTTGATTTCGGTTAAGAGAAAAGGTTTCGTGACACATTTTGGGTTTTGGTTTCGACGAGTCGAGGTAGGATTTTTTATACAAACTAATTTATTTAAAATTGAAAATTGTTATAAATAGATATGCTGTGTATATTTCTGGTGATTATGTGAGTCTTGTGAATTGCCTGATTATGTCTTGGATGAATATGGTTGCGTGTTTGAGTGAAATAATGTCAGGTTTTGATCAATTAGAGATTTTTAGATTGGTTGATTTGAAATGACTGTGATAGTCTGGAAGTCTGAGTTTTGTTTATTGGAAACTGATTTGGTCTTGAACCCATTGAGAGGGGTTGATGATTGGTTTGGTTGGGACCCGGAAAGGGTGGCAAAAATCCAAGTTTTAGGGGAGATGTTGCCAAAATTTCTATAAAATCTGAGACTTTATTTGAAACGGTATTTTAAAAAAGAATGAATTACGTAACACCCTACCATACAGAGTCTTCTGCTTAAGTCATAATTCAGAGATGACAAGGTATTACGACCTCTAAAAATAAAATTTCGTACGTATAGTAGTGTGAATAATGATTATAACTAGGAGCCTTTGAAAAAAAGGAAAAAAATCGTAACTCGAAAGCGCAACACTCCAATCGAAAATGTAACAGATAAAGGAATGAACTATTGCGAGATTATATATATAGAAAAGAGTGCCAAAAACATGAATATCAAAACTCAAGATCCGGTTGCGAAGATAACCGGTTCAAGCATAGAAGTATATACAAATATATAAGCAAGAAACCCAAAGGAAACCCCAAAGGGCGAAATTACAGAAAACCTATTCTCCAAAACCACCTCTTAAAAGGAGTCATCACAGTTTGTATTATTTAATGGAGATAGAAGTATCTAAGCACAAACATAAAACCAAAGTAAAGTCCTGAGAACCAAGGAATATTCGCTAATCTAGAAGCCTCTAGCATGCTTCAGTGAGAAGCCTCACAACCTGCATCTGAAAAACCACAAAATCTGCAAGGGTGAGAACTAGAGGTTCTTAGTATGGTAACAGTGCCAACATATCTAACATATAATGTCCTGGGAAAGCCGAAGGCAATCCTAGAACTTACAACAGATAATTCAAAGCTTATAAACAGAATAAACCATAAATGACAACTGACTAAAGATCTTCAGTCTAACTAACACTTTCCTTTCCAAATCCTTCAGACCTCCCAACCACCAGCAGGAGTATAATATGGCAAACGCAGTTATATCAAATAAGAGATATACAAATAGAAAACAGATATGGCATTTAGATAATTAGCAAGTAATATGCAGTCACTTAGGCAATTCCAAACAATTCACATAATATGCATATGATGTATGCCTGTCCTAATGGCTGATGAGTCTCATCTTTCGGTTATAAAGCCAATCCGACAAGTCTTGGTAGCTAACCGTTGGACTGTCCCTCTGTCGTGCATCCCCAACTCGAGTTATACTCTATATAATTCATAATTCATATCCAACACCCTCACTAGTGTATATTCACGGGGGAGAGCTCATCCGGATCCTCAAGCACCCCTGGTGGGATCTTGACGGAGCCATCAGCAAGTTGAAGGCAGATGCGGGTAGGATTGGCTTCTTGGATCTGGAGCTTGTTCATTAATGATGATAGCATGAGGTTGATGCTTGCTCCAAGATCAGATAGGGCTATCTTTATGCAAGTGCCTCTAAGGGTGCATGGTATCACAAAACTCCCAGGGTCTTGTAGTTTCTTTGGATAACCGCACTGCATTCGTTGGTGAGGAGAACTGTCCCTGCCTCCCTCCAATCCCTTTTGTGGCTCATTATGTCCTTCATACACTTGGCATAGGACGGTATTTGTTCAAGAGCTTCAGCAAATAGGATTTTGATCTCGAGTGTTTTAAGGATTTCTAGAAACTTGGCAAATTGCTGATCCTTTTTTGCCTTATGAAGTTTCTGAGGATATGGTAGCCTGGCTTTGTATTTAGGGGTCCTGAGTGATGTAGAGTGATTATCCATAGTGACTGAGGAAGGGTTGTCAGCTTGCCTCGGTGGAATGTTTCCTGAATTGGCATGTATATTGCCTTCCCCCTCTAGGCGTTGAATGCTAGCGTTGCTCCCTTCTGGGTGTTAAACGCCCCTATTGCTCCCTTTTGGGCATTGAATGCCAAGAGCAGTAGTGTGGGGGTGTTGCGCCTTCTTCTTCTGGTGTAATATTGTTTTGAGATGGGGTGGTCAGTGTTCTGCCACTCTGAAGCTCAATTGCCTAGCATTCTTCAGCTGCTTGCTTGGTTTTTATTCGGTGCAGCTCTGTTTTCACACTCTGGAGGGATGCTTGGGTCTCCTGGACTATACTGTTGGTGCACGAAATTGTTATTCATATGTTATTCCATTTTGCAAAATTCATTGCTTTTCATTCCCTGGCAATGGCGCCAAAAAAACAGGATGCCAATACCATGGTTTCTATATAATTTTTCACAACTTCGCACAGCTAACCAGCAAGTGCACTGGGTCATCCAAGTAATACCTTACGTGAGTAAGGGTCGATCCCACGGAGATTGTTAGTATGAAGCAAGCTATGGTCACCTTGTGAATCTCAGTTAGGAGGATAAAATTATGGAATTTAGAAAATCAAATATGATTGATAAAAATAAACAGGGTAGAAATACTTATGTAGATCAATTGTGGGAATTTCAGATAAGTGTGTGGAGATGCTGTGCTCCTCTCGGATCTCTACTTTCTTATTGCTTTCATCCAATCCTTCTTACTCCTTTCCATGGCAAGCTATGTGTAGGGCATCACCATCATCAATGGCTACTTTCAATCCTCTCGGAAAAATGGTCCTATGCGCTGTCACTGCACGGCTAATTGTCTGGAGGCATCACCCTTGTTGATGGCTACATCCCATCCTCTCAGTGAAAATGGTCCAAATGCTCTGTCACGGCACGGCTAATCATCTGTCGGTTCTCAATCAGGTTGGAGTAGAATCCATTGATTCTTTTGCGTTTATCATCACGCCCAGCCTTCAGGAGTTTGAAGCTCGTCACAGTCATTCAATACCAGAATCCTACTCGAAATACCACAGACAAGGTTAGACTTTTCGGATTCCCGGGATCCTACTCGGAATACCACAGACAAGGTTAGACTTTCAGGATCCCCATGAATGCCGCCATCTATCTAGCTTATACCACGAAGATTCTGTTGGGGAATCTAAGAGATATGCGCCCTGCCTAAGGGAGAACGGAAGTGGTTGTCAATCACGCGCGTTCATAGGTGAGAATGATGATGAGTGTCACGGATCATCACATTCATCAAAGTGTTGTGCAACGTATATCTTGGAATAAGAATAAAAGAGAATTGAATAGAAAGTAATAGTAATTATATTGAAACTTGAGGTACAGCAGAGCTCCACACCCTTAATCTATGGTGTACAGAAACTCCACCGTTGAAAATACATAAGTGAAAGGTTCAGGCATGGCCGAATGGCCAGCTCCCCTGAATGATCAAAAGACCGAATGATCAAAGACTAAACAGTCAAAAGATTAAACTGTCAAAAGATGTCTAATACAATAGTTAAATGTCCTATATATACTAGACTAGCTACTAGGGTTTACATGAGTAAGTAATTGATGCATAAATCCACTTCCGGGGCCCACTTGGTGTATGCTTGGGCTGAGCTTGATCTATCCACGAGCTGAGGCTTTTCTTGGAGTTGAACTCCAAGTTATGACGTGTTTTGGGCGTTCAACTCCGGATCATGACGTGTTTCTGGCGTTTAACTCCAGACAGCAGCATGTACTTGGCGTTCAACGCCACGTTATGTCGTCAATTTCCGAATAAAGTATGGACTATTATATATTTCTGGAAAGCTCTGGATGTCTACTTTCCAACGCCATTAAGAGCGCGCCATTTGGAGTTCTGTAGCTCCAGAAAATCCATTTTGAGTGCAGGGAGGTCAGATTCCAACAGCATCAGCAGTCCTTTTGTCAGCCTTTTTCAGAGTTTTGCTCAAGTCCCTCAATTTCAGCCAGAAATTACCTGAAATCACAGAAAAACACACAAACTCATAGTAAAGTCCAGAAATGTGAATTTAACATAAAAACTAATGAAAATATCCCTAAAAGTAGCTTGAACTTACTAAAAACTACCTAAAAACAATGCCAAAAAGCGTATAAATTATCCGCTCATCAACTGTGCTGGCTCCTTGCGAATGCATGCATGCTGTCTAACTACTTTGTGAAAAGGTCCAACCGCTTAGCCATTGCTTTATTCTGAGCTAGGATTATGTCTGTGGCAGATTCCTCCTTGGGTTCCCTTCTTGCCTTGAGTCTTTCTACTGTGTATAAGTGTTGATTATTGGCCACTGTTTCAACGAGCTCCTAAGCTTCTTTGGGTGTTTTCAACATATGTCAAGAGCTGCCTGCAGAATGATCCAGGGACAATTGGGCTGCATCAAGGAGCCCGTCATAAAAGATGTCCAGCTCGACCCAGTGGGTGAACAGCTGAATAGGGCATTTCCGGAGCATTGATTTGTATCTCCCTCAGATATCATAGAGAGACTCGCCATCCTCTTGTTTGAAGGCTTGAATATCCTTCCTTAGTTTAGTTAACTTTCTTGGGGAGAAATATCTATTCAGAAACTTGTCGGCTACTTTACTCAAGGTGTTCAGGCTCTCCTGAGGTTGTTCTTCCAGCCAATCCTTGGCCTTATCTCTCACAGCAAATGGGAAAAGTATCAGCCTGTAGACGTCAGGATCCACTCCATTGATCTTTACAGTGTCATAAATTTGCAAGAAATCAGAAATAAATTTGGTGGGATCCTTCTCAGGGTGTCCATGAAACTAATAGTTTTTCTGCACAAGCGTGATCAAGTTCGGGTTATGCTAAAAAATGTCCGTTCCTATGGGGGGCACACTAATGCTTCTTCTATAGAAGTCAGGGATGAAAGTTGTATATGATCCCTAGGTTCTCCTGGTTTGTGCCTCTCCCTCTAGATCCATAGTGCTCCTAGTGTTTCTGAATAGATAAAAATCCAAGAAAAATGGGAGTCTTTATGTCACAGTTTAGAGAGCTTCCTAGTGAGATATCCATAAATGAATAAAACGCTAAAAAAAAAAAAATCAAGACACCAAACATAAAATCTAAAATTAGATCCAAATAAAATAACAAGAAATGTTCGAAAAATTAAAAAGGAAAAGATATACAATATTGATTTTAGGAGTTTTAGAAGAAAAATATTAGAAGAACACCAAACTTAAAAATTTTGAAATCAAACAAGAGAAAATAACTAAAAAAATTTCAAACATAAAGAAGCAAACAAGATCAATTTTTTTTAAATCAAGAGGAAGAAAATTAATTGACAAAAACTACTAGGAACACCAAACTTAAAATTTGACACAAAATTTGAAAAAGAGAAAAAGATGGATTTTTGAAAAATTTTAAGAAAAGAAATAAAGAAGGTTAGCAAATTTAACAAGAAAAATAATTAAAGAAAAACTAATAAAAAGTACCTGATCTAAGTAGCAAGGCAACTAGTAGTTTGTCAATCTCAAACAATCCCTGGCAACGGCGCAAAAACTTGGTGCGCAAAATTGAACTCGCACAACTTCACTAGCAAGTGCACTGGGTCGTCCAAGTAATACCTCAGGTGAGTGAGAGTCGATCCCACGAGAATTGTTGGATTGAGCAAGCAATGGTTATCCTGCAGATCTTAATCAGGCGAATAGAAAGATAGTGGTTGTTGTTGTAGGTGCATAAAATAAAATAGTAAAGAAAGTAGTAAGGAATTGATGTAGAAAGAATAATAAGAAATCAGTTAAGGCTTTGGAGATGCTTTTTCTTTCTGGATTAATACTTCTTACGGACTACTTTAACAATGAATGATTCATTCTATGGCAAAGCAGTAAGTGATTAATGCCATTGGTCGTGGTCAATTAATCTCCTCTAATCCACATCAAATGCCGTTGTCAATGGTCATTCAATATGAACGAGGATGAAGCTCACCCAATTCAGTCTCCCTTGATCCTACTTAGAGTGCCACAGACAAGGTCAGATCTTTCGGATCGGAGAATGAACCTCAATATTCTAGCCTTAGCGCCACAGAGACCTCATTACCCATAACTAAAGAGATTATATGTCACATATCCCAATTAGCCGAGATAACTTATTGGTTTAGGGGATGTATTCTCAAACTGTAGCTCAATACTATCTGGGTCAGGACTTGCAAGAACTCATGTAGAATAAGGGGTCAAACTCTCGTTCCACCCCAAATTCATTTAGATGGGGAACGACAATACATCATAGAATAGAATCAAACATATATTAAAATAGAGAAGTAATAATATTAATACATAGGACAAGCAGAGCTCCTAACCTTAACCTAGGAGGTTTAATTGCTCATAATTTATAGAAAAAACAGAGAAGATCTGTCTGTTAATTCGTAAATTCCTCCCCCTTAATCCTAAGTGATCTCCTCTTTAAATAGTAAAATACTAACCCTAAGAAATGTAAATTTAAATTAAAAAGTACAAAGATAAAACTGCATAAGCTAAGGAGTGCTAAAATCCACTTTGGGCCCACTTTGGTTGAGTGTTTCGTCCAAGCTTGGCATTCAACTTGGAGAATGGCTATTGAACGCCCATTAGAGGGTGAATTCGCTGCTTCCTTGCTCCCTTGGTGGCGTTGAACGCCAGCTTTGGGCGTTCAACGCTGGGCTTGCTCCCCTTTGAGCGTTAAACTCCAGATGTGGACGTTCAATGCCAATTTTGGGCAGTGATCTGGAAAAAAAAATATAGACTATTATATATTACTGAAAATCTCTGGAAGTTAGCTTTCCAACGCCATTAAGAACGTGTCAATTGAACCTCTGTAACTCAAGATATGCTCATTGGAATGAACGGAGGTTAGAATTTGACAACATCTGCTATCCTTCTTCATCTCTGAATAAGACTTTGCCAATTTTGGCAAATTCACCCAAAAATCCCCTAAAATCATAAGAAAAATACAAGAGCTCAAAGTAGCATCCAAATATGAATTTATGCACTAAAACATAGTAGAACTTAATAAAATATAACTAAAAACACTAAGAAAATATAATGAAAAAGTGTATAAGATATCCACTTATCAGTTGCCAATAGCTTTGTAAAGTAAATGTAATCTACCAACAACGAGAGTGTAATAGAAAGAGAAACCAATAGCAATTAACAAGGTTTTGAAAATCGAACCAATTGGTTTTGTTGTTAATTGAAAATCAGTAACAATAGAGCTTGTTACAGCAAGGAGTCGACAGCCAAGCAGGAGCAGTGCATGACGGTAACGAGAAGAGCTCCGAGCAAAGATTTCACAGTGAGGGAAAAGAAGGTGAGTGGTAGAGATGTTCAATATTGACACCCTTTGTCAGTCACAATTTCGACGGCGATGGTGAGCTCTGGCTGAGGAGAGGAGTTCGGTGATGGTAGGAGCTGCTAGCTGCAGCTGGTGGTGGCTGGCTGATGAGTGTTGTTGATGAGTTGATGAATCATGGGACTGAAAAAGCCTTTGGGGTTAACTGGTTAAGAGAGAGTGAATAAGTGAGTGGAGACTATGATTGCTTTCTAATTCAAAAAAGGGCTGGAGGGTTTCTTTGTAGTTTGAAATAAAATGACACTGTTTGGAGAAATTTTTGAAAATTGGTCGAATTCTGATTCAGTTCAAACAACCAGTTCTTGATCGGTTCGATAGTGTAACAACGATTTTTAAATTTGATGAATATAACTTTTAACCGAACCGTAAATATCATTAGTTATGATTCAATCGATTTGACCAGACGGTTCGAACCAATTTTCAAAATCTTGATAAATAAACAACACCAGTTCATTTATTTGCTTGGTATAGCTAGAATTTATTATTTTTTTAGTTATTAATTAATTATTAATATTTAAAATTATAAATTAAAAATATGGTATTAGATTAATAAAATTTAATTTAATTGATAACTAAAAAAAATAAATGAAAAAATATAAGGAGCCAATTAAATATTTGTATAGTGTGTATAATAGAGATTTAGAAAATATTAAAAATATAATTATTAGTGTTACTTTTTTTCATTAGTTAAAATTTTTTAGTTGAGTGATTTTATGACATGATATTAGAAGTATAAATTCGAAAAATCAAAAGTTCAATTCTTGGCAACTTTAAGCTTTTGGTTCAATGTTTATTTATATTTATATTATTTATTTATTTATATTATTTATATCAGAGATTAGAGATAGTGAGTCGCGTCGCAGTCGCGTTGCGTTTTGTTTTATTTGCAGCGTGGATACTGCTCCCATCGTAAAACAGAATGAGTGGCGGGGGTGCAGAAGAGGAGGCAAATCTAGAGTTCACTCCGACGTGGGTTGTGGCCGCCGTTTGCACTGTAATCGTGGCCATTTCCCTCGCCGCCGAGCGTTTCCTCCATTACGGCGGCAAGTTCCTCAAAAACAAGAACCAGAAGCCCCTATACGAGGCTCTACAGAAAATCAAAGAAGGTACAGCGAACTACATAGAGTTTAGAGTTTCTTTTCCATTTGATTTTGATAGATCTGGGTGGCTCGCAGAGCTGATGCTGCTGGGTTTCATTTCTCTGCTTCTCACGGTATCGCAAAACGGCATCACTAAAATCTGCGTTCCTCCGAGCGTGACTCGCCACATGCTCCCCTGCAGCCTCGATGAAAAGGAGAAGGTCACCGTGGAGCATTTACTGGGACAAGACCGTTTCCATTTCGAACGTTTCTTCTCTTTCCCCAGGCGCCTTCTTGCCGAGACCCGAGGGACAGAGACAGAGACACATGCACTCGCTAAGACTGAATTCTGCGCTCGCAAGGTATATCCTACCTAAATTCTAATTCCTTCTTTCTTTACTTAATCCACCTCTCATCTCTATTATCTTATTATTATTTTTTTTATCGGACCATTTGCTTCGTTATTTGTTACATTCACGACATCATTTTTCACTCTCACTCATCATATTCACAGTATTATTGAATTGATTTGTCCCTTTCATGTTCTGTTCTACTTTCTTATAAAATTCCAGATCCCTGCGAATCTTCACGGTAATATTCCCTCCTTCTCTTTTTCAGAACAAGGTACCTTTATTATCTGTGGAAGCGCTGCATCACCTGCACATCTTCATTTTTGTACTGGCCGTCGTTCATGTCACCTTCTCCGTTCTCACTGTTATTTTTGGAGGAGCAAGAGTTAGTAACTTTTTTTTCCCTCTCCTTTCTGTCCTTTCTTCTCAAACCGTTCTTTGTTACTAATGTCGTTGCCCTTATTGCATAGATTCGCCAATGGAAGCACTGGGAAGATTCCATTGCGAAGCAGAACTATGAAACAGACCAAGGTACACACAATTCTTTTATTAATATACTTTCCATACTTCTAATAACCTTAACATACTTAAAATGGATGGGATGCTAACCTTGTTTCACATGTGACTCACTCTAGAGTCTACCCCTGGAAATTTATTTCTAGGTGATGCTCCCTTTCAACTAGGTTTTTCCTCGCATATCTTCTTTAACTTTCCTATTAAGGATTTCTATTCAATACAGGGATCTTCCTATTTTTGGAACCTTAGCGATAGAGAGTACATTGAGTTATGTAACGTTTTAGATCTTCTAGATGACGCCTTTTCTGTCTTTTATCTAGTGATTGTACCACATCACTAGATCAGTTTCTTTTAATGAGGTTTGTAGGTTTTCGGAGAAAGAAAAAGACAATCTTTGTGCCAATGTTCAATATTTGGCACTATCTGAAGTATTTGGCTAGAATGCATATTGTTTGGGATAGAATTAGGTGTTTAGCATCTCTATGGTATGGACTTTTCGAAGGATTTTCCCTCTCAGACATGCTGAGAGATTGGAAAGCCACAGTTCATTGATGCTAGTGGTGTTTTGCTTTTCGTTTTTGTTCGGGAGGATCTCTCTTCTTCCACTTCTTTGTATTGTTTCCTCTACACCTTAACGAAAGTCTTTCTTTTGTTATAAAAAAATCTTAATATACTTTCCAAAATGAATTTGAAAAAGGTTATGATTCTTGTTTAACTCCTCAGTAGCTATCTAATTTATACGTACCCTGCTCTCCTGGATTAATGCAGTTTTGAAACGAAAGGTGGTCGATGTTCAGCAGCATGATTTCATCAAAGGTCGCTTTTCGGGCTTTGGCAAAGATTCTGCCATAGTGGGTTGGTTGGTAAGTTATTTATAAGCTCGTTATGTTCTGCAGCTTTTAATAAATACAACATATATTCTTGTCATACTGAATCCCCTTTTCTTTTCATTTGAGATTTTTTAATATCATTCTTTGAATCCTTGGCATCGTAAGCTTTATATATTGCACTTGCATCCAAAGGCATGCTGTATTAGTGTATTTCATAGGTATTCTGCCAGCTATCTGTGTCCAGTCTTGTTTATTTACTTCCAATCACTTATAATTGAGTTTCTTCATACATTGTATGAGATTACAAAAAGAATACGGCATTAAAAACATTTGGAGTGTAATGTTAATATTTCATGTAGTGGTTGTGTACCTTGACCTCATTCATATCTTAGTGATCTCCATGGTTTTCTAATGATTGATTGGGGCTATTGGTTGACCTTGTTTTTATCATCTTTATTATTTGTGTCCCTTCTTTTTTATTTGGTTACATCTGTGGCACCGTGTAGTTATTTTCTTCATAATTTTGTGTTCTTTTAAACAACTTTCTGGAAATCTTGTTGATTTTGCAACAAATTAGTAATTTTATTGTGGACTTGTAGACCAAGCTTTTGTTTTACTTACTTTTCCTAATATCTTTTTATGTTTCTTTCAGAAATCCTTTTTTAAGCAATTTTATGGATCTGTTACAAAGTCAGATTATGTCACACTACGGCATGGTTTCATTATGGTAAAGTTTTAATGGTGTTTGTTGCAAATGACGTCTCAGCTTGATTCCAGTCATTGGCTTCCTTGCTTGAACATAATATTCTCCTTTGCTATATTTTTGTTGTAGACCCACTGCAAGGCGAATCCAAAGTTTAATTTTCACAAGTACATGATTCGGGCCCTTGAAGATGATTTCAAGCAGGTTGTTGGCATAAGGTAAGTGTCCATTATTGTTTCTATGCATATCATATTTACCCATAAATTAATTTCTCTATAAGTTGATTACCATTTGTCTTGTGAGTTGTGAAATTCTTGGAGTCTTTGTATAACAGTTATTTTTTGTGGCTGCAGTTGGTATCTTTGGGTTTTTGTGGTCATATTCTTGTTGCTCAATATCAATGGTATGGTTAATGACTTAAAACCTAAGCTGTGTGATAATCTTATTTTGTATTTAATCACTTAATGAACTCTGCCATGGCTGATACTTTATGCCGTACAAAGACTAACGCCTAGAAACCTTTTCCTCCCCTATGCTGCCATATCATCCTCTGAGCTAAAATGGAAAATATTGGTACTTGTTGATCACATTGTGTTGTTGACAAATGCAGTCATCTTCTAGTAATATATTTGCTTTTATTTTATTTTATTTGTTTTTGGTCAACAAAGTTAATTTAAAAACCTTTCTTGTTATGAAAAGGAAGAGATCTTGGCTATGTTTTAATTGGTGAAAAAATGTGGAGTGGAATGGAATGGAAGAGAAGGAAAAATAATGAATTCTATGGTTTTGATGTGATAAAAATGGATGGAGTGGAATAGATAATGAGGGAATTTATTCTATTCAATACCACCTTATCTTCCCATTTTTATTCTCCCCCCACCCAAAATTTGGGGGAAACTCAGGTGAAATGTGAATTCAAAGTTATTTTTCTTCACAAAATTATTACATTTTACTGTAATATCCAAGAATTCCATTGCCTTACAAAAATATCCACACAGTAAAGTGGAACAATTTTATTAATCCACTCAATTTCCTTCCATTCTCATCTTATTCCATTCTATCCATTTCAACTAGTTACTGTCAATCCAAATATAGATATCTTGTGTGATCTGGTTATGAATTTCTAGTATGATGAGCATTAGTGATCATGACAGATATACTTTTGCCTTGGAGGAGTAAGTGATCTAATTGCTTCTTTTGATATTGCTAGTTAACATTTATACAGGAACATTACTTTGAATTTCACAATTATGTTAGTCCACCCCATCTTCTCCCATTCTATTCTATCACACTACTTACCACCAATTAGGACATGGATAATCCTGTATTTGGTGATGGATTTCTAGCATGATGGACCATGATTAATATATTTTTGTATGTGAGGAGTAGTTGATCTGATTGCTTCTTCTGATGTTGCTTGTTATCAAAGAGCGTAACCTTGCATCACAAATATTATTTTTTCAGGTTGGCATACATATTTCTGGATAGCTTTTATTCCTTTCATTGTAAGTATGGTGATGAAATTATTAACTTTTATTTATTCATATGTATCTATTCTTTTCCCTGAACATTTACACGGCCATATTATTTTAATTTTGCTTGCTTTTTAACTCAACATAAGAATTAAAAAAATGTTGCTTGACGTTTTGCAATCAACTCACATGTATCGTGTTTAAAAGTAAAATTAAACTATTGAATCTATCAACATAAAGCCATACCTTGGTTTCCTGTTGCTAGAAGACTGGTATAAACATCTTTTAAATTCAGGTTTGTTGCATTTGACTATGAATATGACGTGTTATCTTTTCTTTCTTTCTTTCTTTCATTTTTATTTTATTTTATTTTTGCATTGCCTATATTACATGTTAACTCTGTTTATGTTGGCATGTCTATATATTTGTGCTTTCAACTTGATAGGTTGAAGGACCCTATGATTTTTTTTTTTTTTTTTTTTGCTCGTCTCCACTGCTTATATCTTTCCTCTTCTGGATTGCATTCTTTTAGCTTCTACTTGCCGTTGGCACTAAGCTGGAGCATGTGATAACACAACTAGCTCATGAAGTAGCTGAAAAGCATGCTGCCATAGAAGGTGAATTAGTTGTACAACCATCAGATGATCACTTTTGGTTTCATCGCCCCCACTTTGTCCTCTTCTTGATCCACTTTATCCTTTTCCAAAATGCTTTTGAGATAGCATTTTTCTTTTGGATATGGGTGAGCATAATTTTATTTGTGACATTTTCTGTGAACTTTATTCTGTATGCTTACTCTCAGTTTCCTTTTTTTATGGAAAGGTATATGTTGGGTTGAGGATAGTTATACTTTGTTTAGTGAATATAACCTATAGCTTGTGTTCTCAGGTTACATATGGATTTGACTCTTGTATAATGGGACAAGTTCGTTACATAGTTCCAAGGCTCATTATCGGGTACTATTGTGCATTCCGGACTCTGCAGTTGTTTCCTTTTCTCATTTTTCTTTCTTGCTCATTTGTGTTGGGGTTATAGAGTATTTATCCAGGTACTATGTAGCTACAGCACCCTACCACTGTATGCAATTGTTACACAGGTGTGTTTGCATAGCTATTAAAAGTGCAAGCTGAATCGTTCAAATTTGATTTTGGTTTGGCTTTTCATAAGTTTTCTGTTATTTTCACATTGTAGATGGGAACCCATTTTAAGGCAGCAATATTTCGTGAGCATGTGCAAGTGAGGCTTGCTGGTTGGGCACAAGAGGCAAAGAAGAAGAAAGGGGTAAAAGCTGATAGCCAGCCTGGTGAAGGAAGTTCTCATGCTGTTGCAGGAATTCAGCTTGGGTCAGTTTTCCAGAAGAGAGCATCCGCTGCAGAAGACAGTGCTTCTGTACCCAAAGTCGAGGGTTCAGCTGAGTAGCCTAAATGGGGGAGTTGTGCTCAAATCATCTTATTTTGTGTAGTTACAGAACACACTATTATTAGTATTTTATTTGCTAGCATTGTGCGACATTGTAGGATGTGTTTGGCTTAGGGTGTAGGCATAGTATTCTCCAGCGTCTTTGCTCTCGGTGTGTGACTTTGAGTAAATGGAACTATGGAGCCCATTGAACTTTCCCAAAACTCCTTTTCCAGAGAACTGATTTTTTGTATAGAAATTCTCTGTAGAGCATCCGACTGCAAAGACCCAAGGGGACTCTGACTTTGCGGTTGTTGCGAGTCCAGGGGATGAAATGTTGTAGTTATAGCATTTGCGGACCTCAACGAATCACGCACCACATTGGTTGTTGCTATTGCTGTTGTTACTCTATTATTGTTGTTCTGTTGTTATCGTTCTTATGGTTGTCTCCTTGTTGAAGCCTAACAAATAAAGGTTTTATCATAATTAGTGATATTGTGATTATAATTTGCAAAAAATAAAAGAAGATAATTTCAGTGAATATATAAGTGTAATAATCTTTGTCATGTAATAATCTTTGTCATGTAACGATGAAATTGAAATTGGTAATTTTAATGTTTAATTAAAATTAACTAATTTCGTTTTTGGTTCTTTGCACGGAAATTTAAATTATAATTTTAAATAAATATTATTTTGTAGAAATATAAATTAATTTAACTTAAAATAATTAATAATATATATTATGTTAGTAGGAAAATAATATCTAATATATAATTTGATGAGAGTTGATTTATTATTTATTTTTTTATAAAATTTGTGGTACATGAAAATAATAACCTTATCTTTTATTATTAAAAAAAATTAATTTTATTAGGTAACTAATAAGGAAAAAAAAACAACTCTAAATCAAGAGTAATCCTAATTTACAGTACAAAAAAAAAAAAAAAGGCACATCACCTTGCATCACTAGTAGCCTCGTGTCTGCTTTTGCTATCAGCAGCCGTGGGTCCTCTACTGTCGACAACGCATCACCTTTTGCCACCTGCAACCGCGCATGACCTCACAAACGTGGTAATGCAAGGAAAGTTCTATGATGCTGAAACTAGAATCCATCTCCACCTAATGAAATAAGCTGTCATTCTCTTTGTGTTACGCGTGTCCTGTAAAAGTAACTATCCCAATAAAGTTTATCACCCGCAAATGACAGTATTTATTCTCGACGTACTTAGCCTTAAACTTAAAACTAGCCATAAACACATTAATGATTTATTAAAAGAAATGTATTTTATAATGCTTTTATATTATTTTAATTTATCTCTTTGTGGACTTTGGATTCTAATGAAACTCTCATGCAATTTAAGAGTGAATTATGTACGGTGAAATTGTTAATCAGTTTAGCTTGGGTTTGAACAATAAATAAATAATGGACCTCTATTACTAATAAGGAGAAAAAAAAAAGTTTATGGCCAATAATAAAAAAAATCCAAAGAAAAAAAGTTTATGGTTAACAAATTTCTCCGATTATGTTATAAACTCATAATACTTAACCTAAATAAACAAAAATGTTGCCTTTTTTAAAAAATTTAAATTAGAAGTTAACTAAATATAGCGAAGGATATATCTTGTTATAGAGAAGAAATATATATATGGAAGAGTTTCAAGTGTACTGGAAACATCAGTATTTCAGTTATTTTAACCGTTGATTTTAATTATAAAAAATATATATAATATATATTAATTGAAATCAACGGTTAAAATAACTGAAATACCAATATTTCCGGTACACTTAAAATTTTTCATATATATATACTCACACACAGCATCATGGTTTGGTATATCACTATCATTTTTTTAGGTGATCGCACTATCATTTTTATTAATTATGTTTTGCAGAAGTTAGATCTTTTACTTTCATATAACACACACAAACAAAAAACAAAAAAATTTGAGTGGCTCATTAGTATACTTATGTGATTATATCCATATTGTTGATTTTTTTTTGTGACTTTATGTTGATATTGATTATTTCTCTTATTACTCTTAAATAAAATTTACATTGATTACCAAAAAAAAATTACATTTTATTTAAGAGTAATAAGAGTATTTTAAGAGTAATAAGAGAAATAATCAATATCAACATAAAGTAAAAAAAAAAAATCAACAACATGGACATAATCACATAAGTATACTAATGAGCCACTCAAATTTTTTTTTTTTTTTTGTTTTTTTTTTTGTGTGTTATATGAAAGTAAAAGATCTAACTTCTGCAAAACATAATTAATAAAAATGATAGTGCGATCACCTAAAAAAATGATAGTGATATACCAAACTGATGTGTGTGAGTATATATATGAAAAATTTTAAGTGTACCGGAAATATTGGTATTTCAGTTATTTTAACCGTTGATTTTAATTAATATATATTATATATATTTTTTATAATTAAAATCAACAGTTAAAATAACTGAAATACTGATGTTTCAAGTACACTTGAAACTCTTTTATATATATTTCTTCTCTATAACAAGATATATCCTTTGTTATATTTAGTTAACTTCTAATTTAATTTTTTTTAAAAAAGACAACATTTTTGTTTATTTAGGTTAAGTATTATGAGTTTATAACATAATCGGAGAAATTTGTTCACCATAAACTTTTTTTTTTTGGATTTTTTATTATTATTGGCCATAAACTTTCTCTTTTTTTTTTCTCCTTATTAGTAATAGAGGTCCATTATTTATTTATTGTTCAAACCCAAGCTAAATTGATTAACAATTTTACTGTACATAATCCACTCCTAAATTGCATGAGAGTTTTATTAGAATCCAAAGTCAGGTCCACAAAGAGATAAATTAAAATAATATAAAAGCATTATAAAATACATTTCTTTTAATAAATCATTAATGTGTTTATGGCTAGTTTTAAGTTTAAGGCTAAGTACGTCGAGAATAAATACTGTCATTTGCGGGTGATAAACTTTATTGGGACAGTTACTTTTATAGGACACGCGTAACACAAGGAGAATGACAACTTATTTCATTAGATGAGGATGGATTCTAGTTTCAGCATCATAGAACTTTCCGTAATGCAAACATCTCTTCTCGAGTAAATCCCATAATTGTAACACGCTAATTACCTTAAATCTTATCTCTTGTCGTAAAGTAAATGTTAATTAAAGGTTACGATAATTCTAAAGATTATACATAAATATATATAAGAAGGAATAATAATTTTAGAAGTCTGATGAAAAATTTAAGTTCAAATACGAAATTACAAAGCGCAAATGTTCACACGAAGCTATAAACTTAAGACACAAGATAAAAGTACAAGATAACAAAATATAAGAGTATAATAATCATAAGATACTAGCTTAAGCCTACGGAGTTTAGGCCGACTAATTAAATACTGACATACAGAGTTTTCAAAGTTAAAAACAGCATATACAAAATATCTCTCATAAAGAAGCCTCTAAAGCAACTAAAATACAAAAGTGAGAGTACTAATAAAAAAATAAATCAAAAGACTTCCAAAATATGATAAAGATCCTCTGATCTGTCACCATCAAAGCAACTCACTGAGGTGGGTTGCGACCTGCATCTGAAAAACAACAACAAAGTATGGAATGAGAACCGGAGGTTCTCAGTATGGTAACAGTGCCTAGTTAAGTAAGATATAAGACTCCTAGACACCAGAGGCAATCCTAGAGCTTTATATTCATCCTGGGATTTAGGCTTAAAACATAAGTATATTTAAAATCTTAACTTTAAAACAACAATGAAAAAGGGTAATCTAACTTATGGATTTCTAATCTAAGAATTCTCTGCTGTCTCATAGCCTTCACTAGCCTAACCGCCATGCAATCCATCGCCACTGCCTTCTGAACCTCCTCAATCCCAGTAGAAAACACAAATAGCACAATGCAAGGAAAGCACAAGTATAAGCATGTATATCAAGTAATTTAGATAGGCAAATAGACATGTTATACAATTAGGCAAGCAATATAAGTCGGCAAAGCAAGCAAACAGATAAAAGATGCATATGATAAATGCTCTTCCTATTTGGCTGTGATATCACATTGTTGGTTCAATTGCCAACCCGACACATCTTCATGGAGATGTCGCCCTTCGGTCTCATAATGAGAACCCCCGACACAGTCCTTATGCTGCCGCCGCGACCTCGACAGGCAGGATTAACCGCCGTCCCTGCCAGGCGCATAGTGTCTCAAAATCTCAGTATAAAACAGTGGTTTAGTGGTTTTCAAAATCATTTCATTCAATATATCAGTGATCCATCTTTCCATTCCGAGTCCCAGACTCAACCCAACCACCATCAATTCAAAATTTCTACAATTCATTGTTAGTGATCATCAACACAATACTCCGCCTTTTCACTCAACCAATTCCGTCCTTAGTACTCCCTAAACCTAAATTTCTGTTTTCTAAATTTTTACAGAAATTATCTAAAATAATTCACTAATTTATCTTTAACATTATCAGCTCCTAATGATTAAATTATACACTTAAAATAGCATGGAAGGAAGTTTAGAAAGTTAGAGAACCCTTGGAAACAAAGAGAAATCATTTTTTAGAAAATCAGGGTCTATGCGTACGCATGCAAGCGTTCGCGTACGCATGCAAGCGTTCGCGTACGCATTGGTGCCAAACAAAATTGCACGTATGCGTATGAGCTGTTTCGCGTACACATACACTCCCAGACTTAGAAATTTTTACAAAATTGTAGAAATCAGTTTTAAACCCTAAACTTTAAACGTTCATAACTTCCTCTACAAAAATTCATTTTCCTCAATATATCAATTTAAAGATCTTTCAATGAACTTTAATTTAAAACAAATTTCAACAAATTTTGAAAACGGAGGCTCAATTTATGATTCGTCAAAGTTCACTAAAAACTGGTTTTCACCAAAATTCACAAGGTTCTCAACTTCCAAATTTCACAACCAAACCAAATCAAAACTACATCAAACTCTTATTCACATAAGAACTTACCCTTTTTGTATCTCAATTCACCACTCTTACCAAATTTTCACTCTCATCATACAATCCTCAACCCCAATTATCAAATATATCACACTAAAATCATTTCTCATCCAACACAATCATCCATCGTCATTATATCACTAACAATCATCATAATCAATCTCATTCAACCTCAATCTCAAACTTCAATATCAATTATCAACATCAAGAACATTTATTCATCCAAATCATCTGAATAATCAATTCATCATACATCATCAATCAACCAAGTTTCAACAACCAATTCAATCTAAACCTATCCTATGGATCACTAACCTAAATGTCCAGAAATATTATATATTACATAGAGAAAACCGAAACCATACATTGGCCGATTCCCAATATTCACAAAAACCTAAGATTGAGTACAAATCAAACTTTCAAACACAACCAAGTCACCAATCCAACTCCAAATGCTCCCAAGTATCCAAGACAATTCCAACAAGCTCCAATATTTAAACCAACATCATATATTTCATATAAATCAAAACCTAATACTCATAATATATCAATTTACAAAGGTTCTTGAGAAACCTTACCTTATCCACTAAAATTTGGGATAGAACCCAACAATTCCTCTCTAATGATTAGTACCTAAACAACCAAAATACAAATTTCACTAAAATCAAAACCCATAAACTCGAAATTCTTAGGGCAGAGAAAAAGAGATGAAAATTCTAAATCTTACCAACAAAAGTTAGATGAAAGTAACGGGCTCAACAAGAGCTTCGTGTAGCCGCTGACGGCACACGAATCGGAACACCGTAGCTCGAGATATGAGCTTGGGAAGTTGATGATGAATAGTGAAAATGGAGCTTATATCTATGTCAGACTTGGGTCCAACTTGGGCCCGATCCAACCCATTACTGCTTTTGGCCCGTTTGGCCCAATTTCAGGCCAAACTTTTAAAATTAATGTCTGATTTTCAATTCTAACTGTTTTCCTAATATTTTCTACTGTTTTTATTATTTTCGCACAGCACCAGACCGATTTAAGCCAGTACTGCCGGTTCATTTACCGGTTCGCATTTTTATGTGGTTTTTTTAAGAAAATTACATTTTTCAACTCAGAAAAATCTATTGAGTCCAAATATCATATTTATATTTTCTAATTAATACTCTGAAATTTTGGGCTTATTCCGGGTAATTAAATTATTATTATTTTACGTTAATTAGTCAGTAAATTAATTCGCGGTTCTTATAATAATGGTCCCTGAGATTCGGGTCGTTACTCAATATGGTCCCTGAGATCCCAATTGCACCATTGTAATCCTCCATATATGGCTCCGGACACTATAATAGTCCCTAGACAGCTTTTCGGTTATGAGTCATCATCAAGACGCTGACGTGGCCTCATTTTTCCACGCTGGATGGTGCCAACGACGAGTTGAGTTGGCACAGTTTCAATTTTTACTCAATGTGGTCCCTCCCTCTATATTTAACCCTAAATTCCCAAATATTCAGTAAGTTAATTTCTTCTTCTTCTTTATCGTTCTCTTCTCATTCTTGTTGTTGCTGTTGTTCCTGGAGCTGAAAATGAATATCCATGATGGGTGGTGGGAGCACTAGAGTTGGAAGCTCTATTAGTTCACCGTCCAGTGGCCATCGGACGAGAATGCAAAGTAGGAGCAGAAGATCTGGGGTGCCGGAATGGTGCGGTTGCGGCTGCCGGCCAGTTCTTAGGTGATCTGGGACAGATTTAAACCCAAATAAACCATTTTTTGTTATCCTAATTATAATGTGAGTTATCAATATTACTTGTGTTGTTATGATTGCTGCTACCTACCTTACTGTTCTTCTCTTGTTTTTCTTCCCTGAAACTTGAGCATGTTATATGTTTGCGAAGAAGATGTCCAGAATAAAAAGTTGGTTAACCAATTGTGCACTAATATAGCATACATACTATCAAGTTATAAAATCAACATTTCAGTCAAATAACTTTCAAACTAAATAAAACCTCTTTGCACTAATATAGCATATATACTATCAAGTTATAAAATCAATATTTTAGTCGAATAAGTTGTATTAATTTATTCACAACATAATTTTCATAACCGCAATAACAATTAACTAATATTATGATTAATAACCAACAAATATGCATAGTTACCTTTCGCATATCGGATATAAAGCATCAGCCATATCGCATGCCTTACTCCCTCATGCATCCCATGCCAAGTGTTGTGACCCATACTTCTTTGATTACTTTGTTACACTATCTCTTTTGGGCACATATTCCACTCGCATGTTTATTAAGTTGATACTTTGGGTTTGACAATTTCCTTCTTTCTTTTCCCTTTCAGGATGGCCACCAAGAAAGGCAAGGAGGAAGCTTCAAGGAAACCAGCCGCAAAGAGGGCACCCCCAAAGTCACGCTCTAAGGCGCACTCTTCACTAGGAGCCAAACCTCTATCTAAAAATGCGAAAACGCCCGCTCCTATTGATGATAATGAAAAGAGCAAACCGGCAAAAGATACTTCAAGGTTCCCCAACCGCTTCTGTGAACTTATGTTCCCCTTCATGGTTGAGAGGAACTATCATGCTGAGCATCTACTCGCTCCGCTGGACAAGGTTGCTCCTTATATTCTACCCCGCATTGAACAACGAGGATGGGAGTTTCTTCTGAGAAAACCACAAGAGGTCAACCTCTTATAGGTGGTAGAATTCTACACTAACTACCATCTTCCCTCTCTTCAATCGGTGTATGTGCGCCGGAAGCAAGTCTCGGTGTCAGAAGAGGCTATTCAGCAAGTGCTTAATGTCCTACCGGTACCAAGTGACATGGATGGCTACCAAGAGGTCTTACGCCAGCGGCAGAAGTATGGATTTGACTGGGGCTCGATCCTCCAAGTCATTGCTGAGCCAGAAACATCTTGGACCCAAGGTCGACTCCGGATGCGACCCAAGTGCATTGACGCACATTCTCTTACTGTGGAAGCTAGGGCTTGGGCTCAGATCCTATCTCACTATGTCCTACCTAGCACCCACAAATCATCCTTCATGGCGGATCTCACCTTGCTTATTTGGTGTGTTCTCATAGGGAGACCGGTGAACATTCCGCCTTTTGTCAAGCAAGCGATGGGTCAAATCCACGACCAGGGCAATTTGCCATTTCCAGCTTTGGTATCTGATTTAGTTGCTGCTGCGGGTGTTCCTTGGGAAGCCACAGATGTGAAAGCTATAATTCCAGCTAAGGGCGATGTGGTCCCAACCGAAAAATACTTACATCTTCCCATGAACAACCCAAGCCTTGCCATAGTCCCACCACCTGCTGTTTTTACCACCTTATCATCACCACCGCAGCAAAGATCCACTCATCAAAGGATAGAAGATCTACACCAGAAGATTGATAGATATGAACGGCGCAACCAACGCCGATACACTCACATCAAGAAGCTTCTGTGTTGTGTTACCCCTAGCATGGAAGAACCTGCAATATCCACATCCACTTCCAACCCAAGTGATGAGTGCTCTGAGGAAAAGGATAGTGAAGGTTCCGGTTCCGACCATCCTTTGTGCATTCGTAGTAGCACGGAGGACCGTGCTAAATTTTAAGTGTGGGGAGGTCGTTCGACCAATCTCCATGGGTAACACTCTCTTCCTTTCAATATCCATGGATTCATTTCTTGCTTAGTAGTTAGTACATGGCATGTGTAGCTAGTCTTGCTTGTAAATATTTCTTGCAAGATAGTTAGTCTCTATAGAGTTACTTGGTCAAATAATAACTTCTTTTCCAAGAAACTGTGTTCTGGGGTATCTTTCCCTACCAAAAATGTTTGTTACAAACTTGCTTTAAGAATGTATTTTGGAATATAGTGATTGAGCTAAGAACACAAGCATGTAAGTTTTGAGCCCATTATATGGTTACATCTTTTAACCATTAATTCCCATTCTTGTGTGCATTATTCTCTCTCTATGATTTTAATCCTTGCTTTGTCTGCTTCTATATGTCCATTACTTTGTGTATGAATGCCTTTACATGATTGAGGCCATCATTCCAATAGTCACTTTTCCCAAATGGCATTAACCCTTTATTTACCATTGCTAACCAATTTTGAGCCTATGATAAACCCCTTTTGTTTCTAAAAAGAGCACACCAACAACCATAAGCGAAAAACAATGAATGTCCTTATATTTGGATCCTTGATTAGCTTAGGAGAGTTAGGATGTGTGTCATGTAATTGGGAGGGTATACATGGGGACTTGGGTAGATATAAAGGTGTATCGTAATTAAGAATTTTGGGATTTGGGAACATACTTATGTAGTGCATGATTGAGCCATATGCATTGAACTTTTCGTGCATGAACCCCAAGAAAAATGCATTGAACTTTTCGTGCATTAACCCCAATAAAAAGGGGACAAAAAAAAAAGGAAAATTCCATATGTGTATATATGAAAGTAAAAAAAAAAAGAGAAGAAGAAGAAAGACAATAAAAAGGGACGAAATGCCCTAAGATAAAGTAGTGAAAACAATGCATATGGGACACGAATTGAAAGGAACACATGAGTGTGCAAAAAGTGGGACTCAAGGGTAGCTAGGTAATGTATCATAGTTGTATAGGTTGTTTTATGTGTCTAGTGAGATTTTAGGTTAATCAAGGACTCAAATTTTAAGCTCACTTAACCATATGCATCCTTACCCTCACCCTAGCCACGTTACAACCCATAGATAAGACCTCATGATACTTGTAAGCATGCATTAAGTCATTGTTGATTGTTAGATGAAAGACAAATCTTGGAAAGCATGAGTAGGGGAGGATTGAGTGATGAACCCTATACACTTGAGCGCATAGAGCGGATACACATCCGGTAAGGGTTCGATGCTCAACTCCTTATTCCCGGCTTTCACAAGCGTTCGTTTAGCAAGTCATATGCACTTCATAATGATATGCAAATTTGTAGGATTCATGAATTACACCATTTTTACCCCATATACTCACATGTGTTCTTGGAAGAAGGATTGACCCTTGACCAAGTAGATAGACAATTTTACATTAGTTGCATACATTCGCTTAGATAGTTTGCATTTCATAAACCCTTTCTCACCATGATCTTTGGTCTTTTTATTTTAAGCATAAGGACATGCTTGGTTTAAGTGTGGGGAGATTTGATAAACCACGATTTTGTGGTTTATCTTATGCTTATTTTGGGGGTTTTATCAATATTTCTCACACTTATTCATAAGAAATGCATGGTTTTGTGTTCACTTCCCAACATTGCTCCATTGTAGAAAACATGCTTGTTTTACCTTAGAATTGCTATATTTTGATTCTCTTTATTGACATTTGATGCTGTGACGTATTTGTTTAGTGATTTCAGAATTAGTAGGGTAAGAATGGCCTAGAAGGGAGAAGGAAAGCATGCACAAGAGAAAGGAACATGAAGAATTAGATTTTGGGAACTGCAGCATCGGCGCTCATGCGCAAATCACGCGCACGCGTGGGTGAGGATAGCTGGAAGCCGCGCGCAAGGATGGACGCATCCGCGCAGGCCAAAGAATTTCCATCAACGCGCACGCGCAACTGGCGCGCTAGCGTGGATCTCAGAAGTAATCGGCGCGAGAGCACGCATGGCGTGCACGCGTGGGAAGCTGCACGTGACCTCATTAAAAGAAATCGTTCCTGGCAATTTCTAAGGCTGAATGGGCCCAAATTCAGGCTGCTTCTGCATGGAAAAGACCCAAGGATGCTAGGGAGAAAGGGGGTTCAATCATTTTTGCACTAGGACACAATTTTTCTAGTATTTTTTAGGTTCTTTGTTCTCTAGAGGAAGAAACCCTTGTTCTTCTCTAGATCTAGCTTTGATTTGATTTTCCTTGTAAATTCTGAATTGGGTTCTGTTTGCTTGCTTAATTTGAATTTCTTAGTATATTTGCACTCATATCTTGTGTTAGTTTATGAATTTTGTCAATTGTTACTTCATACCCAATTCATGAATGTTATGAATCTTGATTTTGTGCTATGATTGAAAGCATGCTTCTTTAGTCTTAATTTAGCTAATTTTAATCCTCTCTTATTCATATTCGATGCCATGATATGTGTGTTAAGTGTTTTCAGAGATTACAGGACAGGAATGTCTTAGAGGGTGGAAAGGAAGCATGCAAAACTAGAAGGAATACAAGAAATTGAAAGAATTGCTAATGCTGTTAGCCCTGACCTCTTCGCACTCAATCAATCATAACTTGAGCTACAGAGGTCCAAATGAGGCAGTTCTAGTTGCGTTGGAAAGCTAACATCCAGGGATTCGTAACGATATACAGTTTCTCATAGTGGCCATACAGCTAGGCAACGCACACACGCAGTTAACGTGCACACGCAGTTCACGCGCACGCGCACTTTGGTGAAAAGTCCATCGGCGTGCACGCGCACCTGGCGCGTACGCGTGATGACTTACATCATCTACCCTTTTTCTTGCATAAAAATGACCATAAAAGAAGCATAATCTCATTTGATCATTGTAATTCATGCCTTAATTGATGAATATCAAAGTACATTGCTTTGAAATGAGTTTGTGTTAAATTTCAGGTGAAAAAGACATCAAAAATGGGAAGAAAATAACAAAACAAGTGGGGCGTGTGAAGCAGGCGTACCACTTGGAACAAACGCCACAAAAATGTATTGGTGTGGCACGCCAGAAGCTGGGCGTGGCACGCCAACTCATTACCTAGAAGAGTCATCACTAGGGCGTGGCACGCCAGTTCCAGAATTTACTTGGGTGTGCCACTTGAGGATCAAGGTGTGGCACGCCAAGCCTATGATACCCACAATTGAATGGGCATGCCACTTGAGCAACATGGCGTGCCACGCTGGTACAAGAATCCAGTGAAGGGGTTGAAGGCTAATGAGATCTGGGCGTGCCACTTGAACAACCAGGCGTGGCACGCCAATGAACAAGCAGGCAAAGCAAAAGCTGGGCATGCCACTTGGTGTCGAAGGCGTGGCACGCCAGCTCAAGAGTCCCACTAAGGTGTGGCACACGAATACACAAAGAATACCCAAAATAAAGCTGGGTGTGCCACTTGGTGTCGAAGGCGTGGCACGCCAGCTCACATATCTTACTTGGGCGCGCCACTTGCATGATCAGGTGTGGCACGCCAGCACTTAAGGAGGCCAAACAAAGCTGGGCGTGCCACTTGGGTATCAAAGGCGTGGCATACCAGCTCAATTATCCCACTTTAGTGTGCCACTTGAACGTCCAGGCATGGCATGCCAACTCTTGAAACCAAGGCAAGTGAAGGGGCGTGGCACGCCAGTCCCATGGCGTGGCATGTTGGTAGTATTTTCCAGAGAAGGAAATAAAGGGCCAAATGAACTGGGCGTGCCACTTGGATGATGAGGCATGGCACGCTAGCAAGAAGATGAAGCATTTAGAGGGGCGTGGCACGCCAGATCCTGAGTGTGCCACGCTGGTTCAAGTTTCCAGAATCATGAAGATGTAGGAAAAGGCGTGGGCGTGCCACTTTGGCTCAAAGGCGTGGCATGCCATGCTACTTCAGGACTATAAAGAGGCCTGGGCGTGCCACTTGGTGTCGAAGGCGTGGCACGCCAGGGATGTGATGGAGGAAGGCGTGCCACTTGAATGGTAAGGCGTGGCACGCCAAGATTGAAACAAAGGGAGCGTGACACGCTAGAGGAGAGCCAGTCACACGCCAATTGGAAGATCACGTTTGTTGAGTTTCTTTTCCCTCCAAATTGTAATTTTCCTTTTCACTTTTGTATTTTTCTTTATTTCTAGATCTAGGAGCAGTATAAATACCCCGGGAAGTAGTAGAAAAAGGGAGTTAGTCATCACTATCTCAGTAGGGGATTGTGGAGTTCTAGTTTTTCACTTTTTACAGTTCATTTCTTCCATCAGTTGTACTTTTTTTCTGAGCTATGAGTAGCTAAGTTCCCTCTCATTGAGAGAGGGAGCTCTATTGTATTTGATGGATTAATGATACTGAATTTCTTCTTCTCTTCATCTTCTCTTTGATTTGCTAGAAGGAATTTTGTTCTTCATGCTTAGTTTTCAATCATCGTGGAAAAGAGGTTGAATGCAAAATGGGTTTCATGGGAACCTTGCAAAAGGAAACATGAGACCATGCCAGAAATCCCTTCTCACACTTGAGTAAGATCTGGATTTTGGTGTTTGGATATGGTGACATATAATCCCCTCTCTACCTGGACCTACAAGGATGTGTGGTATAATCAGGGACCAAGCATATCTCTCTTCATGAGTAATTAGACCAAGGAATTGGCTATTGATCAAGATCTGAGAGATTGAGTCACCAAGGGATTGAGGCTCAATCAATCATGATTGCCAAGAGGTCAATGAGTTGCATGATTGAAGAGGATTTAAGCTGGATGTAATCCAAAGAGACAATATCTCCTATTCTCAATGAATTTCCCAATTCTTATCTCTCCCACTCTTTTATAGCTTTCATTTACATTCTGCGAATTCCCACTCCCTTTTACATTCTTGCCATTTCTATTTCTGCACCTTATTACTTTCCTTTATTCTTTCGTCATTTATGTTTCTGCAATTTATAATTCCGCACTCACAACTTATTCTGTTTAAGCTTGACTAATTCACCAATTAATTAAAATTGTTCAAATATACCAATCTCTGTGGATACGATCCCACTCCACTGTGGGTTATTACTTGATGACAATTTTGGGGCGCTTGCCAAGGAGAAGATTCATCTATTTTATTGGAAGGGGAGTGATCCCAGACTCATCAAGTTTTATGGCACCGTTGCCGGAGATTGGTTTGAATTTGACAATGATTAAATTGATTGGAGAGCTAGATTAAGCATTTTCATCTACCTTGTTCTTTTTCTTTTTCTTTTTTTTTTGTGATTTTTAAATTCCCTTCTAATCTCTGCTTTTCTTTCTCTTCTTTTTGGGATTGTTTTAGCTATTCATTGTTTATACTTCCACTCTTCTAACTATTTGATTAATTACATCAATCAAGCTAACCGCTAATCTTAACTGAGGTGATTCTTTCACTTACTCTTTTCTTGCTGTGTGTTGAATGTATAACAGATAGAAGGGGAGAAACTTCATCCTCTTTTGATAGTGAACCTGAGAGGACCTTTCTTAGATTAAGAAAAAAAGCTAGAGGTAAAGGCATAGTTGGAGAGGAGCCAGTGGAAGAAGATCTAACAACCACCATGGATGACGAAGTGCACGACAATGTTGGAGGAGGTGTTGGCAATCAAGCTGGACAAGAGAGGAGAGTCTTAGGCTCCTACATCAACCCAAATATAGGAAATTGTGGCAGCAGCATCCTCAAGCCAACAATTCATGCTAACAATTTTGAGTTGAAACCTCAACTCATCACACTAGTCCAGAATAACTGTTCATATCGAGAAAGTGCCCAAGAAGATCCAAATCAACATCTCAGCACATTCTTGAGGATATGTGATACTGTAATGTTCAAAGGGGTACACCGTGACACCTACAAGCTACTCTTGTTCCCTTTCTCACTTAGAGACAAGGCATCAAAGTGACTAGAAGCATTCCCCAAGGAGAGCTTAACCACATAGGAAGATGTTGTGAATGAATTTCTAGCAAGATTTTACCCTCCACAGAGGATCAACAGGCTAAGAGTTGAGGTACAAACCTTCAGACAGCTAGATGGTGAAACACTCTATGAGGCCTAGGAGAGGTTCAAGGATCTAATGAGAAAATGCCCACTGGAAATGTTTAATGAACGGGTGAAGCTTCACATTTTCTATGAAGGACTAGCCTATGAATCAAAGAAGGTTGTGGACCACTCTTCAGGGGGTTCACTCAACAAGAAGAAGACCATTGAGAAAGCCATAGATGTCATTGAAACTGCAGCTAAGAATGAGTACTTCTATGCTTTAGAAAGGGGCCAAAAGAAGGGGTTGCTGGAACTTAACTTTGTAGATGTCTTGTTGGCACAAAACAAGGCAATTGTAGCACAACTAGCAGCCTTGACTAAGAAGATGGAGAACAATCAAGTTGCAGTGGTTCAAGCTCAAGCACCACCCCAAGAAAGAGATGCACCAGAAGTCGAATGTGAACAAGCAAACTATGTACACAACCCCTCTCGACCACCATATGACCCTAACTCTAAGACATACAACTCAGGATGGAAGAACCACCCAAATTTTGGGTGGGGAAACTAACAAGGTCACAACCAAGATCATAACAAGCCATACCAAACCAATCAATACCAAAATCACAACCCCAACCATCAATCAAACAACAACAGACCCTACCACAATTCACCTCACTCATCATACCCTTCCACCCAGCAAACACACCACCATCAAGACACATTAACCTCAACTTCACAACCATGCAAGATCAGAGGTAACTTTAAGAGAGTAGAGGCTGCAATAGCACAGCTATCATCACAGCTTACTGGGGTTATTTCCATCCTTTTGGAGAGACAAGCACAAGCTGAAAGGAAGATAGATGCCAACCAAGAAGAATACAGATCGAATCTGAAGAATCAAGGTGCAGCAATCTCAAAGCTGGAAGCACAAGTGGGGATCTTATCCAAGAAAATTCCAATGCCTACACACACATTTCCCAATGACACCATGGCCAACCCAAGAGGGGAATGCAAGGCCATCACACTTAGGAGTGGAAAGGTGGTAGAAGAGGCAACCCCAAGCCAGGAGAACCATAAAGAAAAAGCTGCAGAAAAACCTGAAAACAAGAAGAAAGAAGAGACCCTTGGCCCATCTTCACCAAAGCCAATCTTGAAGCCTTATGTGCCAAAGGCACCATATCCACAAAGGCTAAGGAAGGATGGGAAGGATGGCCAGTTTTTCAGATTCTTGGAGATCTTCAAAAAGCTCCAAATTAATATACCATTTGCTGAAGCACTAGAGCAAATGCCCCTCTATGCCAAGTTCTTAAAGGAACTCATGACAAGAAAAAGAAACTTTTGAGAAAAGGAGACTGTAGTGCTAACTGAGGAGTGTAGTGCCATCATACAAAAGAAACTCCCCCAGAAAATGAAAGACCCAGGGAGTTTCCAAATCCCCTGCATCATAGGGGATATCAATATTGAGAAGGCCTTATGCGACTTGGGAGCTAGCATCAATCTCATGTCCTTAAACATGATGAGAAGGATGAGAATTGAGGAAGCCAAACCAACAAGAATGGCACTCCAACTGGCTGACAGAACATTCAAGTTTCCACATGGAGTAGTGGAAGATTTATTGGTGAAAGTGGGAGAATTTATTTTCCCAGCTGACTTTATTGTGCTGGATATGGAGGAAGAGGCTAACACTTCAATTATCCTAGGAAGGCCATTCCTAGCTACTGCTGGAGCCATCATTGATGTGCAAAAAGGAAAACTAGTCTTGAGATTATATGAGGAGAAGATGGTCTTCAATGTTTTCAAGGCAATGAGTTACCCCAAGGAATCAATGGGAGAATGCATGATGGCAGACACCATAGAACAAATAGTTCAAGTGGTTTTGGAAGAAGAGCAATGTGAAGGAACTATGGAATTGGAGCAACAAACACCACGTGGAGAACTACCACAAGGAACCATGGAAAGTTCAATCATGACAAACCATAAAGACGACAATGGAGAAGAGGAACCAAAACTAGAGCTGAAGACCTTACCACCAACCTTGAAATATGCATATTTGGGTGACAATAGCACCTACCCAATGATCATCAACTCAAGCTTGAGTAAGGAGGAAGAAGAAGAACTTATCCAAGTGCTGAAACAACACAAGGATGCTATAGGCTGGACACTTACAGACTTAAAAGGGATCAGCCCCTCAATGTGCATGCACAAGATCTTGCTTGAGGAGGGTGCTAAGCCCTCAAGATAACAACAAAGAAGGCTGAACCTAACTATGAATGAAGTGGTCCAGAAGGAGGTGTTGAAGTTATGGCAAGCTGGGGTGATTTACCCCATCTCAGACAGCCCTTGGGTAAGTCCGGTGCAAGTAGTCCAAAAGAAGGGAGGGATTACTGTTGTGTCAAATGAAAAGAATGAACTGATACCCACAAGGAGAGTGACTGGATGGCACATGTGTATTGACTATCGGAAACTCAATGAAGCTACCCAGAAAGACCACTTTCCCCTGCCCTTCATGGACTAGATGCTTGAAAGACTCGCAGGGCATGAATACAACTACTTCCTGGACAGTTACTCTGGCTACAACCAAATAGTTGTAGACCCCAAGAACCTGGAGAAAACCTCTTTTACTTGTCCCTATGGACTTTTCGCTTACCGGAGGATGCCCTTTGGATTGTGCAATGCACCTGCAACATTCCAAAAGTTCATGCTCTCCATATTTTCAGACATGGTTAAGAAGTTCATAGAAGTATTCATGGACGACTTTTCCATGTTTGGAAATTCGTATTCTGATTGCCTATGTCATCTTGCCCTAGTGCTAAAGAGGTGTCAAGAAACCAACTTGGTTTTAAACTTGGAAAAATGCCATTTTATGGTAACTGAGGGGGTGGTTCTTGGTCACAAGATTTCTAAAAATGGCATAGAAGTGGACAAGGCAAAGGTGGAAGTAATCGAGAAGTTACCTCCACCTTGCAATGTCAAGGCAATCAGAAGTTTTTTGGGACACACTGGGTTCTATAGGAGGTTTATTAAAGATTTTTCAAAGATTGCAAAGCCTCTTAGCAACCTACTTGTCTCAAATACTCCCTTTGTTTTTGATAGAGAGTGCATGGTAGCCTTTGATGAGCTTAAGAAGAAACTCTCCTCTGCACCTATTATAGCACCACCTAGCTGGGATCTTCCCTTCGAATTAATGTGTGATGCATCTTATTTTACTATTGGTGCCGTTCTAGGACAGAGGAAAGACAAGCTAGTACATGTTATTTACTATGTTAGCAAGCTCCTTAATGAGAATCAAAGGAACTACACCACAACAGAGAAAGAATTTTTAGCCATAGTCTTTGCTTTTGACAAGTTTAGATCATATTTTATTGGCTCTAAAGTAATTGTATTCACTGATCATGCAGCACTCAAATACTTGCTTACCAAACAAGAATCCAAGCCCAGATTAATAAGATGGATTTTGCTACTCCAAGAGTTTGACATTGAGATTAAAGACAAGAGCGGAACAGAGAATAAGGTAGCTGATCACCTCTCAAGAATTCCACAAGAAGAAGAAGAGAAGCATCAAGTTGCAGTAAATGAAAGCTTCCCTGATGAGCAGTTGATGATGATCCAAGTAGCCCCTTGGTTTGCAGACATAGCTAACTTCAAGGCTATTGGGGAACTACCAACCAACATCAACAAACACATGAGGAGAAAGCTAATCAAGGATTCCAAACACTACATCTGGGATGACCCCTATTTGTTAAAGAAGTGTGCTAATGGATACTTGAGAAGGTGTATCTCCCATGAAGAAGGGCATGAAGTGCTGTGGCAGTGCCATGGATCCGCTTATGGAGGCCACTTCAGTGGAGAAAGAACAATAGCAAAGGTGCTTCAATCCGGATTTTACTGGCCAACAATGTTCAAGGATGCTAAGGAATTGGTGTCAAGATGTGATGAGTGCCAAAGGGCTGGTAATCTAACAAAGAGAAATGAGATGCCACAGCAATTCATACTAGAGCTTGAACTATTTGATGTATGAGAAATTGACTTCATGGGACCCTTCCCAACCTTCTACTCAAACAGTTACATATTGGTGGCTGTTGATTATGTCTTAAGATGGGTAGAAGCCATAGCCACTGCGACAAATGACAACAAGGTTGTAATAAGCTTCTTGAAAAAGAACATCTTCAGCAGATTTGGAGTTCCTAGAGCCCTCATTAGTGATGGAGGGACACACTTCTGCAACAAACAACTTGAGACACTCCTTCTCAGATATGGAGTCAAGCACAAGGTGGCAACTCCATACCATCCGCAGACCAATGGCAAGCAGAGATTTCTAATAGGGAGCTCAAAAGAATTCTTGAAAAAACTGTTGGAAGCTCAAGGAAGGATTGGTCTAAGAAGCTGGATGATGTATTATGGGCCTACAGGACAGCCTACAAGACACCCATTGGGATGTCCCCGTACCAGCTGGTATATGGCAAGGCTTGTCACTTACCAGTTGAGCTTGAGCATAGAGCATTTTGGGCTCTAAAACTATTAAACTTTGATGAGCAAGCTGCTGGAGAAAGAAGACTAAGGCAACTCAACGAGCTGGAGGAATTTAGGAACCAAGCATATGAGAATGCAAAGATTTACAAAGAGAACACAAAACGGTGGCATGATCAGAGAATAGCAAGGAGAGAGTTCACTGAAGGACAAAGGGTGCCACTGTACAACTCAAGACTCAAGTTCTTCCCTGGGAAACTTAAGTCTCGATGGTCAGGACCCTTCACCATACTCAAGGTGTTTTCCTATGGTCAAGTGGAACTCATGGAGGACAAAACACAAAGAACTTTCACTGTCAATGGCCATAGACTCAAACACTACTTGGGAGGCTCCTTGGAGGAGCAGAGAGTGAGCTATAAGCTCAACTAAACATGGAGGAGTGTCAAGCTAGTGACAATAAAGTAGCGCTAGTTGGGAGGCACCCCAACACTTTATATCCTTTTGATTTATTGCTTTCTTAAAAGTAGATTGTGAATATTAGCTTGGGAAATTTAATTTCAAGTTTGATAGTTAGGATAGTTTTTTGAATTATTTTGTCTCCTATTTTTTGGAAGTGCAACTTGATGAGGGCATTTACTGATGATGAGTGATTGGGCTAAGAACTAGCTAAAAAGCTAAGTTTGGTGTGGCCACTCACCTACTTAATCTAGGCTTACAACCATTTGGATAAACTAATTTTTGAAGAGTAAGCCCAGAGATTAAGTTTGGTGTGGCCACCACCATACGAGGATCACTTAACAAGCCCAATACCACTCAATTTGAAAGCATTTAATATATTGGTGGAGGCTTGAATGTAAATTTTAATGTGTTCAGTGGAGAGTAGAAGCAAAAGAATGTGAAAGAATTGGAATTACTTCTTCCTCGTGAACACATTAAAAACCCAATGATGAACCCAATTTATTGAGATGCAAATGAATTAAGTTTGGTGTCCCAAGGGACACCCATCAGATGCAAATCCATTCACCAGCATTAAAAAGAAATGTGGAGGATTATTTTGTCATTACTAATGGGGTCTCGGTTTCATTTTCAGGAGATTGAATAGGGCCCACTTGATTGATAGAAAAAGAGGTCAATGTGTACTTGCACTTTGGAACTCAGCACATACAGGAAGCAAAGTGAGATAAGGAGTGGCGCCTCTTCCCACGCTAGGCGCCATTCCCCATGTTGGAAAACATTAAACCCATTTCCACTTCCCACCATTCGAACCACACCCTTCACCCCTATAAATCCCCTCACTTTCCCATTTCCTTTCCACTTCAAACCCCATTCCATACACAAAAGAAACTCCCACAGACCTTTCTTTCTCTCTCCTCTTTTCTCTTTTCATCCCCTTTCTATCTATCTTTTTACTTGATTGGGACAATCAAGTCCTAAGTTTGGTGTTGGAGTAAAAATTTTGTTTTGCTTGCATTTCTTTGCAACACTCTGTTACTATCTCAGAACCTTCAAACACACTCTCTCTAACCAATGGCACCTCCGAAATCCTCAGCCTCAAAGAAAAGAAAGACCAAAGAGCCAACTTCCGGTTCCTCAAGCTCAACCTTCAATGAATACAAATTCCTCTCTGCATTCAACCAAAACTAATTCTATGGTTAGGTGAGTGAGAGGGAGATCATCCCAGAGGTTGGTTTTCAACTGAGAAGGAATGAGCACCCTGAAATTAACATCGAGATAAACAACAGGGGCTGGGCACTCTTCTGCAACCCACCAAAGAAAGTGGTGGAAGGCTTGGTAAGGGAATTTTATGCCAACGCTGTGCCACAGACAGGGCAAGCTTATGGGTACATTAGCTATGTGAAGGAGAAATCTATTGACTATAGTCCCTCTAACATAGAAAAGGTGCTGATGGTGAATAGGACAAACTCCACTCGGAGTTATGAGGAGAAGATGAAGCAACCAGACCTAGGATTTGATGAAATCTTGAATGAAATTTGTGTACTAAATATGCAGTGGATCAATGACAAAGATGGAAAACTGATGAGCGGATAATTTATACGCTTTTTGGCATTGTTTTTAGGTAGTTTTTAGTAAGTTCAAGCTACTTTTAGGGATGTTTTCATTAGTTTTTATGTTAAATTCACATTTCTGGACTTTACTATGAGTTTGTGTGTTTTTCTGTGATTTCAGGTAATTTCTGGCTGAAATTGAGGGACTTGAGCAAAACTCTGAAAAAGGCTGACAAAAGGACTGCTGATGTTGTTGGATTCTGACCTTTCTGCACTCGAAATGGATTTTCCGGAGTTACAGAACTCCAATTGGCGCACTCTCAACGGCGTTGGAAAGTAGACATCCAGGGCTTTCCAACAATATATAATAGTCCATACTTTATTCGGAAATTGACGACGTAACTTGGCGTTGAACGCCAAGTACATGCTGCTGTCTGGAGTTAAACGCCAGAAAAATGTCATGATCCGGAGTTGAACGCCCAAAACACGTCATAACTCGGAGTTCAACTCCAAGAGAAGCCTCAGCTCGTGGATAGATCAAGCTCAGCCCAAGCATACACCAAGTGGGCCCCGGAAGTGGATTTATGCATCAATTACTTACTCATGTAAACCCTAGGAGCTAGTTTATTATAAATAGAACATTTAACTATTGTATTAGATGTCTTTGACCAGATCCTGGATTGTATTTTGAATCCTGTGATCACGTTTTGGGGGCTGGCCTCTCGGCCATGCCTGAACCTTTTACTTATGTATTTTCAACGGTGGAGTTTCTGCACACCATAGATTAAGGGTGTGGAGCTCTGCTGTACCTCAAGTATTAATGCAATTCTATTTTCTTTTATTCAAATCTCTCTTATTCTTATTCCAAGATATTCATTCGCACCCAAGAACATGATGAATGTGATGATTATGTGACGCTCATTATCATTCTCACTTATGAACGCACGTGATTGACAACCACTTCCATTCTACATGCGACAGAGCTTGAATGTGTATCTCTTAGATTCCCCAACAGAATCTTCGTGGTATAAGCTAGATAGATGGCGGCATTTATGAGGATCCGAAAAGTCTCACCTTGTCTGTGGTATTCCGAGTAGGATCCTGGGAATCCGGAAAGTCTAACCTTGTCTGTGGTATTCCGAGTAGGATTCCGGTAATGAATGACTGTGACGTGCTTCAGACTCGCAAGTGCTGGGCGTTAGTGACAGACGCAAAAGAATCAAGGGATTCTATTCCAGTAGGAGCGGGAACCAACCAGTGATTAGCCGTGCTGTGACAGAGCGCGTGAGCATAGTTTTCACTGCGAGGATGGGATGTAGCCTTCGGCCAGTGTGATGCCTCCAGACGATTAGCCATGCGAGTGACAGCCGCAGAGGACCATTTTCCCGAGAGGATTCAAAGTAGCCATCGTCGAACGGTGAACCCCTATACACAGCTTGCCATGGAAAGGAATAAGAAGGATTGAGTTGAAGCAGTAGGAAAGCAGGCGTCCTTGAGCCATACAGTATCTCCATATGCTTATCTGAAATTCCCACCAATGAATCTGCATAAGTATTCTATCCCTTTTATTATTTCTTCTTTTTATTAATTTTCGAAACCATAACCCAATTTAATCTGCCTAACTGAGATTTACAAGGTGACCATGGCTTGCTTCATACCAACAATCTCTGTGGGATCGACCCTTACTCACGTAAGGTTTATTACTTGGACGACCCAGTACACTTGCTGGTTAGTTGAATGGAGTTGTGTTCACTCGTGCCAATTTCAAATTCCATAATTTTACAAGGAGTGTAACTTAAAGAATAAGGATCACAATTTCGTCCACCAAAAACCTAACCAGCTGAGAAGAAGGGAGATTTGCATCAATTGAGGGAAGATGTCAACCAATTTCAAAATAGCCACAGAGAGCAATGGAACCAAGTGAATGAGAACATACAAAACCTCCAAGGGAGCTTTGAGCAAGCAAGGAAGGAGCAGCAAGAGTAGTTCGACTGGGAAGAGGTGCGAAGTGCACTCGACAAAGTAATAGAGCAGAACAAATGGCAACAGAGGAACCTTGCTGAGTTCAGGCATCTTTATGATGCTCGGACCATTTCAAGGAGGCAATATGATATCAAAACACAAGCGAAGCTAAATCACTTGTGTAATGTTGTGGCCGCTCTTAACCCCAGATACCCAATATTCATGCAAGGACTGGAGGAATTGAATGCTAGACAAGAGGAGATCCTAGCTAAGCAAAAGGTGGATGAAAGAAATTATATGGTAAGGTTGGGATTCTGGAAGCCCAAGGACAAGAAAGCACAAGAAGGATCCTCCCAAAAGGGTGAAGGTGACTCCTCCCCCTCTAAGAAGAAAGACAAAGGGAAAGGGCCAATGAACTGAAGCTGAAGCTGCACAAGGTTGTTAAGTCCCATGGTTGACATTTCCTAATTTTTGAACTATATTTAAGTTTCTCTCTGCTTTACTTTATGTTCGAGAATAATTGGTAATGCTAGGATAGTTTGTGTTTTATATTTAGTTCTTTATTACTTGAAGTCTTTTGTGAGTCTTTTGATATGCAAGAAAGAAAATGCAATATTAACTTTAGTCTTTTTCAACATCAATAAAGTGTAGTTTGTCTTCATAAGAGTTGTTGTGAGTTGAGCAAGAACAAGAGTAAATAAGACTAAGACCAAGAAAGCTCATTCAAAGAACTAAGAAACAAAAGACTAAGTGTAGAACCTTGAATGAACTAAAAAGAAAATGAGTCATGAAAGGCAACTAGTCCTAGAAGGCATGACAAGTAGAGGTTGAGGGGTGTTCCTTGAATATCTATAGAACCAAGAAGTAGTAAGCAACAAAGACCCAAGGCTCTGAGCATCAACTACTAGGAAGGAAAGAAAAACATTGAAAAAAAAACTCAAAAGAGTTAGAGACCCTAGTAGATGCTTGTGGTGAAGATGTGTCAAGAAGAGGCCTGGGCAAGTAAATTCTCAGGGATGTTTCAACATCTAGTACCCTAAAACCAACTGGTTTGGGAGTGTTAATTGAAAGCCTAACTAAAGGGTTGTCTTGAGACAAAACACTTAGAGTCGTGGTCAATAAATAGAAAAGAAGCACAACCAAAAAAAAAAAAGAGAGAATGAGTTAACTGTACTACTTCAAGGTGACAATCAATGAAAAGGACCCCTGAGGCACATACTTGGAAGAGCCCTCAAGGATCTAGGGACTCTTTGTGACATTCAAAACATTCATGCACATGTTGAACACTTAATCCTATTCTTAGTTATATTTGCATCTATTCAAAGTCAAGTCTCAATTCATAAAAAGACCACTCACAATGATTTGCTTGGGACAAGCAAAACTTAAGTTTGGTGTTGTGATGACTTACATCATCTACCCTTTTTCTTGCATAAAAAGGATCATAAAAGAGGCATAATCTCATTTGATCATTGCAATTTATGCCTTAATTGATGAATATCATAGTACATTGCTTTGAAATGAGTTTGTGTTAAATTTCAGGTGAAAAAGACATAAAAAATTGGAAAAAAACAACAAAACAAGTGGGGCGTGTGAAGCAGGCGAGCCACTTGGAACAAACGCCACAAAAATGTATTAGCGTGGCACGCCAGAAGCTGGGCGTGGCACGCCAACTCATTACCTAGAAGAGTCATCACTAGGGTGTGCCACTTTGTATCGAAGGCGTGGCACGCCAGTTCCAGAATTTACTTGGGCGTGCCACTTGAGGATCAAGGCGTGGCACGCCAAGCCTAAGAGACCCACAATTGAATGGGCGTGCCACTTGAGCAACATGGCGTGGCACGCTGGGACAAGAATCTAGAGAAGGGGTTGAAGGCTAATGACATCTGGGCGTGCCACTTGAACAACCAGGCGTGGCACACCAATGAACAAGAAGGCAAAGCAAAAGCTAGGCGTGCCACTTGGTGTCGAAGGCGTGGCACGCCAGCTCAAGAGTCCTACTAAGGCATGCCACTTGAATCTCCAGGCGTGGCACGCCAATACACAAAGAATACCCAAACCAAAGTTCGGCGTGTCACTTGATGTCGAAGGCGTGGCACGCCAGCTCACATATCTCACTTGGGCACACCACTTGCATGATCAGGCGTGGCACGCCAGCACTTAAGGAGGCCATACAAAGCTGGGCATGCCACTTGGGTATCGAAGGCGTGGCACGCCAGCTCAATTATTTCACCTTGGCGTGCCACTTGAACGTCCAGGCGTGGCACGCCAACTCTTGAAACCAAGGTAAGTGAAGGGGCGTGGCACGCCAGTCCCATGGCGTGGCACACTGGTAGTGTTTTCCAGATAAGAAAATATAGGGCCAAATGAACTGGGCGTGCCACTTGGATGATGAGGCGTGGCACGCCAACAAGAAGATGAAGCATTTAGAGGGTCTGGTACAAGTTTCCAGAATCAAGAAGATGTGGGAAAAGGCTTGGGCGTGCCACTTTGGCTCGAAGGCGAGGCACGCCAAGCTACTTGAGGACTTTAAAGAGGTCTGGGCGTGTCACTTTGTATCGAAGGCGTGGCACGCCAGGGATGTGATGGAGGAAGGCGTGCCACTTGAATTGGTGAGGCGTGGCACGCCACGATTGAAACAAAGGGAGCGTGACATGCCAGCTGGATGATCACATTTGTTGAGTTTCTTTTCCCTCCAAATTGTAATTTTGTTTTTCACTTTTGTATTTTTCTTTATTTCTAGATCTAGGAGTAGTATAAATACCCCTGGAAGTAGTAGAAAAAGGGAGTTATCCATCATTATCTCAGTAGGGGATTGTGGAGTTCTAGTTTTTCAGTTTTTACACTTCATCTCTTCCATCTATTGTACTTTCTTTCTGAGCTATGAGTAGCTAAATTCCCTCTCATTGAGAGATGGAGCTCTATTGTACTTGATGGATTAATGACAGTGAATTTCTTCTTCTCTTCATCTTCTCTTTGATTTGCTAGAAGAAATTTCATTCTTCATGCTTAGTGTTCAATCATCTTGGAAAAGAGGTTGAATGCAAAATGGATTTCATGGGAACCTTGGAAAAGGAAATATGAAACCATGCTAGAAATCCCTTCTCACACTTGAGTAGGATATGGGTTTTGGTGTTTGAATATGGTGACATATAATCCTCCCTCTACCTGGACCTACAAGGATGTGTGGTATAATCAGGGACCAAGCATATCTCTCTTCATGAGCAATTAGACCAAGGAATTGGCTATTGATCAAGATCTGAGAGATTGAGTCACCAAGGGATTGGGGCTCAATCAATCATGATTGCCAAGAGGTCAATGAGTTGCATGATTGAAGAGGATATAAGCTGGATTTAATCCAAAGAGACAATATCTCCTAATCTCAATGAATTTCCCCATTCTTATCTCTCTCATTCTTTTATAGCTTTCATTTACATTATGCAAATTCCCACTTCCTTTTACATTCATGCCATTTCTATTTCTGCACCTTATTGCTTTCCTTTATTCTTTCGTCATTTATGTTTCTGCCATTTATAATTCCACACTCACAACTTATTCTGTTTAAGCTTGACTAATTCACCAATTAATTAAAATTGTTCAAATCTACCAATCTCTGTGGATACGATCCCACTCCACTGTGGGTTATTACTTGACGATAATTTTGGTGCGCTTGCCAAGGAGCAGATTCATTAATTTTATTGGGAGGGGAGTGAATCCAGACTCATCAACACGCGACATGCGAGACATACTGCAACTGCAGAAATCGTTGGGGGCAATTTCTGGGCTATTTTTAACCCAATTTTTGACCCAGAAAACACATATTAGAGGCCACAAAGTGGGGGGAATCATTCATACAACTTTCATTCACATAATTTTAGGCTTCAGATGTAGTTTTCTAGAGAGAGAGGCTTTCTCCTCTCTCTAGGTTTTAGGATTTCAAATTTCTCTTAGTTTTAGGTTTATTTCTTTCCAATTCCAGGTTCAATGTTCCTTTACTTTAGTTTCTCTTCCACTTTTAATTATTCTATTACTTTAGTTTACCTCCTTATCTTGTCAACTTATGAATGCAAAGAGTATTTTTCTATTTAATTTCTTTATTTGTTAATTATTTTGAATTAAGTTCAATTACCATATCCATGGAGTGGGCTCCAACTTGGCTTTGAAGTTGATTAATATTTGGAGATCCTTGAGTTGGAAGACTCAAGAGTTAAATTATAATTAGGTTTATTGTTGGCTGGCTCTCTAGTCACTAACGCTAATCCTTCCCAAGGGAGAGAATTAGGACTTGTGAATAGAAGTTGGCTCTCAACTTATTTGACTTTCCTTCATTCGTTGGGGGTCAACTAAGTAGAAACAACAACATATTACTATTAATCTTGGGAAATCCAACAAGGACAGAACTTTCGATTAATCTTCTCCTTGCCAAGAGCTTTTCTAGTCATTTAATTTTCATTACCATTTACTATTCTTGCTTTTTATCTTAAATACCCCAAAAATATACTTTTCCATAACCAATTATAAGCACACTTCCCTGCAATTCCTTTGAGAGACGACCCAAGGTTTAAATACTTTAGTTATCAATTTTATTAGGGGTTTGTTACTTATGACAACCAAAACTTTTACACGAAAGGATTCTTTGATGGTTTATAAGCTATACTTTTAACGAGAATTCATTTGTGAAATTCTAAAGCATGCAAAAATCCGTTCGTCAGGGGGTTGAATCTCTGGCCTTCTTTTGACTTGATTGATTAACCCTTAAAACCAAGAAATAAAACTTTGCTTCTATTTGTCTGTGTGATGGATTATGCAGGAGACAATTTAGTTTTGTCTCATAAATCGCAGAGAGGCAAAATAGTGCCGAGAAGAAGAAAATGTCACCAACATATATCCTGATTCAGTTACTTTGTGCAATGCAACCTACATCTTGTCTCCACCACAACATTGGTGGAATTTTCACTATACTTTCAAGTGTTACAAACATCAATTCCCTAAGACTCAACATAATCCTATCTGGGACAAACTAAACTTCAACATAAGCTTGATTGGGCTAGGCAACATCCCAGACTCTCACTACACTAAGTGCTTACCCAACTTAGGAAGGGATACATCAGATACAAGATGGAAAATAGAAATATAAACAAATAGAAATCTGAAATCAACTTTGGCTTTTCTCTCCACGTTTCTCTCTTTGCCTTTTCTCTCTATTTGGCTTTTTCAAATGCCTCACATTTATGCCTTTTTCCACTCAAGAGAAAACAGAGAAAAATAAACATTGAAATATAATAATACAACAATAAATCATGAATGAGATGATGATTCACAGCCTTGAAGCTATCAGATAAACCAATTTCAGAACTCTCTGTAATTGTTCTTCATTTTGGCGGCATATTTTTTTGATGTAGAAACACAGTCCAATGCGTTGAACTCTTATAGGGAATTCTCTCAATACAACTTAGATTCTAGTTCTCTCTCCTTGTCTAAAATAAAGAAGCAATTTTCATTTTGTACCTTGTGCTGAGAGCCAGATAGGGTTTCTCTCCAATCAACTCCTTGGACTTTGAGATCTAAAAAATCATGCCTCCTTTTTCTTTTATCATCCCCAAAATTACGAACTTTGAAATTGATTCATTTGCTTTGACCGAGGTCTACAGAGCATCAAAAAGATGTATTCTCAGTCACAATCCGAAATCCACCTTTGATAAAGTGCTTTGGTTCCAAGTAACACTTTAAGCCATTGATTTAAAGCAGAGCTAATGCATCACCAGTTTCTTCTTCTTTCCAGAAATGGTGTTGCAGAGAGTAGGAGAAGGAGTGAAGAAATCAACTTACATGCAAATAGAAATTATTTACCTTTAACCTTTGACTTTGCTTAACATGCTTTGATTAGTGTGATATGACCTTGCTTTCATGATGAACCTTTCTCTTTCTTTCTTTTCTGGTGACAGAACCAAGAAGAATAAACCCTCTCTCTTTCTACAAGAATCTGACTGAAGCAAGCAATGTGAACGTTGGCTTCAACTTGGATGAATTGCATTGGACTTGGATTTTCTCGTCAATTCATTCAGCCCAATAGATATGTTTGTTACTTTCACTTAGGTTTCGATTGAAGATATGTGCAGCTCTTCTTTCCTTGTTTCTTTTAGTTTGGGATGCTTTATTTAATTGGCCTGCATCATCAACAAACTCTCTTTTTTTTCTCTGTGTTATACCCGAAGGACACCTAGCATCCCAGTTGTTGGTTTCTTGCTTTTGAAAAAACCACGTGGGTGATGTGAAAGAGAGAAGAGAGAAAAGATAGAGTTTTAGTTCGGTGGTAGTGGAAAGGTTCATATGCAATTGGAGTTACATTGCTTTAGTTAACTACTAATTCAAATTGATTGAATGGACTTGGATCTCTTCTTAGACTTGTTATGAATCATGGGCTTGATTCATCAGTTTATGACCTGAAGCCCTCCTTGATTTCTCATGGAGCCAGCTACTTATTTTATGGATCTGGACAGTTAGTGGGCTTCTCTTTCTCCTTGTTGCTATATTCGAAACAACATAGATTCCCATCTGAACAAAGCTTTGCTTTGTTTTATTGGTTTGGGCTGTTGCACAATTAGTTTGGGCCTGCATCACTAAATAAAATAATTAAATCCAATTGGATATTTAACCCAATAAATCAATATTTATCTTCATCATTAAATTAATTGTATTCTTAACTCAACAAATTTTCTAGTCAATGTTGAAGTCCTACATGGTATCTTAACTTATGAAACTTTGTTCATATTCCTTAATCAAAGAAACTATAATTTGATCACTCATATATTTGTCTAAATCACTTGAATATGTGCTTTTGTGACTACTTAAATTAATTGAGGATACACACTCTAATATAATAAACCAGCTCAAAATATTAATAAAGTCAATTAGGCTCATAGTAAAAAGTATTTAAATATATTATACAATGACGAGTCATCATATAAAAAATAGCATACATTAATAATCCAATACTTAAAAATTTAAGTAAGTTATTACAAGAATTAAAAATAAAAATAGTTCACACATTAACAATTCAATTCTTAAAATTTAAACAAGCTGTTACAAGAGTTAAAAATAATAATAGTCATATATTATCTTAAAACTACTCAAGTGATGTTAGCCAATCCTTCCTCCTAAATAAAGGCATCTTAATAAACATGCATCTCCAATCCTCATCTTTAAACTTTTCGAATACTTTATTGTAGACTTTATTCGCAATGTCTTCCATAGAGTCTAACAATTCCATGCATGTGTCTATCGAGTAAGGGTCATATAGTGGGCTAGTAGCTTGACTAGCTTTTAGTGTATATCGTTCAGCCTTAGCTTTTAACACTGTCATTTTTACTTTGGATAACTCTGTCTTAGGGCTGGCAATGGGTAGGGTAGGGTAGGGTTTGGACTCTACCCTAACCCTACCCGCGGGTTAAAAATTTCATTAAAACTCTACCCTACCCTACCCGCGGGTTGAGAATCTCTCAACCCTAACTCTACCCGCACCCTAAAATTCTAAACCCTACCCTACCCTACCTGCAGAAATATCAAATTTTTTCAAAGTAAATATAAAATTCAATTATTTCGAATTTTATACGTATTAATAACATAAAAAATAAAAAACTAATGCTCTAAATTATTAAATTAACTAATTAGTTTAGTGGTTGTTCACTTATTATAAGTCATTAAATAAGAGGGGTTGTGAGTTCAACTCTCACTTTCTTCACTATATAGAGAGATTTTTATAAAATATGTGTTATATATGAGGTGCGGGTAGGGTAGGGTAGGGTACACCCTAAACCCGTACCCTACCCTACCCGCAGACATACCCGGACCGTACCCTACCCTATCCGCTGCTACCCTACCCGAACGGGTTGGACCGGATTGGGTACCCGCAGGTAGGGTATGAATTGCCAGCCCTACTCTGTCTTTGCACTCATTGATTCACTCCATTGACTCAATGCATCTTCAAGCATTACTAATCTTGAACTCTTTGCTTCTTTACGTCTAGTCTCACCTGAAAATCCTTTTTGTTTTCTTTTGTTGTTAACATCATCGGTATTATCTTTATCAACATCAATAACATTAGAAAAATCCATACCTTTTGAAAGAAAGTCATCTTTCATTTGTTCTTCTTCACTAGAATTTAGGGCCTCTTGAGTAGATGCATGACTTAATTTACCAGTTACAGTGCTAGAATTAAATATTTTTTCTCAAAATAGCATAGTCATAAATCCATTCTTCTTAAACTTCATGTAGTTTCTTCTTTTCTGACAAATATAAATACAAAGAACAAATAAATTTTATGAAATAAAATAAATTAATATAAGTAAAATGATTATTTTAACTAAATATAATTGAACATATCGAGCATAAGTCTTGTCATACCTCTTCCGAGGCATTTACTTTATTAGATGCAATGTCGCATGTAACCCCTATTCGTGCTAGCAAAGTTAAAAACTCAAAATGTGTAATGCATAGTCGATTATACTTTTCCTTCAACCTAGCTACACTGTAATGTTTTCCAACAATTGTAGTCAATTCATTATTTATTTATTCCTAAACTAATATCTTAAATGTTAAATATTGCAATAATCTATTCTTGCTGAATATATTTATTTATTTATTTATTTATTCCTAAACTAATATCTTTAATTATGTTTTTTTTCGAGTCGACTGATCAAACGCCATTATCATCCGCTGCTTACCTATTCTCATGAAGAAATCATATAGTTTTTGCTTCCTTTTGGCAATTTTGTCTGCGTTCTCTCGTGGCAGTTCCATCTGCATTTTCTCGTGCAGTTCCATCTGCATTTCGTCTGTATCTTGTGGCAGTTCCGTTTGTATTTTTTTCTGGCAGTTCCGTCTGCACTTCCTTCAGAGAGCGGCACTTCCTTCAGAGGGCGACAGTTCCTTCAGACAGCGGCAGTTCCGTCTGCGCTTCTTTGTGGATGTTCCATCTACACCCCTTCTATCATTTTATGCATTTTTTTATTTCGTTGTTTTCAATAAATTTCAAACTCAAGCTGTCACTTGAGTTTGAAAGGGGATGTTAGAATATAATTAGAATCAATTATGATCAATTAGCATCATTTAGCATATCTAAATATTTATTATAGGATATTATGTCTGTATTATTTCGATTTTTTTAATACCTATAAATATCCTTCTCTTGTGTCTAATAGTGTAATGCGTAGTCAATTATACTTTTCCTTCAACCTAGCTACATTGTAATGTTTTCCAACAATTGTAGCTAATTCATTATTTATTTATTCCTAAACTAATATCTTAAATGTTGAATATTGCAACCGTCTATTCTTGACTCCGCTCATATAATATGCCAATAAAAGCCTTTATATTTTCATTGGACCATTTTTACTACCTGCCGTTTTAGATTTTTTTCTCATCTTATGCTAATAAATATCAAGTACTATTAAATATGAATATGAGACGCAACAAAAAAAAGAGATAGTAAAACAAAACATAATGTATTTAAAAAAAGGGTAAATACCCTTTCCGGCCCCTAAGCATTTTAAATTGGGACATGTCGCACCTTTATCATCCAAAAACCTCAACCAGGTCCCCAACCAACAACGTTAGTGAACGTATCGACCCCTGTGACTGGTTGCCAACAGGTTGCCTGGATGATGTGTCAGGTGAAGGCTGAGTTGTCAAATATAGGTGCCACGTGTCACTAGAAATTGTTGCAGGGACTAAAAACCTCCCTCCCTGCCCAAACTGTTCTCAGCCCCACCGGCAACACCCTCCACTCACCACTCCTCCCCAGCACTCATCCACCACCGCCACCGCCGCCACCACTACCACCGCCTCACAACCTTCGCAACTCATCAGAATAATTTACTCATCAGACAATAGATTTGATCACACTTGAAGTTCCAATTGCATGATTACAGTTTATATAGATGCAAACATGCTTTGTTCTTTTTCTTTCCTCTCTTCAATCAGCAACTAGCAACTGAACAAGAGATATGATTTGACCCAAAATCAAATATAATTACTTCCCAATTCATAATGATACTATGATAGTAATAATATGAATCTAAGAAATTAAGAATCTTTTAAGGCAGATTCCACTCTCTCAACAAACTCCATTCATTTTGTCATGCATTCATCTTCTTCCTTTCCACTACAAACTTCTTCCAAACCGCAGTGATCTCCCTCTGTGTCTCCAGAGCAATCTTCTTAACCTTGCGAGGGTCCTGGAGAAGTCCTCCTGGATGACCCCGCGCAGCACGGTAACATGTTGTGCATCCGGGGGCATGGTGTATGCCGGCACTATCCAGCCAAAGCGCCTGAGCAAGTCAGAGACATGGAATTCATTGAAGCGGCTGTTGTCTTTGAGTGTGAAGGCCACCAAAGAAACACCATCGTCCTTGGAAACAATGTCAAAGTGCCCTGTCTAAGGTGTTCATATGTGCTGTTGAGGAGGGTTTGGGACGAGAGAACATTCTAGAAGGTGGATGGCTACGGCGCGGTCGGATTCGGAGCTAGTTGTGAGTTGAAGCGCGGAGAGGTGAAAGAGTTCTTCGAGATTGTTGGGAAGTAGAAACGGTGGTGGAGTTGGTGGTGGTTGTTGTGGCGGAGGAGTAATAGTGATGGTGGTGGAGGGTGTTGTCGGGAGAGAGAACCTCCATTAGGTGAAGCTTTGGGAGGTTGTGGAGGAAGAAGAAGAGGTGAAGGACTCGCATGAGTTGCGAAGGTTGTGAGGCGGTGGTAGTGGTGGCGGCGGTGGAGTTGGTGGAGGAGTGTTAGGGAGGAGTGGTGAGTGGAGGGTGTTGCTGGTGGGGCTGAGAACAGTTTGGGCAGGGAGGGGGTTTTTAGTCCCTGCAACAATTTCTAGTGACACGTGGCACCTATATTTGACAACTCAGCTTTCACCTGACACGTCATCTAGGCAACTTGTTGACAACCGGTCACAGGGGTCGATACGTTCACTAACGTTGATGGTTGAGAACCTGATTGAGGTTTTTGGATGATAAAGGTGCGACATGTCCCAATTTAAAATGCTCAGGAGCCGGAAAAGGTATTTACCCTTAAAAAAATCAATGCAATGCTAAAAAATGGGAGAAACCAAAATCTCCAAATGACAATTTAAAAACAGAAACGCGTAGAAAAAAAAGAAATGTTTTATTTTTTCAAAAAAAAAATGTTTACCAAAAAGAATAATGACGGGAGACAGCGGAAGGCACGAAGGAAGTCGGCCAACTAAAGAAGAGCGGAGAAGATGAAGAGAACGGAGGCGGCACAAAAAAAAATGAATAAAAAAATAGGTTATCAAAAATACGATTTTTTTTTTATTTTTAGTGGTGATGAGAATAGAAGAAATGCACTCCATAATTACATATGTGCCACCGCATTTTCAAAATTTTTAAATGAGAATTTAAAAATAAAGAATCAACCTTTTTTTATTTTTATCCTATTTTAAAAATATTTTCATAAAAATAATTAATTATTATTAATATTTTAATAATATAAAATTATATTATAAAATTATTTATTTTTTATTAATTAAATATTAGTTAAATTTTAATAAAAGTATTGACTAAAAATTATAATAGATTGATATATTTAATGCAATTGGTGCATGGGAATGACCGCTTTTCTTAGGAAGATCCGTTGGTATTAAGGTCAAAGTGACATAATGCATCAACGGTGTGGCACAGTGGCACTGGCACCTAGTAATTAGTTGTTGCTATGTGGGGACTGGGGATTAGAATAATAATATTAAGACGATTCGGGGCCCAAAAAAGAATGGAAAGGCAAGGAAAACAAAGAAATGCAGCAAATGACAAGCCCAACTGTATCGAAGAATCGCAACGGCCTTCGTTCCATGTTACAAGTGAATTTGCAGCAGGCATATCATCATGACATGATGAAAAATAGTAATGATGAATCCTCTAACAGTAACAGCAGTCCCTACTACAAAGGCCTTACCGATCAATCCCTTGCCATCTTTGCACCCTCATCTCCACCTCATCATCATCATGATCATGCTACCATTCCTTGCTACCCTATTACTCCTCTTCCTCTCCCCAGCCTTCATCCTCACCTCTCATCATCCGGATCTGGGGCGCAGGGGCAAAGTCCGTACTACAAGGGTCTTACCGATTATTCCCTTGTTATTGGTTCTTGGAGCAGCCACAATCCTACTTCCACCAATCCATCATACCACCCTCAGTCTAGCCCTTACTACAGGGGCCTCACGGATTTCTCCCTTGTCCTTCACGATCATCCTCAGGAGACAGAGATTGATCCCAATGATGGTGAGGTTGAGGGCGACTTAGTACTGATCCAAGAAGATCATAAGACAGTATTAACAGAAGAGGTTAATGCCAAAGGGGTTCTATTAGTGGAGATGGAAGTTATTGATGCCACCCATGAAGAAGAGAAGCCATTGAGGGAGAGAGTGACAGTAACACCGGATCTGGATGATGATGATTTACAAGACACAAGGACGAAGGAGGATATTTATCATCATCATCAGGAAATAACATCACTACAAGAGGACCCAAATGCATACCAATATGAATGGGCAACCAAACACCAGCCCCAAACCTTGGAAGAATTCATCTGCAACTCTGATAAAGCACTCCAACTCCAAGCATTAGTATCACTATTACTATTTCCACTTGTTTCCTTTCTTTCCATATTTCATTATTCGTTTAGATATTTTACATACAGTATGTGTGTATAATGCAAGCAGGTAAGAGAGGGTTGTGGCTGTAATCATTTTATATTTGAGGGACCCCCCAACGTAGGAAAGAGATCCATGATCCGGGCTATGCTTCGCGAGCTATTCGGCCCTAGACTGCAGGTAATGAATTTCCCTGTCGGAAAATGCTATTTGTTGAAAAATGAGTGTATTTGTTTGTATATAAATATTTATGTAGTTTAATTTATTTTTAATATTTATTTTATATTAGTGTTTAATGCTTAACATAATTAATATTTATTAGCCATTTTTATAGAAATCAACTTGAGCTAAATCGTTAAATAGGATTTTAAAAATTGTGAATTTTATATTTGGATTGACTGCCATAAATAACTTTGATTATAATGGAGTTAAATTTCAAGACGGGCTCCTCTCTTTTTTCCCTTCTTTGACATTGATTATGATACAGGGTTTTTTCTCTTCGTTTTTGTCAATAAGAGAGAATCTAAAAAAATATGGTATAAAATCGACAGAAAAAAAAAACATTTTTATGTGTTTTTCCTTTTAATCTAATAAATTCATCATGCATTAACATCAATAAATGAGATTAAATAATTAATAATCATGAACAATTACAATTAAGCCAAAATAAAAGTTTATATTAGAATAAACTTCCAACAATTTTACATTCACTATCATAATTATTGGTGCTGGATGTATCAGGTCATAGAAGAATCCAGAGACTTCACCTTGAAGGTAACTACCCTTTATTAATTTCACTCAATTATTTCTCCTTGATTTGGGAAATTAAACTATTCATTCACCACAAAATTGTTTCCATATACTAATAACAAATCAATTCCTCCTTTTAATTAATTTAAGTAGATCAGATAATAGTAATTTAATAACATCCACACATACATGCCCAGGGAGAAATGGTTGACAAGCTGCAAGTGCAGATAAAAAAATCACTGCATCATGTGGAGATCAATGTCTCAGAGACAAAGGGGTACGAAAAACACGTAATTGTGGATTTATTCAACAGAACATATGCCAAGACGATAAATAACTCCCTGCCTTGTAGCCCAGATAACTGCCAAGGTGCGCTCTCTGACTTATATATATATATATATATATATATATATATATATATATATATATATATATATATATATATATGTTCTGATGGTTACTTGAAACGGAGTTGTATTTGAGTCTAGATATAAGGTCCAAGCTTTAAGCGAAGTCATTTCTTACTTAGCCTGCTTCCAGCAGCCGTCGTTCGAGTTGTTCGTGAGAGAATGGGGGTGGTACCTGCAAAATACTCCGATACTTAAGTCAACAAGGGTCTTGACATTTTAAGTGTATTGAAACTTAAATATACCTGAGAGTGTCAGTGTATTTATAAGAAATGAGCCAATAACCACCGTTGGAGCAGTTCTACTTCTGGTGGTGGATAACCATCCTTTTATCTTAGCGTGGTTGAGATCATTCTTCTAAAAGTGGGTGTGAGATATCAGGGGTAAGGTATAACTCCTTTGGGAGTGAAGGGATTACCATGCAGCGTTTCGATCTGACTTGTGAAGAGGTCGGTTATGGACAGTTGCATTTTGGGCTTCCTCTTCTTTTGGGCCTGGTTTATGCTTTGGGCCAGATATGAACAGTGCCCTTACTTGAGTTTGATCTTTTTATTTAAGTCAGATTCAAGTATGAATGAAGTCGGATCTTTTCAAGTCAGTTTCTGCATTCAAGTCGGAAAACCGACGTGGTTGTGGAATGTCAATTGTTGAGCCTGTTGGGTTTCGTCTTTGCCACGTGGGGTGCAGTTACATCTATAACTGTGCACGATCTTTAATGATGGGAGAGTTTTTATAGTTTTGCTCCTTGGGTCTTTTAAATACCTCTTCCCTTTCTCTTACTTCCTTTTCGTCTTTCCATTCCCGTTGTGCTATTGGCGTCCTTTCGTTCTTTTCGAGCCATTCCTTATTCCTTCAAACTCCTTGCACTGGAATCTTGTTTTTTCGCTGAAGAACCTTAAGGGACTCGATGCATCTAAGAAACTTCTTTGCTGCTCCTACCATTCCGTTATTTTTCTTCAACTTTCTTCGAGAAAAGAGGTTAGTATCCCCTTCTACTTTAGCTTCTTTCTCTGGCTTTGTAGTGTTTCCACTGCTTTAAAATTCATTATTGGAATGCGATTTCTAAGTTAACGAACCTGTGTCTATTGATAGTTTTAAGTGAGCTAATTTAGCTTTGGTGTTCTTTTGCTGTCGTGTCACTGTTATTTTTTTCCATGTGTGTTAGGATGCCCCCAAGATTATTGCGTTTTTTCAAAAATTGTTTCTTTGTGGTTGCTGGTTGTACCTTTTTACCAAAGAAAGTATTCTTGGTTTCAGACTTGTTGTAATGCTTTCTTTTGTTTAATGTAGGTATACTCGTCTATATGTCTCTTTCAATCCCCTAAAAAATATCTTCCAAAGTTCCTGAAACTTTATTGAAATGGATAAATTCTTCAGTTCTTTGTTCCAATCCCATAATTGATAGTGTCTTTGTAATAGAACTCCATAAATACCATAGGATTTGTAGTTCTAGCGAGGATGAGGCAAAATATGAAATAGTAGCTCCTAACCTTGAAGATCGAGTTTGTTTTGGGTGAGCTATTTGGCGGAACCCCATTTTATTTTTATGTACAACTATCTGTTTACCCGACTTTGGGTTACCTTTCCTTTTTTCGATTTGGAGATAGAAGTATTATCTTATTGCAGAGTGGCTCCTTCCCAACTCCATCCGAATTCTTGGGGATTTCTCAAAATTTATCAACTCGTTAGTCGTGAACTCGAATTTCCAATTTCTTTGAAAATCTTTTTCTACCTTTTCCACCTAACGAAGCCTTTTAGTGCTTCGGATAAACAGAATAAACAACAATGAGTCTCCTTCCGAGCTATCCAAGGTCGGAATGCATTTTCAATTTTTGATGAGTTGTTCCATGATATTAAGAATTTCTTTTTAAAGTCCGTGCAATTGAGGGCCACCACCCCTTTTGTTCGAATGAAAATGATGAGCCCCGCTTCCAATTATATTGGGTAGAGGCGGCCCTGTTGAAAAATATAATTAGGCAGATTTGGACGAAGTCCAGGAGGTAGTAGTTAAGTTCTTCCGCGAGACTTCGGGACGGGCTCCAAACCATAACACAAAGAACTTCCTTCTCGGAACACCGAGTTATATCCATACCAAGGTAATAACTGCTCGTTTTTTCGACTTGTTTGTTGAAATCTCTTATTCTTTTTTTTTTTGTAGAAAAAATGAAAAGTGGTTCCAAGACTTACCAAAAAGTCCAAGAGGCCAAGAGGAACGCCCGAGCTCGAGCTGCTTAGCTTCAAGAGAGTGGTAAGTCAGATACTCCTGCTCCGGCCAAGTCCAACTTGGGTACCTCTTCTCAAATCAAACAGGTAAACGCTCTTCCTCCTCCTCCTCCTCCTCCTCCTCCTCCTCCTCCTCCTCCTCCTCCTCCTCCTCCTCCTTGGTCTCTACTCCACCTATTCCTCCCTTCTCAGAGCCGAGCTCTAAGAAAAGGAAGACTTCAAAACCCAGTGCCTCCAACGTTTATGATACTGGGTTTAATCGGGTGAAGTTTTGTGACAAACACATCCTTCCCCATAGCTCCATTGCTATGGATGATGTTTCTATCAAAAACCACCTTCAAGTTTTGATTCGAGGGGGATCCGTACTATTGGGGTATATTCCACCTTGTTGAAAGAGTTGGAGAGGACTCCCTTGAATGCTACTCAGCTTTTTTTGGAGGCCCTTCAGGCCGAGGTGGCCACTCTTCGGGAGGCTGAGAAGGGTTTGGAGGAGGAGAAGATAAGTCTGGAAGCCGAGCATTTTAAATCTCATGATCGAGAAAGATAGTCTTTGGCTTTCTGTGCTCTAGTCGAAGGGTTATTGAAGAAAGCTGAAGAGAATTATGTCTGAATTTTAGGGGAGAATTTGGAGTTGAAAGAGAAGGTGGAGCGACTTAGGGAAGATTATGTTGATTTGGAAGAGTCGGTTGCTGAGGACACATAAAAGGTGTTTGAGATTCTGATGAGACAAGTTCAGGTTATTGCTCCCAACTTGGACTTGTCTCCTCTCAATCTTGAGAAAATTGTAGTCGATGGGAGGATCGTTTCTCCACCTCGCCATCCTACTGACTTCAAGCTCAAGACTGCTGGACAACGCTTCCAAGAAACGCCGGTATTCTGGGTGTCATTTTGGTTATTACGACGGTTTTTTAATCAGTGGATAATACGACTTTTTTTACGGTAATAATGGCAGTTTTAACCACCATTTCAACCAAATAAAACGGCGGTTTGTTGTTATTTAAAATAGCAGTTTGTAACCACTGTTTTTACCTGGATTTAATGGCATCCTCCTCGTTTAAAATAGCGTTTTTAACCGCCGTTTTTACCTGGGTTTAATGGCATCCTCCTCGTTTAAAATGACGTTTATAACCGCCATTTTTACCTGTATTTAATGGCATTCTTTTCGTTTAAAATGGCATTTCTAAACGCCCTTTTTACCAGGGTTTAATGGCATCCTTTTCATTTAAAATGGCATTTTTTAACTGCCGTTTTTACAGGATATAATGGCACAATTTTTGTTTAAAATGGTGTTTTTAGCCGACATTTTTACCTAATTGCAATTCTATACTTTTTAAAATGAGATTGAAACTATGTATTTAAAGTGACATTTTTAGAACTCAAACTTTAAAATCTCATAATAACCAAAAAGCATAACCTTAAATCAAACATTATAACAAGATTTTTAATTCATACACAGTCTCCGAAAATAAAAAATCATAATCCAAAAACAAAGTATCAAAGATAACATTTTTCAATAATTTGTCTTGACATATATCTATAATTCTTAATACATAAAATCTTTATCATACAAGATCATGCTTCTTTGTTGCTCGCTCCAGAAGACCTACTTCCTAACTCTCTTGGTGATGGAATCTCACTCTCTTGATCCAATCCCTACAACAAAAATATAATTATGAGCACAATAAAAAAGAATATAAAATTGAATCTGAAACTATTAATATAAAATTATTCAATCAAAAAAGAAAACTCACATACACTAACTATTTGCACAATAATTCCTCTGTTTTCTGGAAATTAGGAAAAGGAAACTCACACTAATTTAACTCTATTTCAACCATCGATCTCTCTCTGTTTTGTTAAATAAATATCCATGTAGCTACCCTCCAAATTATATCTTATCTTAAAACTGCCATATACCACATGCACCATCATCACTACCACGTCCACTCTATATATATATACAATCATACAAATTGCACTTTTATACAGTACTACTTGAATTCAGAGCTACTACTTCATTATACTCTTTATCATAATCATAACAGTTTCAGGTTTGTGATGGAAAAACTAATTCATAAGAGTTTGTTAATGGGAGTAACAACAACAATAATGTTACTATAATATAAAACATGTGTACTACTTACGCTGTGTGTTACTAGCTACTACTTCAATCTAATTTTGGTTATTATAATATTAACTTAGCTTCTTTAAAATGTTTCTTAGCTTTCTTGCTTGCACCTTTTAATTTGTTATATGTATATCAATTTTTCATAGGAATCAATTTGTCTTTTTCATAGAAATCAATTGTTAGTAGGCTTTTAATTAACAGAGTTAAAGCTAGCTTCCAAAGTCAAATTTTAAAATTGACCCAGATTCCCTTAAGAGTCCAAATATTACACATGGAATAAAGTATTAAGAACATAAATTGTATTTGTACCTGTGAAATTTGTTGAGTAGGGAACATTCCAGCCAATTCCATTGGAATTTTACCTCCTTCCTTAGAAGCAATATAGGAGACTAATGCTTGCAATTGCGCTTAACAGTATCCAACTCTTCTTGCACATTTGGACCACAAGTAGATGATGTGTCAGCATCATTTGAAGAACCTAAATTCATCTGACTAATTTTTGTGGTGTTGTTCTTGAAAGCAACAGTTGGAATAACTCACATGCCTAAACCTCGAACACGACCAGGGTGCTTTTTCCTAAGAACTACTCCAAGAGCATCAAGAGGAGAATTAACGGTTGATTCCATCGCTTATTGACTGCTATATGCTTCAATCTTCTCCTACATACATAAAAAGAAAGGGAAAGAATCAATCATAATATTATCTTATAAAAAAGAAAGAAAAAGAATTACAAACAAGTTACTTATTGCACTTTAGTCTTACCGCTATTTCTTTAGCCTTTTTCATTAACATAACTTCCATCTATTTTCTTATGAGTGATATCCCACATTTGAACTCTACTAACTTCTTTTTCCGTCTCTTTCGTCTAAAATTCAAGAAAAGTAGAAAGACTCAATCAAGAAATATATCATTCAAGAAAAAATATGCATAAAATTATGTAACTAATAGCAACAATATAACAACTGAGATGCACACTTATGACTCCTATGCTATATAAAATATAATAATGGCAGCAAACTAGACATAAGATGAGAAATTAATGTTATTGATGATTACCAATTCATGATTATCAACATAAAAATGAACCTGTGAAAGTTGTGTTGATATTTTATCATGACAATTCTCATAATAGTTGGGGAGACAAGTGGAATTAAATTGAAAAATTGGATAATGCCAAAATGAAATTAAATGTATGAAATCCACACATAGAAATGATTACCAATTCAGCCCTTCTTCTTGCAATTGATTTAGCACCTGAAGTATGAGGAATTATTGGTTTTTGCCAAATTTCTTGATTCCTCTTACAAAAATTCTGCAAGATAAATTTGGATACAATTAAATAGAGTTAAACATGCATTCACAACATTTCATATGAATTCAATATCCTATTTACAGCAGCAAACTATATAAAGCTTTTTAGTGGGACAACATTTAACTAGGATTGTAAGTACTTACCTGAGTTTCAGGCTTCAAACGATATTCTACGAATAAAGCTCATTGATCAAGAGTAATATCTTCTGGTGTATTATTTATGATCTCGGTTTTACTCAACCTCGGATCATAAAACTATTTTTAAATCTTTATCCTATGTTCCCTCCATTTTTTGCCAAGCGATTGGAGTAGAAATCGTTTGGCCAAGCTATCACACACTTTAAAGCAAAATCGACCCTTTAATATGGAACAAAAAATATATATTAACTAACAAATATAAATAAATAATGACAAAGAAATAAACTTTAGAGTTTAAGTAATCTTCTTACTTGAAAAAAAATATTCCATTGATTAAAAAAAAAACTCTCTGGAATGTCTGACCACTTATCAAAACTTATTGGAAATGCTACACAGTCAGTGGCTAATTGCCCACAAATTCCTGCAAAGAGTCCAGATCCTTCTCCTATTGCTGCATGTTGTCTATCAAAATTGACAATTATGCGCAAACCTTCTAGCAAATTATGCACATCCTTCACTAATAAATGAAGGCGTGTACTATTTTCATATTCATCTAAAATAGATAAATAAATATAAATAAATGAGTAATTGAGCAACTAAAGAATAAAACATATGATCATAGATATATATTATAAAAGATTGATTCTTGTGAATGGTATAATGTAACAGCTACATATATAATACTATATATTATACATCAGAATTCCGAATCAAGGTGAAAATAGGCTAATATTAGTAATATCCACTGCAAGATAAATATCATTATTAAAACAAGAAAATAATGTACTATATATTCTCGTAACATAATTTTAGTAAAGGATACATTAGAGTCAGAACATGTATCTCAATCAAATTGGAAGAATAATGTCACATTCGTATAAAAAGCATGTTCGATAATAACATTTTAATTCTTCACCATAATCGCTTTCATTATCTTTTTAGTTTTTCTTAAAAAAGGTAGGAACGTTTCAGAAAGAGAAAAAAAAAGTTTCTTTTTAAGAACGTTTTTAATTTCAAGTTGATTTAAATTTAAAGAATAAGTTAAACCAAATAAGTAGATTAATTCTCGAATAAAACTGGGCTAATCTTGCTCCAAATTAACGAAAAATAAAACTAAGATGAACATTTCATGGCTCATAAATTTTGAGAAAGTGCATGACAACAAATTATAGTAGAAGTAGAAGTAGAAGTAGAAGGGAAGCAGTAGTGGCAGGAACGTTATTTGGAGGAAAATCTGAACAAGGACATGTAAATTGGAAGATAGTGAAATTTCGAAAGGAAGAGGAGTGAAATTTATGGTTTTCTTGGTATAATTAAGCCCTAGTTTATTTATGATTTTCTTGGCCTCATAGAATGTATTTGAAATCTTTGCATTTCCAAAAGTATCTTTTAATAACTTGAGGATTTCGGTCATGGCTTTGTCTCTTATTCTATATAAACACTTTATGTGATACAGACTAATTAAGAAAGACAGTTTTGAATACTTTGTGCACCCTTCATACAATTGTTCATTGCCATCTTCTAACAAATTGTAAAATTCTACATTTTTTCCATTGTGCTCTTCATTTTCTGCATTGTCTCCATTTCCATCTTCTATGTTGTCTTCATCTCCATCTCCATCTTCATTCAAGTCAGGTCCAGCAACTCCAAACGCGTCATTGAGCATTGTTACCATTAGATGCTGAGATGTCGAATCATCTTGTACAATATGACTAGTTTGATGAACTTTTGTGACCCAACTCCAACTACTTCTTCACCATGCCAATACCAAACTTTGTAGCTTTCTAGAAAAGGCTTGACTATTAAATGTTCAAAACTTTTTCTCTTGTTTGCCACTTGCCAAAACCACACACCGGACAAGGGCATTTAATCTGACGACCCACGAGAGATCGATGCTCAAAAGCAAAATCCAAAAACTTGTTTAAACCATCTTTATACTCATACGTGGTTCGTGGTTTTCCAATTCATGACTTATCGATTGACATGACTAAGAGGGACTACAAATAGGGATTTTAAAAAATCTATTCATTAAAAATCTATATATATTCTAAAGGAAAGAAATTTATTCTTTTATATGCAAATTAGATATTAAAAACTTACTTAAATAGTATTTAAAAGAAAATATAAGAAAATTATAATTACCTCTTTCAAATGATAATTTCCTTCTTTTTTCTTTCCCAGCAAATATTAAAACTTGAAGCTTTCAAAGTAAAGTAGCTAGCAGCAAGAGTTGAAAAAGATCTAAAACTTGTTTCACATAAAAAATTATCACCAACAGATTTATTAAAATTATCAAGATTAAACATTAAAAATTTCAAATAATCAGCATGCATGTGGTCAACTAGAATGACATATTGATATATATATATATATATATATACCAAAATTTTCAACTCAAAATAATAAGATAACTAAATTAAGGTACCATATATCATGTACGATCAATTTCTATACATCATGCGTGTATGTATAATCAACTAAGAATATATGAATGTTGTATTTTTAACAATTTAAGATTAATATCAAATTATATTATTAACGGATTTGAACAATAAGAATTAATTAATACAACATTTATACAATATAATTTATTATATATAGAGTCTTAACTTTTTATTTAGTATAATAAATAAATATACCTAAGAAATTAAATTTAGCATCAAAAGTGGGATTGGATTGGGAGAAAAGACAAAGACAAAAACAAAGACAAAAGCAAATGAACTTTTATGAGCAAAGAGAATCTAAGCAGAGCAAAGCACAATTATCCATTCTAACAAAAAGATGCTATATATGAAACACAGGGCAGACTCATACAGAGTGAAGTATTACCCCAAAAAATAATAATTTTTACCAATTTTCAGAGATAAAAAAAAATTAGTTTAGAAGAGATTGACCAAAGAGAATTCAACACAACAATTGTAGATATTGATTTCAGAAGAACAAGCTAATAACAATAACTGCTATGGTTTCATAACTTAATCATCAACAAACTTACTGAGCACAGCAAAAATTACTAGGAAGAATGACTAGTACACGATGCAGAGAAAAATATCAGAACAAATGAGAACTACACTAAATATCAGGAGAAAAAACAAATACAAGAAAGAAAAGGAAAAGAAAATCCAACCACCAATATGAAGCGGAGGAAAATAGAAAGTATAAACAGGTGAACTGTGCTAATAGAAACAAATTAATCAGATGCGAATTTGTGCATAATGTAGTGCCCTACTACATACCCTACCATGTGGATAGGAAAGAAAACATCAAAACAATACCATATGCAATCACACATAATGGCCCTACAAAGCATGGCAGTTAATAATACAAAGGTCCCAATAAATAAAGATTCTGCAAAGAAATAGACAAACTGACATGGAATATCAATAAAAATTGCTAACTAACAATAATAAAAAAATTTTCACAAACTAATAACTAACAATAAAAATTGCTAATTGACGAAGAAGAAGCTTACCTAATAAACGAGTTCCAACCACGCAAACAACGAAACAAGGTTTCTCATTAATCTTCTTTCATAATAATGCATATATCTAGCTGGAAGAAGGGGAAAAAAAAGGAAAAATAATTTAAAAAAGGAACAAAAAAATGAACCACCAGTATTTATTATATCAAAAAACAAAAGAATTAATTATATGAAGCTGTGTTGAACATCCCACTCATTTGAGTGTTAATATTTAATAAGCACGAAAGTGTTGGCTCACCTGTTCTCGGGCTATATCTTCCTTCCACTGTTCTTGGTTCTTTTGGAGGGACAATAGGAGAATGCTTTGTAAGTCTAGTGGAAGATCAGGAGGAAACAATTTCACAAGCTCATTGCTGACAAAGTTTTAATAAGTGCATTTTCGGATAAGCGAGTGAAGGCATGCCAAGACCTATCATGACCAACTCACCATCAGAACATACTACACAAACTGCAACATAATCACTCATATTTCAACAACTTATGACAAAATTGAGTAGCAAAACATATCAACTTCAGAAGAAAAAACACACACAATTTGAATAACACCTTTACACTACTTGAGTTGCTTCCTTTTGCTTGAGAAATAAAGAGAACCAAATAAAAGTAAGCAAAACAAAGCAAACATAGTTCAGTTATTGTCTCATAAACTAGTTCCCAAACTGCAAAACAAAATGGTTCCAAGTGCCTATGAAGCAAGTCTAAAATCAAAGAAACAGCTCAACCAGTATCCAATACACACATCAAAATAACAAAAAAGTGGTGAATTTTTTCTCAAAGAAAAAATCTTCTTTTACATGTAAACCACGACCATCCATAATCAATTTTCTATATTCAAGGTGATTGGACCGCAAACACTCTTTGAAACCTCTTCACTTTCTTTCGGTCCCATTCGAAACAAAAACCACTAGAAGTTCATTCAATAAAGCATATATAGCATATATAGCATGGTTTATTCAAGGGTTCAGTTAATGCAAAAAGCATTGAACAGAGCAAGGGTAGCTGAGCTAAACAACTATAGAGATTACTCATTTATAGCTTTGCTTAAAAGAACCAAAAAAGAACCAAAGAGGCAAATAGAGAAATTGAGATTGGAGTAGTTTTTTCTGAGATCTGAGATCTGAAATCGGAGATCAGAGAAACAACTTAATAGAAGTAAGCAATAGAATATCTGAATTCAGAGAGAGAGAGGGGAGGGGGTAAAGTTACGAAAGAAGACCTAAGATCATCGTCAATTACCCCGCACCAATGTCAATCCAATGCTTCAACGGAAGACCCAAAAATCCCTAACAAAGCTGCAGAGAAACAAAAACCACCAAAAATCATCACCAAAACAATTTTGAAACCCTAACCCAAACAAAAACAAAGAAATCGGTGCCTTCTGGAATCAAAATGCTGAGGTCAGTAGCCACCAGAGCCTTGCCCCTCACCGGAATCTTCGTCTCCACAGCACAAAAGAAAAAACAAAATAAAACAGCATTTTAGTTTCAGTTTCAGTTTCGGTTTCAGTTTAACTTGAGAGGGAGATGTACCTGGAGAGATCGTAACCAGCAGAGAGAGGAGAAGACATAGAATGAAGAATGGAGTTGTCGGAGGGCTTCTTTACACGGAGAAGATGAGAGCGTCGTATGTTCAGAGAGGAGAAGCCCTAGCTAGAAGGAAGAACGGCGTTGAATGAGCTAGGGATTACAATTTTTTTCTTCTTATATGCGTGTGAAAACGGCGGTTCAAACCACCATAATCACCAGAACCGCCAAAATATATAAAGCCAATTACGGCAGCAGCAAAAATTGCCATAGTGTCTCGATATTATGGCGGTTCTTTGAAACTTCCTTAATATTAATGCCATTTTAACCCCTTTTTTTGTAGTGGGTTGAGTCTCCTCCTTAAGAAGTTGTTGCCTCCGATGAGAACCTTTTGACTTCTTCCTCTCAGCCAGAAGTCGCCCCAATTGAGGAGATCCTCCTGACTTCCTCCATTGAACCCGACTCTTTTGCAGCTGACGACCAAAATCCTCTCATTGGCCCTGTTTAGCACTTTGGTTAGGACCCAGCTTGTGGGACCTTTTTATGAACATTTCTTTATGTTTTTCTTTTGCAATGTTGTATGCTTTTGTTGACTCTGGTCCTTTATAAAAGACCTTAATAACTTTGGCGTTTACCGTCATTTGTGGATATTAGTCCTTTTTTTGTAGGACTAGACAATCTTCCTCTTGCTTTGCAGTAGTTATAATTACCTTGAAAGGGTTTCTATATATTTGAGCTTTCCTTTTATCTTAGGATTTTACTATGGTTGCTTTCATAGTATAAGTTGGACAACTCGTCTGCTACTGAGCTGTTTGTGAGGCTTTGGTGAAAGCCTTTAATAAGTATCCTTGACCTTAGGATTTTTAAAGAAGAGTTTTTTCCATTACTTAGTGCGAATGACCAATTTCTTTTATTATTAAATCATTTTCATAACTTAAGTTATTTTTGCGATACATTTTATTCTGTTCGATTGCTTTCCGACTTATAAGTCATTTTTATTTCGAGTTTATATGATCGTCATTTATATCCTCTTTACACCAACTTGCACTTCTTCGCTTTATCTTGCCGACCATGTTGGTCGGGCAACATATTTTCGCACTTTTTCAAGCTTAAGTCAATGCGTATCGTTGGAAATAGTAATGGAATAAATAGAAAGAGACATTATTATTGATGAAATGTAATTTACAAAAATGCTTTGCTACCAGGGGATAACTTTGTTGTCCCTAGTCCTCGCTTTGATGCCTTGTTAAAGCCCCCTTCAGGAAAACCTTTTTCGGGAAAAATCGTGAAGTCGGAAAAAAGAGTACATTAAGGAGCGAGGTGCGCTCCTAGCTATAATATCTCTTCAAGTTACATGCGTGCCACAACCTTGGGAGCTCAGCTCCGTTCAAGTTAGACACTTTGTAATAGCCTTTCCTCAAGACTTCGATCACCTTAAAAGGTCCATTCCAATTGGCAGCGAACTTTCCTTTGCCCGACCTATTTACCCCGACGTAATTTCTTATCAGGACCAGGTCGCTTGTGGCGAAGCTTCTTCCTATGACCTTTTTATTATATCTGGCCGACATCCTTTGCTTCAGCGCTGTTTCTCTTATCAGGGCTTGTTCTTGGGCTTCTGAGAGAAGTTCAAGTTTTTCTTTTTTGCCTTGAACATTTCCAAACTCATCATAAAATCTTACCCTTATACTTTGTTCATTGACCGCTATTGGGATCATGGCTTCTATTCGGTATGCAAGTCAGAAGGATGTTTCTTCAGTCATGGAATGAGGTGTTGTTCGATAAGCCCACAGTACTTGCGGAAGCTCTTCTGCCCAAGCTCCATTTGCATCCTGCAGCCTTTTCTTTAATCCAGCTAATATAACTTTATTGACTGCTTCAACTGGTCCATTAGCTTGGGGATGTTCTATCAATGTGAACTGATGCTTGACCTTCATATTGGCTACTAAATTCCTAAAAGTAGAGTCGGTGAATTGTGTACCATTATCCGTGGTAATGGAGTGAGGGACTCCGAACAGAGTAATGATATTCTTGTATAGGAATTTTTGACTTTTTTGAGCTGTGATTGTAGCCAGTGGTTCTTCTTCAATCCACTTGGTGAAGTAATCCACTCCCACAATGAGGTATTTAACCTGTCCAGGGACTTGGGAAAAGGGTCCGAGTAGGTCCAACCCCTATTTCGTAAAAATCCATGGACAGTTTACGCTAATGAGCTCTTCGGGGGGAGCGATGTGGAAAGTTGGTATGCATCTGGCAAGGCGAACACTTTCTGATAAAGTCGGTCACATCCTTTTGCAGGGCCGGCCAGAAAAATCCTGCTCGGATCACTTTTCTAGCTAGCGATCGTACTCTGAGATGGCTTCTGTAGATGCCATTATGTACTTCCTCCAAGACTTCTTCAGTTCTACAAGTCGGAACGTATTTCAACAAAGGTGTGGATATTCCCCTTCTATAAAGGGTATTTTGTACCAGAGTGTAGTTCTGTGCTTCCTTCCGAATTCTCTTGGCTTCCTTCTCTTCCTCGGAAAGGATGTCAAATTTTAAATATTCGATAAAGGGAGCCATCCAACCGTGGTTTAAGTCGGAGATAGGCAGAACATCTGATTTGTTATCTGCCTTGATAACAGAGGGCTTTTTGAGGGTTTCTTGTATCAGACTTTTGTTATTTTCCCCTGGTTTGGTACTTGCCAATTTAAAAAGGACATCTGCTCTGCTATTAAGCTTCTGAGTTATGTGCCGGGCCTCGGTATCACTAAATTGTTGAAGATGCTCAACCGTTTTCTCTAAGTATCTTTTCATATTAGGATCCTTTGCTTGGTAGTCTCCATTGATTTTTGAGGTTGCTATCTGAGAATCACTGAAGACTACTACTTTAGTCATCCTAACTTCTTTGGCGAGTTTCAGTCCTGCAATCAGGGCTTCATATATAGCCTGGTTGTTGGAGGTAGGGAATTTAAATTTCAAGGAAACCTTTATTTGAGTTCCCTCTTCAATGACCAGCATGATGTCGGCGCCACTTCCGACCTTATTGGAAGACCCATCTACATAGAGGTTCCAGGTCATGGAAGCTTCAGTCTTATTGCCTGTATATTCTGCTATAAAGTCGGTGAGGCATTGAGCTTTGATGGCTTCCCAAGTTTCATAACTTAGGTCAAACTCGGATAGCTGTGTCTGTCTTCTGGAGTATCTGCTTCTTGTGTTGATTCATCCGGACTCTTATGGTGTGTACTTGGAAGTAAGGTCGGAGTCTCCTAGATGCCACAATTAAGGCGTATGCAAATTTCTCTATTTTTTATACCTTAACTCCGGCCTTTGTAAGACTTTTCTATTGAAATAAATGGGATGTTGCCCAATCTCATCTTCTTGTATCAGTGCTGACGCTACTGCCTTCTCAGTGAGAGCTAGGTACAACACCAACTCTTCTCTTGTTTCTGGCTGGGTAAGGATGGGGTTGACTTAAGAAATTCTTGAATTGTTGAAAGGCTTCTTCACATTTAGAAGTCCATTCAAATTGGCATCCTTTTCTAAGTAGTAAAAAAATGGCAATGATCTCAAGGCTGATCTTGCCAAAAATTTGGACAAAGATGCAAGTCGGCCATTCAGCTGTTAGACTTCTTTTAAACAAGTCGGACTCTTCATCTCTAAGATTGACCTACACTTGTTGAGGTTAGCCTCAATTCACCTTTGTGTGAGCATAAATCCCAAGAATTTTTCTGCTTCTACTGCAAAGATACATTTGGTGGGATTTAGTCTCATCCCGTGTCTTTTTATGGTGCCGAAGACTTGTGATAGGTCAGACAGGAGACTGGCCTCATCCTTGGTTTTTACTAACATGTCATCCACATATACCTCCATCAAGTTTCTGAGGTAAGGTGTGAACATCTTGTTCATCAATCTTTGATGTGTGGCCCCTGTATTCTTTAATTCAAATGGCATGACCACGTAGCAGTAATTTGCTCTGGGGGTGATGAAAGATGTTTTCTCCTGGTCTGACTTTGTACATTAGGATTTGATTATATCCCGAGTAGGCATCCATGAATGATAGATATTGGTATCCTGAAGAGGAATCCACCAAAGCATCAATATTAGGAAGGGGATATGGGTCCTTCGGACAGGCTTTGTTGAGGTTGGTATAATCGACACACATCCTCCATTTTTCATTTTGCTTTTATACCAGTACCACATTTGCTAACCATGTTGGATACTTGACTTCCCTGATGAATCCGGCTTCAAGTAGAGCTTGAACTTGTTTTTCCACCACTTGAGCTCACTCTGGTCTGAGCTTATGACGTCTTTATTGAACAGGTCGAGACCCGGGGTAGACCGCCAGCTTGTGTATCATGAGTTCAGGGTCTATAACAGGCATGTCGGCAACCTTCCAAGCGAAGAGGTCGGAATTCTCCCATAGGAGTTTTACAAGTTTTTTCTTCAAGTCTGTTCTGATATTAACTCCTATGTTGATATTTTTTTCTAACTTCTTTCCTGATTTAGACTTCTTTCGTCTTTCCTTCAGGCTGTGGTTGCAGCTCTTCTCTTCCTCAGACACCACTGAGCTCAATCGTATTGACTTCTTTACCTTTACCTCGCAGGTTCAAGCTTTCATTATAACATTTCCTTGCCAGTTTTTAATCTCTCTTGATGGTAACAATTCCTTCCTGTGTTAGGAATTTCATGCATAGGTGAGGAATAGAAACAATAGCTCCCAGTCGATTTAGTGTCCTCCTGCTAATTAGGGCATTGTAGGATGAAGCTACATCCATAACAATGTAGTCAACGCTTAGGGTTTTTGACTTCAATCCCTTTCAAAAAGTGGTATATAGGGAAATGAATCCTAATGGCCTGATTGGGATATCTCCCAACCCAAAAAAAGTGTCCGGGTAGGGCTTCAATTCCCTTTCTTCTAACTCTAATTTGTTGAATGCAGGTTTGAACAGTATGTCGGCTGAGCTTTCTCGGTCAACTAAGGTCCTATGTAAATTTGCATTAGCAAGTATCATGGTGATTACCACGGGGTCGTCATGCCCACATGTTATTCCTTGCATGTCCTCCTTTGTGAAAGAGATGGTAGGCAAGTCGGGAGTCTCTTCTCCGACGTGGTAGACTTCTTTCAAGTATTTCTTTCGAGAGGACTTGGTCACTCCTCCTCCAGCAAACCCTTCTGCTATCATGTGGACATGTCACTCTGGAGTTTGGCAGGGCTAACCTCTCCGACCTACTTCTTCGTTGTCTCTCTTTCTCTTTCTATGGTCGTCCGACCTTTCTATGAGATATCTATCTAACCGACCTTCCCTGGCCAGTTTTTCTATCACATTTTTTAAGTCGTAACAGTCATTTGTAGAATGCCCATACAACTTACGATACTCGCAATATTCGTTACGGCTTCCCCCCTTTTTATTTTTGATCCGATGCAAAGGGAAAAGCTTATTGGTGTGACAAATTACCCTGTAAACATCCACAAGAGAAACTCGTAGCGGGGTGTAATTGTGATATCTCCTAGGTTTCTCCGAGTTGTATTCTTCTTTCTTCTTGGGCTCTTTTTTCTTTTCCCGCGCTTGATGAAGATTCCCTAGTCGCCAATTTGATTCTTACAGTCTGACATTTTCTTCCATATTAATGTACTTTTCAGCTCGTTCTTGTACATCGCTCAAGGAATTCGGGTGTCTCTTTGAGATGGACTGGGATAAGAGGCCCTCCCGGAGACCATTGACTAGTCTCATTATTATTGCCTCAATGGGTGAGTCTTATATTTCCAAACATGCCTTGTTGAATCTCTCCATGTAGTCCCTGAGGGATTCGCCGACTTCTTGTTTGACTCCGAGTAGATTGGGCACATGTTTGACCTTGTCTTTTTGGATTGAAAATCACGTAAGGAATTTTCGCGCAAGGTCATCAAAACTAGTAACCAACCTAGGTAGCAGGCTGCCAAACCATTTCATGGCAGATTTGGTGAAAGTTGTCGGGAAGTACTTACTGCGAGTTGCATCTGAGGCGTCAGCCAAATACGTCCAACTTTTGAAGTTGCTTAGGTGGAGTCTCAGGTCAGTCGTTTCGTCATACAGATGCATGTCTGGGCTTTTGAAGTCTCTAGGAACTCTCGCCCGTATGATATCTATGGTGAAAGGATCTTCTTCTCCCAATGGGGTGTCTTCTCGAGTTGTGCGTAAATTCTTACCTCGGATGTCGGATTCCAGCTTCGAGAGTTTTTCTTCTAACTCTCTTCGTCGCTTAATCTCTCTTTTCAGATTTCTCTCTGCCTCCCGTTGTTACTATAATTCTTGTTCTAGTTGCTCAAGTCAGCCATATGTCCATGTAGTAGCCCCATGAAGTCGGTAGAATGGGGTTGTTCTTCTCCTTATGGGTGACGAATCTCGGAGGGGATCCTTCTGTGGTGATGACCACCCGAGGTGCCTTCACCGCATGGTTCCTCTGTTATCGGAGGAAATACCACGAGAGCTTGGTCGTTGTTGTCCGTGTCTTAGTACTCTGGATTTGATTTCAATGATGTGCGTCTGTCTTCAAAGTGCTCATCTTCCATGGAGTGTCGATTCCCAAGTCCCCGGTAACGACACCGATGTTCCGAGGGTTACCTGAAATGGGGTTGTATTTGAGCCTAGATATAGGGTCCAAGATCTAAGTGGAGTGATTACTGACTTAGCCTACTTCCGACAATCGTCGTTCGAGTTGTTTGTCGGAGGATGGAAGGTGGTAACTGTAAAACACTCCGATACTTAAGTCAGCAAGGGTCTTGATAGGTTTAAGGGTATTGGAAAATATACCTGAGAGTGTCAGTGTATTTATAGGGAATGAGCCAATAACTACCGTTGGAGTAGTTCCACTTCTGGTAGTGGATAACCATCCTTTTATCTTAAGGTGGTTGAGATCTTTATTCTAGAAGTGGGTGAGAGATATCAGGGGTAAGTTATAACTCCTTTGGGAGTAAAGGGATTACCATACAACGTTTCGATCCGACCTGTGAAGAGGTCGGTTATGGACAGCTGTATTTTGGGCTTCCTCTGCTTTTAGACATGGCTTATGCTTTGGGCCAGGTATGAACAATATCCATGGATGATGATCAAAAAATTGTTAATTAAAAATGCTTTGTGCATATATAAAAATATATTGTTTATTTTAGGTTTAATGTGTATTTATATTTTAAAAATATATTATATATAAAAAAGTAAATTATAATTTTTGTCTTTAACGTTCTCGAAAAATTTTGAAAATACTCATAATGTTTAACTTGTTCTAATTTTGTCTTTAAGCTTTTTTATAAGTTTCAATTTTATTCCTAGCGTCAAATTTTTTACTATCAACATGAAATCAACATTTTCTTTCTAATTTTAGTCTTATATCACCCACTACTACCATCATATCTCTCTCTATCTCTCTCTCTCTCTCTCTCTCTCTCTCTCTCTCTCTCTCTCTCTCTCTCTCTCTCTCTCTCTCTCTCTCTAAATACTCAACCCATCCCCTTTTCCAACAATGACTCGCCATTACTCTCACAGTCTCACCTTTGTCGATGCTTCCAACGACCCCTCACTACACTGCAACCTTCTCCAATCGCCAACCATCGTACCCTTCACCCCAACATTAACTGTAATATAATCATCACCAAGAGTTTCTCCTTCGTCACCCATAACCACAATCGCACAACCACACATCACTAACATCTTATCATTTAACAACAACAAACTACAATAATATTTAACTTTATATTTTTAATTTTTTCAAAAATAAAAAAGAAAATGCAAGGAGAGAAAGAAAGAGTCGAGGTAGAGAAGGGAGACAAAATCATCCGACAATGGTAGCAATCATCTCACCAATGCTGGTTTCACCGCTTCCTCTATGCCGCCAACATCGATTTGCATTACTTCCATGCATTCTGCATGTCCCAACCTTCTTTCTCCCAACTCTTCGACCAACTCTCCCTTTCCCTCCGCTCTGCGCTTCACCAAATTGTAACAACGCACAATTTTAAAAATATAACTATAAATAAGTTATAATTCCTTTCATAAATTAGAGTTTTTTATTTTAGAAATTATTTTATTATAAGTAATTAAATTAATTTTATAACTATTTGAGTTCAATTAAATTCAGATTTTTATATATATTTTTATTATGATAAAATATTTTACATAATTAAAACTGTAATTTTATTAATTTATAAATATATTTTTTTAATTTAAGTAATTGATTTTTTTAATTTAAAAACACAGTTTAGTTAATAATATTATTATCGAGTTCGATATCTGCCGATATGAGTAAATATTGATACTTCTCGGTGAACGTAGCTTTGCTAATGCTTCACCGTATATCTCTTGTTATTAATGTTGCTAATGTCATTTATATTAGTAACTCATATATATTATTACTTGTGTTTTAATATATCCAGCTTTCATAATTATCCGTTTAGGATATTTATAACTTGAATCGCTGACTCAACAGCTCCAAACCGTGAAACATGCCCCCTCCCTTGCCACCACATTATCACCACTTTATTCTTTTATTTCATTCAACCGAACCAAGAGGGAAAAAAGAGGGAGAGACCATGAGTGAGAGAAGAGAGATTACAAGAAAGCCACAAACCTTCGGCATCTGATTTCTTGAGATCCGTAACTCCAATAAAAAATCTAATCCGATAAAAGTGTCTGTATCCTTCTCCTCTACACATTGGCATCACTTTTGTTGTAGAAGTTGATGGTGACATAGCTCCCCTTTCTCTTGAGTTCGACCAATTGGAGTTCTAGGAGGCACAGACGATTTTTGACGTTTTCTTCTTTAGCAGCTCGGTCAGAAAACTTCTTCGGAGTTTCCAGTATTGTGATTTCTATACAGAGGTAGGATTTGGTAACTTTATAATAATTAAATATGAATTTGATAAGTGAATGTTGATTTGGTTGATTATTGTTTTGAGTTTGAATGAGTTTATATTGAATTATTGTTGTTGCTTGTGATTTGTTGGTTTGACTATGAGAAGCAGCTCAGCTGTGGTTGTTTTAATGGTTTTGGGACTATTGTGATGTGGTATTTTGAGGAAATTGATGAGATTTGGTGGTTGAAAGATTAAATTAAAAGTTGAGAAAAATCGGTAAACGAAAAACTCGAAAACAAGATTAAAATACAAGTAATATTTTGAAAGAAAAGGGCTAAGGGTTTCGGTTTCAGTATAAGAGAAACATTAATATTTAAACCATATTTTTGAAGGATAACATTGTATTTGTATATACAAATCAAGGTACAATTTGTAATTATATAAGTTTTTGGGTATTTTAGGTAATAAATAAAGTACGGGAGATAAAATGGGTATTTTATAAAAGTTCAGAGTTATTTTTATAACTATGAAAATAACTGAGGGTTCCAAATATAATTTATAAAATATTAAGATAAAAAATAGAATATTAAAAAGTTCGTGATTTAGAAAATAATTAATAAAAGTTTAAAAAATAAGGTTTTATAAACTAAGTTTTAAGAAAATATATATATATATATATATATATATATATATATATTATTTATTATTTAAATTCTTCTATCTATAGTATTGTTAATATTTTATTACGAATATTAATTAATAGAGATATTATTAATAATATTATAAGTCAGAGAAGAGCAAACAGAGTGATCTAAAAGCTTTAGAAATACAGACTTAATTAAAGTAATATATAATTCTTTTTCATAAGACACTTAGGGAAAGGCGAGAGAATAATGTGAAGATAAATTATATCATGGAATGATAGGAAAGAAAAGAAGAAGAAAGAAAAGAAAAAGAAAGAAAAATATTAAAGAACCTCTTCCACAGGAGAGCAAAATATTAAAAGAATCTAAACAATCTTTGTCACAAGAGAGCAGAGAGCAGAAATAAAAGAATGTATTAACTAAAGAAACCCCTACCACAGGAGAGCAGAGAGCAAAGATTAAAAGAACCTAAAAGAATCCCTGCTAAAAGAGGGTAGAGCACAGAAAAGAAAAAAAAAGAAAGAAAGAATGAAAAGAAAAGGAGATAAGCAGAGATATTGTGGTCCTGCTGAAAATGAGCGGAGATATGGTGGTGAGTCCACTGAGATTTGCTTCCAGAGATACATCGACCAATCCAGGGGATGGTCGCACCTGTAAGATAAAGGTTGCTTACAGAGGGTATTGATACATACATTGGCTAGAGAGAGCCTCACCTGTAAGACTGAGGTTACTTACAGAGGTTATGTTTGCATACATTTACTCAAGAGAGTCACACCTGTAAGATAGAGGTTGCTTATAGAGGTTATGGCACTGGAAATCAAACTCAGACAAAGATTGTTGAGTTACGTCGGGAGCAGGTCGAAACTGACAGATGAGCTCATTACCTGCATTAGGGATACTTGCCAGTAAAACCATCAAGAAAGCAATATGTATCTGGAAGTAGCCAGTAAAACCATCAAGAAAGCAATAATGAGATTTACCTGCAAGTCGATCTAACATCTGGTCAATGAATGGCAAAGGGTAATGGTCTTTCCTTGTTGCGGCATTCAGCTTCCTATAATCAATGCATACTTGCCAAGCATTTTGCACTCTTGTGGTGACCATTTCACCATCATCCTTCTTGACAGTAGTGATTCCTAATTTCTTTGGAACAACTTGGACCAGGCTCACCCATTCACTGTCAAAAATCAGATATATAATGCCCGCATCAAGTAGCCTTGTGACTTCCTTTTTCACCACATCAAGAATGATGGGGTTGAGCCTTCTTTGGGGTTGTCTAGCCAGCTGAGCCCCCTCTTGGAGAAAGATGCGATGCATACACATTCGTGGGTTAATTCCCACAATGTCGGCCAAGCTCCAACCAATTGTTTCTTGTGCTTCCTTAGGACCTCTAGGAGCTTCTCCTCTTCTTGGCTAGAAAGCTCACTAGCAATAATGACCAAAAACTTTTGGTTGTCCTTAAGGAATCCATACTTCAAGTGAGAAGGTAGAGGCTTCAATTCACTTTTTGCTTCAAGTTAGGGTTTTTTTTCACTAAGAACATGAAGCTCATCCTCATCAACTTTCTCTTGTTCATCCTCAATTTTATCATTCCCTTCAACAATAGGGCAGCACAACTTATCGTGATCTTCTCTTTGTATCTCCGCTACTACCTCATCACATCACATTGGAGAACGGAATGCTCTTCGGATGGGTGCCTCATGGCCTCTTCTAAGTTAAACTTGATGGTCTTGTCACCTACCTTGAAGAACTAAAGATTGATGGTCTAGAAGTTATAATAAATTCTCGTTGCAAGTATAGTTTCTAAACAAAGCAATCAACCTTTCTTACAAACGTTTGGTTGTCACAAGTAACAAACCCAATAGAATTTATAAACCGAAGTATTCAAACCTCGGGTCGTCTTCTCAAGGAATTGCAGGGAGGTGTATTTTATTATTGATTATGAAAAACAGTGTTTTGGGTTTTGAAAAGGGTTTTAAGCAAGAGAAATGGTTTGCAGAAATCAATAAAGTAATAATGAAAAAATCTCTTGGTAAGGTATGAAAACTGAAAGTCCTATCCTAGTTGTCCTTATCAATGGTGATGAGAAATATAATTTTGCTCCCACTAAGTCAACCTCTAACAATGAAGGCCAGTTAAGTGGACAAATTAATTTAACACCTAAAGTCCTAGCCAACTTAAGGAGAGACTAGAGTTATAGGAATCTAAATTAATCAGCAAAGACAATAATTATCAATCGTGATGAGTTTGACAACTCAAGAGTCACAAATTAATCAACCAAAGCCAAAAGGGAAAAATCTAAATTATTTATATAAATATGAGAAAGCAATCATGACTTTGAAATACCTCAATTTATATCAATTAAAGAAAATCCTAACATGAATAGTTCATAAGCCAAATAGGCAACATAAGTAATACAAGCATTAAAATATCCAAATGTAAAAGAGAAATATAAAGTAAAAGGAATATTGAACCTGATGAAGAGTTGAAATCCTAAATTGAAATAACAAGAAATACTAATCCTAAAACCTAAGAGAGAGGAGAGAACCTCTCTCTCTAAAAACTACATCTAAACTATGAAAAGTGTGTTATGATCTGATATCCTGAGTCCCTGCATGTTCCCGAACTTTAATTTGTGTTTCTGGGCCGAACTCTGGGTCAAAACGCGGCCCAAAATTGTCTCTAGCATATTCTGTAATTTTTGCAGATCGCGTAGGTCACGCGTACGCGTCAGTCACGCGTATGCGTCGTTCAGCGATTTCCTCTCCACGCGTGTGTGTCAAGTACGCGCTCGCGTCGTTTGCGCGAACTACAATCCACGCGTACGCGTCAAGCACGCGTACGCGTCGCTGTGATTTTGTCCAATTTGCGTGCACGCGTCAGCCATGCGTGCGCATCGCTGTTCGCTGGTTGTCTCCCTTATTTCTTATGCTCCTTCCCTTTTTGCAAGCTTCCTCTCCATTCTCTAAGCCATTCTTGCCTTATGAAGCCTGAAACACTTAACACACGGATCACGGCATCGAATGGTATAAAGGAGAATTAAAATACACAGTAAAAAGATCTCTAAGAAGCAAGTTTTCAATCATAAAACTAAACTAGGAAGGAATTGTAAAATCATGCAAATCATATGAATAAGTGGGTGAAAAGCTTGATAAAACTACTCAATTAAACACAATATAAACCATAAAATGGTGGTTTATCAACCTCCCCACACTTAATCATTAGCATGTCATCATGCTAAGCTCAAGGAGACAAAATAAATGAGTAGAAAAAAGCATGACTACTCATGCAATGCAACCTATGAATGTGAATGTAACTACATGCTAAAATGATTCTACCTACTTGGTGAAAAAGTAAATAAATCTTTCAAGAATAAATATGAACTGGATTTTACTAATTCAAATCATAAAAATGAAGTACATATAAATTGCAAGAAGAAGTTAGCTCATGAAAGCAGGGAACATAGAATTAAGCACTGAACCCTTAATGGTAGTGTATATCATTCTAACTCTCAAGTGTCTAGGGTCAATTCTCTCAATTCTCTACTAATCTTGCTTTCTATAGTTTGCTTTTCATCTAACAATCAACAAAAAATTTAATGCACCAATACACAAATCAAGAGGTCTTTTAAGGGTTGTAATGGGGTTAGGGTCAAGGTAGGATTGTATTTGGCCAAGTGGACTAAAATCTGAATCCTTAATTAACATAAACTTTTCCCACCTAACTTAAGACAATCCATATAATCACAATACAAGATCTAACTGTCCATTAACTATGTTTACCACATATTCATGCATCCTAAATTTAAGTACAACTCATATGCATTGATTTCACCCTTCACTTTGGGGCATTTTTGTTATTTTTCTGCTCCTTTTTCTTTTCTTTTTCACTCTTTTTTTTATTATTATTATTATATTTTTTTTTGTTTTTCTCAATGCATATGAAAAAAGTATTGAATGCAATAATATATGTTCACCTATTATTTTGCATATTTTCACAAAAATATACAACACCCAATTTCTCAAACCAAATATTTTCAAACCCACTTTTTCCACACTTAATTTATGAGCTCTTTCATTAGTCTAAGCTAATCAAGGATTTAAATTAAGGACATTATTGTTTTTCGCTTAGAGTTAATGATGTGCTAAAGTAAAGAACAAAGGGGTAAAATAGCTCAACATTGGTTTGCAAAGGATAATGAAAGGTAAGGCCATATGGGTATGTAAGCTCAGTGAAACAAGGCCTCAATCATATAAGTGCATGCATACATCAAATAATGGAAATATAGAATTAAGCAAGACAAAGATCACAATTTTAGAGAGAATAACACACAAAAATAAAATATTGGTTGATAAAATGCAACCAATCAAATAGGCTCAAAATCTCACTGGTTTTGTGTGTTCGAGCTCTAAACCATGTTCCAAAATAATATTTCTTCAACCAAGTTTAACAAAAAATTTAATTCAAATTAGTGAAATACTCTAAAAAGTTTCTTGGAAAAGAATTCATCACTTCAACCAAGTAATGGTAATATATGCACAAAATCAAACAAACATGCAATCAAACATGCAAATGCAACAATGAAAAACAAAAATTGGTGTTGAGAAGAAGGTGACTAACCCACGGAGATTGGTATCGACCTCCCCACACTTAAAGATTGCACCGTCCTCGGTGCATGCAAAGTTGTACAGGTGGGCGGGGGTTGTGGTTCCTCAGCTGGTGCTCTTAGTAGAGTCTTTCTCTTTACCCTTCCTGGTGGCCATCCTGAAAAGGGAGAAGAGAAAGGGACATGAAGTCAAAGGAATAGAGCAGAGAGGAGGGCAGTAGGAGTGATAATCATGCCAAAGTAAAGAAGAATGTCGTTAACACATGGTCGCGACTCCATGAAATTAGGACAACAATGGAAACAGGGCATGATAAATTGAGGCAATTAAATGCAAGATGTTTATTGGCATGCTGGCAAAGGCATGAGTAGCATAAATCAAGCATAGCCATAATGTATTATTAGTCGTAAGAAACTAACAATAATGTTTGTAATGACAATTATATTCAATTAATAAAATAGTGGAAGGGGTTTTGTGAAAAACAGGCATTAGAGTGGAAGAATATAATAATGAAGAATGCACAATGCCATACGGACTTTTTTACAAACACTTAGTATGCATGTTTAATATGATAGAGGAAGAATGAATTTGGAACATGCAAGTATTCCGAAAACAAATAATATAAATTGTCAAACAACTCCATAATAATCCACAAGTAATAGTGAAAGACCTAAATAAAGTTCCAACACCAACATAAAAATGCATGAAGAAGAAAGAAAAAAAAGACCATAAATAATTATGCTAAAAATAAAATTAAGAAAAGTGTAAAAGGTAGAAGAAGAATGAAGAGGAGAAGAGGGAGGAAAAGAAGAAAGAAATAGGAGTAGAAAAGAGAAGAAAAGGAAACTGATTAGGCGGCGCGCTGCGTGCAAGGTGCACGGCGCTAACGGCGCGAACGTGTCACACACGCGGACGCGTGGGTGAGCGTATAGGGAAGGGACGCGAGAGCGTCCCTCACGCGTACGCATGATTAGGGATCGTGCAAAACGCACGAGGCCATCCGTACTCCCACACAACTTTCTGTGCGAAACTCCAAAAACGCCGATTCACACACCCACGCGGACGCGTCACTGACGCTTACGCGTGGGTTGGACTTTTTGCAGGGGGCGCGTATGCGTGGTGTGGCTTGTGCACCATACACTACTCCCACGCGTCTCTCGCATAACTCTATGTTCAGTTTCGCTACACAAACGACGCGTGCGCGTCGTAGACGCTGACGCGTCGATCGCGTCTCTCTTCTTTTTTTTTATTTTTTTATTTTTTTATTTTTTTTATGCAGTATGCAGAATACAAAATGCAATGAATGTTATGCAAAAATTTCAGGTTCAAACAAAATTCAAAAACAGAGTAGAATGGAGAAGGAATCATACCACGGTGGGTTGTCTCCCACCTAGCATTTTTAGTTAAAGTCCTTAAGTTGGACATCCTGGTGAGCTTCTTGTTATGGCGGCTTGTGCTTGTATTCATCCAAGAATCTCCACCAGTGTTTGGAATTCCCACAGCCTCCGGGATCCCAAACTAGGTGCAGAAAGCCTTCAAGCAAGCTAAAGCAAGTGACAAGGCCCCAAAAATATTGAATTCTAGATTGAATTCCGGGATCCTAAACCTTGCTTTTGCACCCATCTTCTTGTTGATCATTAGTGTTCCAACCGGGTGGCAGGCAATCTGAATTCTCACTAAAGCGGCCAAACAACTTCCTAGACCCATTCAGTTGGGCTTTACACCAAACTTTGCATGTCCACTTGGAGCATAGAACCTTGTTGAACCTTGCTTGACAACTCCAACCACTAACCATCTTCTTCTTGCTCTTAGTGCCACAAAGAGCTCTAAGTTGGCCATCCGTCTCTAGAAGCCCATATTCAAGTGGGAAAGTAAAGGTCAAAGATAAGAATTTTACCCATTTGAACGTTGTGTTGGATGGCTTCGGGAGAGGTGTTTCTAATTATCTTGCAAGCTCCACTCCCTTGTGCTCTTCTTTGGCAACGTCCACCTTTTTGCAATCTTTTTTAATATCAACCTCTTCCTCTTGGTAGATCTCTTCCAATTCAATCTCTTCTTCATTGTTCACCAAGGGCATGAGAGGTTGTGCTTCTTCTTCTTTCATCTCCATGTCAAGTCCAATGGGAGAGGATTCAAATATAGATAAGAATTCATCAATGATCGAATCCATCTCTTGATCATCCCATTCAAAGTCTTTAATCATGAGATGTCTTGGAGGTTGTACACCTTCTTCAACATCAGTTTCAAACGTCTTTGAAGGAGGCTCTATAACTTGTCCTTCCCATGGAGGTTCAGCATCTCCTAAGTCTTGAACCACTTCTTCTTCTTCAATAATTCCGGCTTCCTCCACTTGTTCGAGTACAAAGTCACGCTCCTTATTGTCCACTGGAGTTTCTAGTGTCTTCTTCATGTTACGTTCTTCATTAGATTCTGCATATGAAGCTATGGGGGTTCCTTGAATGTCCGAACGTCAGAAAGGCAATCGATTTATCACTTGATCCAGGTGTTTAAGTATGAAATCGTATTCCTCCTTGATGGCTTCTTTTCTATGATAACTCCCTTCAACTACTCCTTCATCTGCAAATGTCTCTACTACCTTCACCTTTAGTGCCTCCTTTAGCTCCTTATGAAGTATGGATTCGCGAAGATGATCATCTCTCTCTTGTTCCATGTCAATAGTATCATTGAGATCATGTTGCTCTTGGGTTGACGGATGTGGGTGCTCTTCCATGGATGGTGGTGATGGGATGGGTGGATCATTATGTGGTTGAGATGGAAGTGCATTGGAGCTTGAGGGTTGAATATTGGAGGTAGAGGGTTGGTCCATGCAAGATATAAGTGCTTGAAGAGTAGAGGTGAGACTAGTGATAGAGGCAAGTGTGCTCTCCATGAAGGTTTGGGATGGATAGGAGGGTTCATTTTTTTGGAAAATAGGTCCATGATATGGAGGTGGTTCTTTTTGATAAGGATATGGAGATGGTGAATATTGAGGTGGTGGTTCTCGGTATGGTTCATATGGTGGTTGGTGTGGTGGATAAGGATTAGGGTCATCTGGAGGTGAATGGTGAAAAGGGGCTTGTGAGTGTGGTAGTTCAAAGCTATGTTGAGGAGGTGGTTCATCGGCATATGATGGGGCTTGTTGGTAACTACAAGGGAGTCCACCATATCTATCATCCTGGTATGCATTGCAGAGTGGTCTTCGTCCATGATATCTTGGAAGGTGTTATTGCCTAAAGGGTTGACCAGATCCTCTTGGATCCATCCATCTTTGATTGCTTAGACCTTGATGCATATTCCTGTTATAGCTTCCATTCCTTTCAATAAAATTAGAACCAAACTCAAAGCGAGAGGGGTGAGAACTCATAGTAACTATTAGAAATAAGAAGGGAAAACAAAAACAAATAAACAAGTAAAGGGAAAATATTTACAATAACCAATAATAAGGCACACGTTTGCAATTCCCCAGCAACGGCGCCATTTTGAAGAACTGAAGATTTATGGTCTAGAAGTTATAATAAATTCTCGTTGCAAGTATAGTTTCTAAACCAATCAATCAACCTTTCTTACAAACGTTTGGTTGTCACAAGTAACAAACCCAATAGAATTTATAAACCGAAGTATTTAAACCTCGGGTCGTCTTCTCAAGGAATTGCAGGGAGGTGTGTTTTATTATTGATTATGGAAAACAGTGTTTTGGGTTTTGAAAAGGGTTTTAAGCAAGAGAAATGGTTTGCAAAAATCAATAAAGTAATAATGAAGAAATCTCTTGGCAAGGTATGAAAACTGAAAGTCCTATCCTAGTTGTCCTTATCAAGGGCGATGAGAATTATATTTTTGCTCCCACTAAGTCAACCTCTAACTATGAAGGTCAGTTAAGTAGACAAATTAATTTAACACCTAAAGTCCTAGTCAACTCCTTAAGGAAAGACTAGAGTTATAGGAATCTAAATTAATCAGCAAAGACAATAATTATCAATCACGATGAGTTTGACAACTCAAGAGTCACCAATTAATCAACCAAAGCCAAAAGGGAAAAATCTAAATTATTTATATAAATATGAGAAAGCAATCATGACTCAAAAATACCTCAATTTATATCAATTAAAGAAAATCCTAACATGAATAGTTCATAAGCCAAATAGGCAACATAAGTAATACAAGCATTAAAATATCCGAAAGTAAAAGAGAAATATAAAGTAAAAGGAACATTGAACCTGATGAAGAGTTGAAATCCTAAATTGAAATAACAAGAAATCCTAATCCTAAAACCTAAGAGAGAGGAGAGAACCTCTCTCTCTCTAAAAACTACATCTAAACTATAAAAAGTGTGTTATGATCTGATATCCTGAGTCCCTGCATGTTCCCTGACTTTAATCTGTGTTTCTGGGCCAAACTCTGGGTCAAAACGCGGCCTGAAACTGTCTCCAGCGTATTCTGTAATTTTTGCAGATTGCGCAGGTCACACGTACGTGTCAGTCACGCGTATGCGTCGTTCAGCGATTTCCTCTCCACGCGTGTGCGTCATTTATGCGCTCGCATCGTTTGCGCGAACTCCAATCCACGCGTACGCGTCGCTGTGATTTTGTCCAATTTACGCGCACGCGTCAGCCATGCGTGCGCATCGCTGTTCGCTGGTTGTCTCCCTTATTTCTTGTGCTCCTTCCCTTTTTGCAAGCTTCCTCTCCATTTTCTAAGCTATTCCTGCCCTATGAAGCCTGAAACACTTAACACACGGATCACAGCATCGAATGGTATAAAGAAAAATTAAAATACACAATAAAAAGATCTCTAAGAAGCAAGTTTTCAATCATAGAACTAAACTAGGAAGAAATTGTAAAATCATGCAAATCATATGAATAAGTGGGTGAAAAGCTTGATAAAACCACTCAATTAAACACAATATAAACCATAAAATGGTGGTTTATCATACCTCAAAAGAGTATGTGCTGGTAAAGGCATCCAATTTGAATTTAGAGGTCTTCAAGAAAGGTCTACCAAGCAAAATAGAGGAAAAACTTTTTTTATCCGTCCGAGGAATTTCAAGGATATAGAAATCAACCGGAAACGCCAAATCCTTAATTGCCACAAGCACATCTTCCGCTATCCCCACTACGGTGATCACACTTTTGTCAACTAAGGCAAATTTGGCGGCCGACCTTTTCAATGGAGCTAACTTCAACCTTGCAAATATAGAGAGTGGCATGATACTTACACAAGCCCCTAAATCACACATAAAGTCATGAAAAGTGACTCCACTAATACGACAAGACACTAAACATGGTCCGGGGGCACTACACTTTTTCGGAATAGGCTTCATCAATGAAGAAATGGAACTACTCAATGACAATGTTTCCAACTCACCAATCCTATCTTTGTGTGTGCACAAGTCCTTTAAAAACTTAGCGTACTTCGGAATTTGTTGAATGGCATCAAGAAGTGAGATAGTTACCTCAACCTTCTTGAATACTTGAAGCATGTTCAAATCAAACTCTGGAGTTTTCTTGGCCTTTTTTACCATGGAAGGGAATGGGATGGGAATGGATTCATTCATTATAGCCTTCCTCTTGGGCTCCTTAAGGCTCACTTCTTCTTCCTCTTGCCTTGTGTCTACTTCTTCTTCTTCATGTGGAACTTCAACAACCACTTTCTCCTCATGAATGTCTTCCATGGCCCTAGGAGGTATCTCCTCCAATATAGTCCCCGACCGTAGAGTGATGGCGTTGAGACTGCCCTTTGTGTTTGGAAGGGGTTGGGATGGAAGGTTAGAAAAGTTTGAAGGTTAGTTGGTATTGTTGGAGGAAGGTAAAGACATCCTTGAAAGCATATCGGTGATGTTGGACAATTGAGCATTCAAGTTACTAAATTGGGCCCTATTGTTCTCTTCATATTTTTCTACCATAGCTCTAAGTCTTTCTTGCTCATGATAGAGTGCACGGTTAGAATCATCACCTTGGTTGGTGGAGGAGGAAGAAGATTGGTTGGATGGTTGTCTTTTATGAGGTGGTTGATATCTAGAGTGGTTGTTTTGGTTTTGGTGGGGTGCTTGGTATGATTGGGTATGGTGATTTTGGTTGGCTTGATGGTTGTTGTTGTGATATTCGGATGAAGATTGGTGGTTGTTGTGGTAATGAGAAGAGGAGTTGTTTCATCTTTGATTTTGATTGCTCCTTGTGCATTGTCCCTCCACCCTTGGTTGGAACTATTACTATGAGAGTAATTATTTTGGCCTTGAGATTGATAGGGTGGACGGTTGTTATAGTTCACATTGGCTATCGCAAGGGCGTAATTCTCTTGTATTTGATGGCATTGGTTGGTGTAATGTGCGGTGCTAGAGCATAAACCACATACTCTAGGAGGCCCTTGGAGTTTGGGTGTTTCGGGTGGGATTTGGACGGCTTGAACTGAGTAGAATACCTTTTGTTCCTTACGCATCTCCATTAGGAGAGTAGTCATGTCCCCAAGAACTTTTGTCAAACTTGATTCGGAAGGGGGTGCTTCCACCACACCTTTGAGGGGGTTGCTCCTCACCCTTACATGTTGTGTAGCCTCGGCGACATCATTTATCAAGCTCCAAGCTTCCGCCACCATCTTGTTTTTGGAAAGGGAACCACCACTAGAAGTGGTGAGCAATCTCTTGTCCGTTGCGCAAAGACCTCCGGTAAAATAACTAATGAGCAAGTGAGTGTCCAATCCATGGTGTGGACAAGATTCTAATAGTCTCTTGAATCGAGTCCAATAATCATACAAGGTCTCTTGGTCCTTTTGCATTATACCAGAGATTTCTTTCCGAATGTAGTTGGTCTTCTCCAACGGAAAGAACTTAACTAAAAACTCTCTTCTCAACAAATCCCATTCGGTCACTACCTCATCCGGTTGGGAATAGAACCACTCTTTCTCTTGCCCCTCAAGAGAGAAGGGGAAGGCAAAAACCATAATAGCAATCTCATCGGCCCCATGCCTTCGAGCCATAGAACAAGCAACTTGAAAACCTCTTAGATGTCTAATTGGGCCTTGGCCCGGAAGTCCATAATACTTGGGAAGCAAATTTATCAAACAATTCTTCAACTCAAAGTTTGGATCAAGATTTGGGTACCTAGCTTGCAATAGTTGAAGAATAAGATCCGGAGGCCCTTGTTTTTACAAGGTGATTCTACGTGGCTCCGCCATAGAATTTTCACCTGTGGGATGCAAAGATGTGTTAGTGGTGCCAACAGAAGAATAGGAAGTTGTGGACTCCAAGTCGCCCTCGGTTCCGTCTAGTGGTTCGGAGGGTTCCTCAAAAGAGACTGAAACACTAGCCGTATAGTCCAACCGCCGTCTAGCTTGTCGAGTGTTCAACAAAGTTCTTTCAATCTCAAGATCAAGCTCGGCTAAGCTAGAGTTCGGTTGAGACCGAGTCATCAAACTTGGGAGACATAGCTCATGTATTAAAAGAAATCTAAACTAAAACAAAATATTGAAAGCAAATAAACTATCTACAATATCCACATATTCACATAACCAATATCAAGGCATACGTTGCAACGATTCCCCGACATAATATTTACGTTGCAAGTATAGTCCTAACTAACAATGGATCCTCAAATCAAATTTTAATATGGTTGTCACAAAGTTTAACCTCAATAAAAGTAAATCGAAGTATTCAAACCTTGGGTCGTCAACAAGGAATGGGCAAACATGTGCATCATTATTGGTTAGAATTCCGGGGTCGGGAGTCATGATCAAGAATTTAAACTATTAGACTTAACTTGTAAGGAATCTTAAAGTGCAAGAAACTAAATCAAGTAACTAAAGCAAGGTATGAGCAATTTCTATCTAGCAAGAGAACATGTAATCTATTCTACTCTAGAACTAAGCAAATAACTAAACTAACTATAACAAGAATCAAGCAATTGGGATTTTTTAGTTTTCAAATATGAATAATAAAAGAAACTCTTGGCTAGGCATAGGAATTGGGGTCACCATCCTTGTCTAATAACTATATCTTGACAATTGTGAGGAACCAAGCTCATTAAGTTTACTTCTATGCTTGAAGTATGTCAAATGCCTTGATCAACATCAATCTATAAGTCCTAACCTAGCTACTAATTGACTTAGTAGTAGGCTAGTGTCAATGGTTATCAAATTGACTACTAAGGGTTCTCAAATCACCAAATCAATTAGACCCAATGACTCAAGTTTACCCAATTCCCTTAGCCTAGACCAAGAGTAAAGAAAACTACTCCATAATCAAAGAAAACATTTCATCAAACACATGGTATGCACTAACAAAAGACATATTCAAATTGCAAATTAATTGGAAATTACAAGTACTCACTAACAATTATCAATGGAAAACAACTCAAACAACACTATTAATTATGGGAAACATTAATGCACTAATAGAAATTCAAGATCCAAAAAGTTCTTAAAATGAGAAGAAAATGGGAAATAACAAGAAAATTCAAATTCAAACACAAGATCTAAACAAAATTATACTAGAGAATTCAAATTAAGTAATTGAAACTAAGATTAACAAAACCCAATTCAGAATTTCAACAATGGAAGATCAAATCAAACTAAATCTAAAGAGGGATAAGGGTTTCTCTCTCTAGAAGAACAAGAACAAAAAACTAGCTAAAATTGTGTGTAAAGTATGAATGAATGATCCCCCCCCCCCCTTTTCCCTCATCAATTCTTGGGTCTTTTCCATGCAGAATCCAGTTGGATTTGGGCCTGGAGCTCCTCAGAAATCGCCAGCCACGATTTCATTAATGAGGTCACGTGCTGAGCGTCACGCGTGCGCGTCGTCTGATTTTTGCGATCCACGCGTACGCGTCAGGCATGCATACGTGTCGGTGGAATTTTTGCTAATCCATGCGAATGTGTCAACTCTCGCGCGCCAGTCCTATCCTCTTGCACCCACGCGTGCGCGTCGTGGCCAATTCTCCAAAGCTCGATTCTTCATATTCCTTCCACTTGTGCATTCTTTCCTTCTATCTTCTAAGCCATTCTTGCCCTGTAAACTCTGAAATCACTTAACAAACACATCACGGCATAGAATGGTAATAGAGGAGGATTAAAATATAGCATTTTTAAGGTCAAAGAAGCATGTTTTCAACCATGAAGCAAAATTAGGAAGGAAACACAAAACCATGCATTTATATGAATAAGTGCAAAAAATATTGATAAAACCTCCTAAATTCTACACAAGATAAACCCTAAAATTGGGGTTTATCAGACCCACAACAAAGTCAGATCTAATAAGGATAAAAGGCCCATCCAAAAAGGATGACCTCTTAACTTATCCGACCTCTTGTGGCAAGAAAGGTCCAACTTTACTTATCTAAAATAAGTAACTGCCTTCCTGTTTATACTCTGGACCAAAGAAGGAGAATCATCACACACTAGAAGGCGGTTGGCCAAAAGATAGTGACCTCATCCACGAAAGATAAGATAACAAACTTATCTCAAAGGGAGCTCATCAAAACACTACTATAAATACACTGGAGGACCCAGGTATACTGATACTCCAATTCTACACAAAAAACCTGCTTAAAGCCCGTACTGACTTAAGCATCGGAGTCTCTTGCAGGTACTGCCCCCCTCCGGTGAATGAGGATCAGCAGCTCCTCCCACTCCAACAGATCGGGCACGGCAGTCTCAACCATACCAGAAGTTTTCGTCTGAGATCGACCTCTTCGTTTCAGGTAACCCCCGGAACACTTCTCGATCTCTCCTACTATCTCTATCTCCACTTAAAGATAGATTCCAACAAACTCTCAAGATAAAGGGAATGGTCATCCACCAACAAAGGTGGAACTACTCCAAAAAGATAATTATCGATTCTACTATAAATACACTGACACCCCTCGGGTATAATCATGTTTTAATATACTAAAACTTGCCTAAAGCCCTTGCTAACTTAAGTATCGGAGTCTCTTGCAGGTACCACCCTCCACCTCCTCATGAGGAACTCGGATGGCGGCACCTCGGCACAAGAACAAGTCGGATGTTGCCTTAGAAAGAGTCTGGATCTCACGTCCAAGCCCAAATCACTGTTTTAGGTAATCCCCGAAACACTAATATTAAAGGAAGTTAGATACTGTAGCGTGAAAAAGAGGCCGTAGGAAAGATTTGTCGCTGAAATCAGAGACTCGTTGAAGAAGGCAGGGGTTCGGTGGTGGTGTTGTTGTTGTGTGACAATCAAGGTTTGGAAAGAGGATATTTAAAAGAGAGAGGAGAATGGTTCAAAAAAGAGAGAAATGATAGTGATGATAAATGAATTTTAGAAGTAAAATTGAAAAGAAAAATGTTGACTTTATGTTGATCATAAAAATTTTAACAATAAGAATAAAATTAAAAACTTATCAAAAACGTTAAAGATAAAATTAAAATAAATTAAATATTAAAGATATTTTTAAAATTTTTTGACAATATTAGAGATAAAAACATATTTTATTCTATATAAATAGTTAATTAAATGATTAATTTTGTATGTACACGTTATATAGCCTATTATTAATTAATAAGTTCTAACTAGTACATATATTTTTGTGAGAGCGCAGCAATCGTATTGTATGAGGCGGAGAAGCTATCAATAGAATCGTTGTTGTATATTAAGTGGCAACTAGAAAAGTATAAAGGATGTAATAAGGTGTTCTTTTGTTGTTCCGACGAATCTAAGTTCCACCTTATCAAACCACTTTGCACCACTCTCCGCCTTTCACCACCTTCATCCCAAGAGGTTACCACTCACCACTATCACTATTTTTTTTAGCTGAAAATTTACGTACTGTTAACTTTTTGCAAAGTTGATAGTTGAGAATTATTAGAGAATATTTAAACAAATCTATCAAATCATTTAACGATTCTCAACTATTAACTTCAAATAAAATTAATTGCACATGATTTCTACCTCTTTTTAATTACTTTATTTATTATACCTTCGAAATTAAAGTAAGTCCTGTGCATTCTTTCAATGCTTAATTTGGATGAACTAAAATTAAAACAGATTCTTCGGATTTTGGAACATATCGGAGAGAAAGAAGGCAAACAATTATCACGGGGCTTACTCAATAAGATTATTTTCCGGTCAAGAAACAATCTCCGCCAAGCCATTCGTTCATTGGAAGCAACTTGCCGAAATAAGTAAGTCACTTTCAAATATAACAAATTTTAGTAGATTACCTTTTGTGAACACATTATTTTATATTTTTAATATAAATTTTATATTTCAATATAAATTTTATACCAATAATTTATTTAGTTGCAAACTTTTAATAATATACATATAACATAACTATTTAAGTAATTTTATAAAAATGCGATTATATATATATATATATATATATATATATATATATTCATGGATAATTTTTTAACTATATTTACAAAATTCATATTTATTTGAGGTTTTTTCCTTTTAAATATGGAGCTAATCTTATTTTTAGAACAATGAATTTTTATTTTTATTGGTGATTTTATGCCAAATAAATTGTTTTTTTTTTAATGAAAAAAGTTAAAAAAAAGGAAATCAAGATATAAAATTTTGGTCTAATTGTCTACATTTAACTTTTAAATAGTTATCTTTGTTAAAAAAAAAACTTTTAAATAGTTACCGTAATATTTTTGCAAAAATTTTGATCAATCAATTATACAAATTGTTTGTCAAATAAAAAAAGTCGTTTGTTATTTATTAAAAAAAAGTTATTTTTATTACCTTTGTCATGTTTTAAAATTTTTTTAGAACTATTTTGTTATTTTGATCTTTCGGAATATTTTTGTCAATATTTACATTTTTTTAATTTTTTATGATTTACTTATTCTTTTATAATTGCATCCAATTAAAAATTATCATGTCAATAAAAGTAAAAATAGTGTATTATAGAAATAGAGAGGAAAAATATAATTATTTTAATTAAAAAAATTATATAGAAAATAAACCCATAAATTCTAAAAATCACATGGCCTTGCTTTGAGGAAGGAAATATTTAGAGAAATATTTGGTTTTCCCGCTTGTGTATCCAGTTACCTAAATGACTAATTACTTTAATTTTCAGGGATATCCTCGGAGAAGAAGATTTAATTTTAACAGGATGGGAATATGATATTTTGATTATTTCCAAAAGTATGCTGGAAGAGCAAAGTCCAAGACAGTAAGTAAATCTGTGACTTCTGAAAATATAGTTTTCTGTATGTATTTAACTATTTATACCCGTGGCAAATGTTTGGTATATTAGACAACCAATTAAATAACAGAAAGAAATATAGTAATTTTCTGTATAAATTACTTCTGGGATAAAATAGAAAATAAAATATGAAATTTTAAATTTTACATGAAAATATAACAATAGAATAAACTATAACATAGCTTTAAACTCATTGGATACTTTTAAACATTTATTTTCTTGTATATATTATTTGCATTGTTTTTCTTCACTAGCATTTCCTCTTTATCAAATAGATTATAACTATACTTTTTATCTCTAATCTTTTTAAAAAATTTCAAAAATACTCATATATTTAATTTGTTTTAATTTTATTTCTAACGTTTTTAATAATTTAAAATTTATTTTTTTGTTAATTTTTTAACAATCAATTTATGATTTTTTTTAATTTTATCCCCTCATCTAGGACTGACAATAGGTAGAGTATACTTTAAACTCTACTCTAACTCTACCCGCAGGTTAAAATTTTTTTTAAAACTCAATTTTAACCTTACTTGCACTCTAAAATTCTCAACCCTACCTTACCCAATCTTATCTACAGAAATAACAAAACAATCATAAAAGATGCACAAAACAAGCACATGCATGTTGTGGCTGCAAAAAATCAAGCAAGGTTTAGAGCACAAACATACTACAAATCATCAAAATTCATAACTAACAAACACCAAAAATACAGAATATACCTTCAGCACAATAAATTACAAAGAGGGTGAGATTATCCAACCTGAAGTGGAGGAGGAGGGACAATCGACGGCTATGTGGCGATGCTGTTGACGAAAGATGACGGCTTCTATTGAGCGAGCGATGCAGATCACAGAGCAGCGGACGAGGTGGGGGACGGCGCAGCAGACGCGAATGGAGACGAGATCACAGAGCAGCGGCGGAGAGGATAATGGACACCGCAAACAGGGAGAATGAAGCGGTGAGGAGTGACGGTGCAATGAACAGGGAGAGTAGCAAAGAGGCGTTGCATCGACGCCGGGTGCTGCAACGATAGAGGAAGGAAAAAGAACTTAGAGTTGCAGCGATAGAGGAATGAGGAAGAACTAATGGTTTTCGAGTGAAGAGAATTTTGAAAAACGGCGAACCTGTGATATATGAATTTTTTTTTAAGTTTTATTTTAATTGTAGGTTAACTTTATATAAAAAAGAACAAATGTACTAAATTAGCAATTTAAATGATTAGCTAAGTAGTTACTTTGAATTTTTTCAAAAAAGAGGTCATGGGTTCAATACCCACTTTCTTCATTACACATAGCACGCACCATACTCTACCATACCCACAGTGGGTTGGGTAGGCAACCCCACCTGATTGAGTTAGGTACCCGCGGATAGAGTACATGTTGCTAGCCCTACCCTCATCTCTGTACCCATTATCATCACAACACTTTGTCCATCAAGTCCCCTAAAATCTTATTAGTGTTGCCAAGAAAATACATCATTGTTGTTCTCAAGAACACTCTATTAACAGTACTGTGTTTCCAAAATAAGAAAACTCTCGTTCAATTTTAGCACCCTCTGTACCCATCATCATCATAACACTTTGTCCGTCAAGTCCCCTAAAATCTTGTTAGCATCGCCAAGAAAATACATCATGGTTGTTCTTAAGAACACTCTCCCAACAAAACTGTATTTTCAAAACAAGAAAACTCTCGTTCAATTTTAGCATGTATATGGATACTTCGACGATGAATGTCATGATGAAGATCACTACGAGATAATAAATCTTGGCAAGGATAAATGATTTTGAACAAAGATCGACGGTGTCACCTCCACCGGCCTCAGCATCATTGTTGTCGTAACCATTGTGAGCTGAAGCAGATAGGATGGGGAGAAAAAGAAAAGATGAATCGAGAACAAGACATGGCGAAAAAAAGGAAAAAATGAATAATGAAATGAATTTGTTTTGAAGATTAATGTAGCGTGAAAGGAAAGAGGGTTAAATAGAATCAATGGAGGAGTTATTGATGAGCGAGTTTTTGGGAATTTTGAATTTGAAGAGTTCTTTGACAATTATAGTTAATAGATAGAGATAGAAATTTGTATTCTTGAGAGGGGGTAAAATTAAAAAAAAAATATTGATCATGAATTGACTGTAAAAAAAATTAATCAATAGAATAAAATCAAAACTTATTAAAAACGTTAAAGATAAAATTAAAAAATATATATATTAAAAATATTTTTAATTTTTTTTAAAATATTAAGAACAGGGTATACTTTATTCCTGTTTTGTTATCTTTGAGACAATATTATATAGTTGAATATAAATAAAAGCATGTTTCTTCAAAATCAAGTCTTGAAAAAAATTTGAAAAAGAAAAATTTATTGACCATATATCAATTTCTTTTTATCTTTAGCTCTGAGGTAATGTTTAGGTATAATTCTACTGTCAAAAAAGAAAATATTTAGGTATAACTCTTCTAATTGTGTTCTTTTATTCAAAATAACATCACATACACAAAAGCAGGAAGCAGAAAATATCTTTCAAATTGACGGTGACAAAAAAGGACAAAAACGATAAAATCAAATATAAAGTCCTGCGATATACAACCATGTGCACCATTTTTTTTTCTAAAGTCATTAGAAATTTTATTACATTGAAAAATCAAATAAAAGAAAAGGTTAGTGTCCGAAAAAAAGGAGTAACACACAACAGAGCTTCTTTACTCATAGAGTAGGTTTCTTCAAGAAGGAAAGTAAACTAGTTGTGAGTTGTGACATTCTCTTCGCCGATTTCTGTTGTCCTTTGATGTTCTCTCTCACCAATTTCCACCATTCCCAACTTCTTAGATTGAGGTCTCTTGAAATAGCACTAGCTAATACGGATTTGTCCCAAACACCAATACTTTCTCGACAAAAAATCACTTTACCTTTGGGTGGGTCTTCAATTTCTAGATGCTCCTCTACGTATCTGATTTTGAAATTGACTTGGCAAGTATTCCAATGGGTACCCTGAGGATACTTTATAGTTACCAGGGTTGTTATATATATCCACAAAGCTATTTTTTCTCCTTTCTCAATGTCTATTTTCAAAATTTGATGGGTAGTAACGGGACTAAAGTTGGCTCGGATGAGTTCTTGCTTCCACTCCCCCGATGGTTCAATAAGTTGTCTCACCCAAGTTAGGTATCATATGTGCATTCATTACCTTGAACTTGAAACGGGAGTTGGTTTTCCAACCAAGGATCTCCATGATTTTAACAACAGTTTGCTGAGACTTTCTATTTTGTGTCTTTCTCCAAAACTTTTCTCCTTTTAAGGAGACTTTGCTAGGCCCAATAGGGTCTTACTCCTAGTTGTACCCAAAAAAAAAGAGGTGTATCTAAAATATTTATGGTTGTACATTTTATAAAAGGAATTGCTGATTCGTTAATAGCAAGATTGTGAGACCGAATCGGTCAATAAACCGGTAAAATAATTGGTTTAATGGTTTAGAGATTTAATCGGGGTTCAATCGATTAATTAATTATAAAATGAAATTATTAAAAATTTAAAATATAATTTAAATAATTTAATCAGATTCTATCATAAACAATATTTTCATTCAAATTCAACAACAAAAATTAACAAAGCACCATCAACAACTCAAATCCAATAATCAGAATCCAACAAATTAGAAAAAGAAAATGAAGGATTGAGGATTGAGGAGAAGTGACAGCAACAGAGGCCTTGAAGAGAGCTACAGAGAGGGGAGAGAGAGAGAGCAAGATCAGAAGAGACGATGATCAACCGAGGCGATGAGAAGAGGAACGATCCGAATAAACGATAACCGACCGATGGCGACGAGGAGATGAATGATGAGAAGAGTGCGACGATAAGATGGTGACGGTGGCTGGGTTTAAGATTTCTCAAAGAGGGAGAGAAAATGAAAAGGGAAGGGAGGGGTGGGGTGGGTAACTGGGTTGGGTTTATATATATATATATATATAACCCAGCTGATTTTGGCGGTTCTTAGGTTAGTTTTCTGTAGAACAATTTTATACCTCAACTAAACTGACCAAATGACCGGTTTTCAATTAACCCACTCAAACCAGCCAATTCGGATCGATTTTCAGAACATTGGTTAATAGCCTCCAACCTTGCTTAACCAGCATAGCAAGGTAATGCTTTCAGATCCTTAAACTCCATTCCTCCTTGTTTTTTGTTCTTGCTTATTGTATCCTAGCTTATCCACTGCATCCGTTTCTCATCTTGTTTCTGACCCCACCAAAATTGCATCGTTAGCTTATGCAATTCATCTAGGAAAATGTCTTGCAGCCCAAACACCATAATGTATATATTGGAATAGCAGTCCCAATCACATTTATTAGAATCTCTTTTCCGCTAGCTGATAATAATGTTTTATCTCTTCCAACGTTATAGCTTCTTAAGCAATTTTTCTTTAACAAAAGAAAATGTCTCTTTATTAAATCTGCCTATAATTGACAATAGGCCCAAATACTTATCTTGCATACCCACATTAGGCATCTGTAGTGCTTCAAACAACTCTAATTGAACTTGTAGAGAGGGATTTTTACTGAAAAAATAACCAACATTTGAAGATTAATGACTTGTCCACTAACTTCACAATAGTGTTGGAGAATTTGTATTAGGTTGTCACAATTAGTCCTGGAAGCCTTACAAAAAGGAAGAGAGTCGTATGCAAATAGGATATGGGTAATGAGTAGGCATTTACTATTCAGCCATAGCCATTGGATTAGGTTATTTTATTCTTCCTTGTGGAGCAGATGGGATAAACTTTCTGCACAGATTAAAAAAACTATGGGGAGAGGAAGTTTCCTTGTCGGAGCCCTCTGCTTGGTTTAAAGAAACTAGTCAGAGAACCATCCACAATAATAGAATAATTAAGATGTCATAATCACACACTCCTTTATCCACCTTTGACAAAAACCTAACTTCTTCGTTAACAACCATAGGAAACTCCATTCCACCCTATCGTACTCTATGCTCATCTCGATCTTCAAAGCCATATTTGTCTCTGATGGAAGATAAATGCCGGTTAAAAATTGATCAAAAGATTTTCCAATTCAATATCGTAAAGTATAGTCCTAACTGACAAAGTATCCTCAAATCAAAGTTACAAGAGTGTCACAACAATCCAATCAATAACCGGGAGTAGAATTCCAGGTCATTCTTTCAAGGACTTGCACTAAAATGCACATTGTTGGTTAGAAATTTTGGGATTTTTGATTGCTTACAAAAGAAGTAAAATGACAAGTATATAAAAGCAACAAACCACTAACAATTAGATTGAGATAACTAGAAATATCAAGCAAGCATTGTCCAACTAAGAAGCATGTATCAAGATAACTACAACTAAAAGTATATAAGAATAAAAGATATGAAATTAAAGTGAGAGGCCTAAGAATTCAAAACTAGTAAAGGTGAATAACAATAAATCAATATAAAGGTCTTGGCTAGGAGAGAGAATTGAAGTTTCTATCCCTATTGTCAACATCAATTGTGATGAGAATTGTCTATTGCTTCCACTTAGTTATCCTCTAACAAATGAAGGAAAGTCAAGTGGGTATAATTAACTTGAGTTCACAAGTCCTAGCCAACTCCCAGTGAAAGACTAGCTTTAGTGAAGTTCAAGCTAACAAGCAACTTCCAATACTCAATCAACCATAGGCTTTGACAATTCAAGAGTTTCCAATACTCAATCCCAAAGCCAAGAATAAAAATCTACTCCATAGTCATAAGTGACATTTCCTCAAACACCTGGTGAGCAAGAATAAAAGGCATTGTAAAATTGAAAGAACAATTCAAATTAAACCTACCCACTACAAACGACTAACAATAATAAAGCAATTAACAACAATGAACATGAAATTCTTCAATGCATTAATAGAAATCAATCTTAACAAGATCCAAACTTAAGATTCAAAGTAACTAGAATAACAAGAACACTAAATGAAATTGGAGAATGGAAACTACAAATTAAAGCAATCTAAAATTGAAATTAACAAAGATCTAACCAAAGGATCCAAGTGAAATTGAATTGAGAACACTAAATCCTAGAGAGAAGTGAGAGTTTCTCTCGCTAGAATTCAAAACTATCTAAACTAAAACTAATGGGATGTATGCCTCATCCTCCTTCACTCCCAGCCTCTAATATGCAGATTGGGCTCGAAACTGGGCCAGAATTGAACTCTGAAATCGCCCCTAGCGTGTTCTTTTTAGTGAGGCACGTGCCACTTGTCACGCGTATGCGTCGGTTGACTGCTGCACCTGGTCACGCGTACACGTCAGCCAGGCGCACGCGTTGGTACCAACTTCTCAATTCTTCAATTTCTTGTATTTTTCCACTTTTTCATGCTTCTTTTTCATCCTCTAAGCTATTTCTGCCCTATAAACCTTGAAATCATTTAACACACACATTACGATATCGAATGACAATAAGAGAGGATTAAGAATTAGCATTTTAAGGCCTATGAAGCATGTTTTCACTCTTAAGCATAAATTAGGAAGGATTCATAAAATCATGCAATTTATATGAATAAGTATGAGAATAGTTGACAAAATTCACTCAATTCAATACAAAATAAACCATAAAATAGTGGTTTATCAGTCTCACCACCCACTTTATTCTTCAAATAATGTATACATTCGTGAGCAATCAAAATATTATCACTAATCAGTCTACCTCGAATAAAAGCACTTTGGTTCTTACTAATTATCTTATTCATGTAGGGTTATAACTGATGAACCAGTATTTTGAAAATAATTTTATAGAACATCGAACTGAGGGTAATAGGCCTAACTTGATTCATGTTTGTTATTTCTGAACCTTTAAAATGAGGTATTTTTGTGTGTGGTTGAAATTTTTTAGCATTTTTCTCCCCTGAAGAAATTCTTAACTGCCCTTGTCACATTTGCTTTGATGGTGTACCAGTAGAATAGAAAGAATTTGGTCATGAAACCATCCTCACCAAGGGCTACTTCTGCATTAATTGAAAAACATATTTACCTCATCATCAGTAATTAGCTTGATTAAATTTCTGCTCCTGGCAGCACTGACCATTTTTTTCGAATTCTCTCAATAGCAACTATGGATTTTTTGGAGACCCATCCTTGAATAAGTCCTAAAAAAATCTTTGAGCTCTCGCTCCAATAGCTTCTGGTGTGGTGCACCAATCCCCATTCTCATCTTCTAAGTTCTAGATTTTATTCCTTCTATTTCAATCCTATTTTTTTGCGTGAAAAAATCTGGTGTTTTGGTCTCTCCACCTTAACATCTAATTCAGGACTTCTCCTCCCAATCTTCCATTACAAATGCCTTAGCTAGGTCTCCTTCCAACCGTAAGGCTGTGTTTAGTTATGCGGACAGGACACTAAGAATATAACACAAAAGATAAAGACACAAAAATTAGTGTTATTGTATTTTGTTTGGTGATAAACTAAATATAAAAAGAACAAATTATGAAAGGCCAATTTACTTTTTTTTCATATAAAAATTTTAGGAAGAAAAATATAATGATAAAAAATATAATTATAAAAAATAAAAGAAAAAAATAAAAAAATAAGTTGTGTCCCTTATTAGTGTCTGTGTATCTTTTTTGTTAGGAATAACATAAAATACATTATTTCAGTATCTCTAGATACAATGTCTTTATCTATGTCTCATCTACCAAATATGATTTTGTGTCTCTATGTCCCTATCTCACTGTCTCAATAATAATAAATTATAAAAAATTAATTAATAAAATTTTAATAAAGATAATCAAGTCATAAAACCTTAATCAACTCATTCAACTTATTTGTTAAATTTTCAAAGCATTCCAAATCTGCAAAACAAACATCGCCTACCTCAATGTGACTCAACTACGCAACTGGACCAGCATAAACAGCATTCACAACTGCTCTGACAAAGCAACAGCAAAACGAGACAGCCACAATAACAATAATGGCAGCAAATTCAACGACCCACAATAATTCAAGGGAGAGAAAACAAGATAATTGGACTAACAGTAGCTCTAGTGATCTTTACCGATAAGAATAGAACCGGCACAACCAAGACAGAGCTAGGACAAATGACAGTAATTCCAGTGATGATTTTTCGGCGATAATAGCGCCGCTTCCTGAAAACTAAAAGCACAGCGACGTAGTCTCTAGCAAAAGCTGTGGGAGACGACAACAGCTTGGCGGCAATAGGAACAAGTTCACCCTCGAACCTCTCTCTCGGGACCCTCATGCAACGACAACATTCTCCGATGTTGGCTCAGACAACAATGGCGGTGATGGCAACGGACTCAACCCTCACCAGCAACGGTGATGGTCATGACAACAATGAGACATCTATTCTTCTTCTTCTCTATGTCTCTCACTTTTTCTCCTCTATTCTCGTGCTCAACGGTGATGACGGTGACCAAGCCCACTAGTGCCATCCCTGTCCCTCTCTTCTTCTTCTTCCTTCTTCCTGTGTTTTCCTCTCGATCTTTTCTCTCTCTCGTTCTCTCTTCTCTATGTGTGTTAATAAAGTTAGGGTAAAGAAAAGGAAGTAAGGGTAATATAGGTATTTTCATAAAATTAGAGAGTAGGATAGTAATTGAAAACCAAATGTAATCCAATAAAATTACTTTAAGAACAATATTTGTTTATCAACTTACTAATTAATTTTTAATAAGTACTCTAATTTTAAATTAGAGATAATTCAATTAAATTTTTTTTGGTTTATAAAGTTAAGCTAAAAATCTTAATTATTCAAATTAAATTATCAAATTCTCGTTATTTCTCATTAAACTAAAATATAATTGTAAATATTTAAAAAAGCCTAATTCGTATAAAATTTATATGAGTTTTAATTAATTCAAACTGAAATTATGAAAATATGGTTAAATTAAATTTAGTAAAATATTTTTTTGTAAATAAAATCATAGACAAATAAATAAGTCTCAATTAATTTATTATTTAATTTTAAAAAATTAAGGTCTTAAAATTTTCAGCTTGGTGATTGTTTATGATTTGGGTTTGTGCTGTTGGTGGTGGTTGATATTATAACTATGGGTTAAAAGGTTATTTGGTTTAGTCTGGGAATCTTCTTTTGGTGGCTGAGATTGTCTGTTGTTGTTGTTTTTATCTTACTGTTAGTTATGGTTTATGAAGGTTTTTTGGCTGTTATGGTCATGGACAGATAGTTCAAAGAGGCTATTTAGTAGGCTTACTGGTGTGGGTTTCTTCATTGATTGAGAATTTTTTTTCTTTTGGTCTTCTCAGGTTCAGACTTTGTTTTGTAGAATTATTTAGGCATATTCCATCAGCGAATAGTAATGCTCTTCTATCTGCATTTAAGAACTCCATCTCCTTAGGTGTATTATATATTATTTGATGAGTTTTGGTGAGCCTCTTTCCACCCTAATAACATCAGCTTCATTGTCAAAGAAGAACTCCAATTTGCATTGAACACTACTTCAATTGTTTATATGTTGAAGCCTCTAATCCTCTTCTAAAACAATAATCTCCTCTTCCTCTACCTTATTCTCACCATCTTCACTACTCAACAAAGGCATAGAGCTCCTCTATCTCCCTCGGTTCTCCATCTCACCCTAGCATAATGACTAAACTCTCAGCCACTCAATTTTGGTAAAAACTCTCAAAATCATAAGAGGGTACAAAAAACTCTATAAACCCTAGCGGTCTAGTGAATACTCTTTAATTCAACAACGTGTGTAATTAAAAGATGGAGTAATTATTTTGAATATTAATTGGGAGTTCTAATCATTCTCTTAATATTCAAATGATAAAAACTATATATACTATTTTTTGAAAATATAAAAAGATAAAAAATTCAAATATTGTATTTATAAATTAAGAAGATAATTAAAAATTAGTTAAGATCTTTCTTTTATAAAATATAAAATAAAATATTACATTCTTGGCATCATATGTCACTATAAGATGCACACTAAATAGCGACAATTTTTTATACATTTGTGACGGTTTTAAACCGCTGCAAAATGACATAACAGTAGTTCCAGAAAAGTTGTGATTTAAGGGATGGAAATTTGATTTTGCGGCGGTTTTAACGAACCGCTAGCACAACCACAGCTATTTTGGTTAGTGGATTTAAAAAAAATCTGTGACAATTTTGAAACCGCCGCAAAATTATGTGAGTCTTTTTAAAAAAATGCAACAATTTTGAACCCCCGAAATTTCATACATGAACTTAAAAAAAAAGCTGATTCATTGTTATTTTGCTCATTACTTCTTTTTTTAACTACTTAAGTATTTGTTTGCATAATAATTATATTTTAAACACATCTACAAAAGATTGTGATTAAACATGTCGAACAAAAAACAGAGTACAATGGCTATATTACTATAACACTAAGTGATAATAATGGATGAAAAATTACAAATTACTCACAATACTAGCAACCTTTCATTCTGTGATGAATATAAAATTGAAAACCTCTTTTAAATTGTTGCAACCTATAACTTTCATATTTTTTAGATCTTCAATTTTTAAAACCTTTTTAGCTTGCTTTGGTACAACACAAGTTCTGTAGCCTAACTTTGCCAGGGTATTTATCTTTTTTCTTATTCTTGGGATCTGTATCATCAAATAATTAGATCGATAGATTACCAAGTTAACCTGATATATAAATAAATAAATCAGACAACTAATTTGTTAAAATTTGATTTAATATATAAAGTTAATCTACAATTTTTGGAAGCTTCAGAAAAAAGGTATTGTTTCAAATATCTTTAAAAGAAATGAAAATTATGAAAGCTAAAGATCTGATAGAACAAATAGATATGATGTCTTCAATTTTACTGTAAGATAATGGAACAAATAGATATGATGTCCTCGATTTTATTATAGGATCCATGGTTCTAGTTAAATTCAATCAAACTCTAGTGAATAGTTTAGGGATGAAGTAATAAAAATTATTAAGTCTAATTTATTTATAGTTTTATATAACTAATGAGTTTATCACTTATCATATATTTGTGAGTTTGGTTTGAAAGATTTTAAAGAAGAGAGAAAGACTTTAAAGAATTTAACCCTATTTACAAGTTTTATTATTTTGGAAAAAATGGTTGTGAAAGGTTTTACTAAATCTCTAAAACCTTTATTTTTTTATTCTCCTAAATAATTACAAAGTTTTTATTATCTTTTAATTTAATTTATTTCTTTTTTTATAAGTTATTGTATTGGTACTACAAAAGATATTAATTCTAATAAATTGTTTGAGTATTGAATAAAAAACATAAAAAATTATTTTATTTTTATCTATTTTTAAACTCATGGATAATAGAAGATTCAAAAACATGAAGATCCATTTTAGTAAAACTCTTTTAGAGTTGTTTATGATTTTGAAAATTACAAACACCTTGGTTTGTGTTTGGAAAATAAAAAATATTATGTATGTGTTTGTGTTTTTAGTTTTTAAAAATCAAATTTGTTATTGAAAATGAATATAAAGATATTTTAAATTTGAAAAGTCTTATATAATTTTATATATTAATGAGTATCTATATTTATTCTTATTATTTATCATATTTATATTTATTAAAATTATTTTAAATATTTTAAATAATTGTATAAAACACATATTTTTATAACTTGTACTAGTTAACAGTTATTTTTATTTTAACTTATTAAATATAACTGCCAAAACTTTTGAAAATTTATTAAAAAAAACTAATTTTATCAAAATACTTTTAAAAAGTCAAAATTTTATCCAATCAAATCTAAATTCTTTATTTACTTTTTCTCCCTTTCTCTCCAAATCCTTCAACATGATTTCCTTACGCTCATGGCTACTAAATTGCTACTAAACACTCCTTTAGAAGCTAGATCTCTTGGTAACCTCATGCATAACTAGTGTTGGTTTAAATTGATTTTTTTTATTTAAAAAACTAATTTTTTAAACAAATAAAATACTTTTATTTAATTTAAAATTTATTTGAATATGTCTTTGAAGAAAATACTTTTATTAAAAAACATAAATTATTTTTTTAAAGCTAACAATACTTTGCTTTTAAAAAAAAATAAAAGACATTTTTAATATTTAAATTTTTTTTAAAAAAATCTATTCAAATATAAAATAATTTTTGTCTGTTAAAAAAGATATTTTTTAAAATAATAAAAATAAATATTTTTTTCAAAAGTCAATCTATACTAACTCTTAATATCCTCATTTACGGATATACCTGATCGAGAGTGGGTGTTAAATTAGTAACTAATTTAGGTGTTAAAAATAGTTTAACAATAAATTAAATATAAAAAAATAAATTATAAAAATTTAATTTAACAATAAATTAAATATAAAAAATAAATTATAAAAATTTAATTTATTTTTATTTTTTTACACAAATTTAAAAAAAATATAATGATAAAAAATATAATTATAAAAAATTAATAAGAATAATAAAAAAATAAAAATAATTTATGTAAGTAATATCTTTATTTTTTTATCAAAAATAACACAAAATATACTAATTTAATATTTTAAAATTTAATGTCTATGTACATATTTTATTTTTCAAACATAATTTTGTATCTCAATATTCTTATTTCAATGTCCTGTGCTTATAAACAAATATAACTAATGATCATTTATTTTTA